>NW_024081016.1:69617-448253 GCF_003009895.1 Hyaena hyaena
ATAGATTCTGGATATTAACCCTTTATCTGATATGTCATTTGCAACTATCTTTTCCTATTCTGTTGGTTGCCTATTAATTTTCTGGGTTGTTTCCTTGGCTGTGCAGAAGCTTTTAATCTTGATGAGGTTCCAACAGTTTATTTTTGCTCTTGATTCCCTTGCTTTTGGGGATGTGTCAAGTAAGAAGTTGCTGCGGTGGAGGTCAAGGAGGTTGTTTCCTGCTTTCTCCTCCAGGGTGTTGATAGTTTCCTGTCTCACGTTCAGGTCCTTTATCCATTTTGAGTTGATTTTTGTGCATGGTGTGAGAAAATGATCTAGTTTCATTCTTCTGCATGTTGCTGTCCAGTTCTCCCAACACCATCTGTTAAATAGGCTGTCTTTTTTCCATTGGATATTCTTTCCTGCTTTGTCAAAGATCAGTTGGCTATATACTTTTGGGTCCACTTCTGAGTTCTCAATTCTGTTCCATTGGTCTATGTGTCTGTTTTTGTTCAGTTCTGTTGCTTCTATCTGTTTTGACCAAGTCTTTAGCTGTCACTTCTTCCTGGAATTTCTTTTCTGGAGAGTTCTTCCGTTTCATCCTTTTGGCTAGCTTTCTGTCTCTTGTAAGTTTTAAAGGCTTGTTATGCAGTGTGCATCAGTGAGTACTGCTATATTAAAGGAGGCTTCTAGACTGTCCAGGGCCTGGCTGTTCAGAGTGTTCTTTTAATGGTGTTCCCTGATCTCTCTTGTTGTGACTTTGGTTATTTTATTTACCTACTCATAGTGATATTTTTTACTCTCCACCATGCGTACTTTGGTTTGTTCTTTGAGGCAGCACTGTAAGGCTGTCTTCTTAGTGGACTCCATCTCTTTTCCTTCCAGACTCTTGCGGTTCCGAGTCCTTTGACCTCAGCCCTCCTTTATTTGAGAGTTGCAGGCGGGACATATAGAATCTCTATTTCTCCGCCATCTTGGCCAGTCCCCTACCAAGGCCCCTGCAGTTTCTGCATCCCCCCTCCCCCCCCATTATAGGCTCTGCATCCTGGATGCTCCAGGGTCCCAACAGCTGGCCTTAAGAACTTTGGCAGCAAGGAGAAGGAATATTGTGGCTGTCTTTGTAGTATCCTCCTCAGGTTTCTGATGAGGAATGTCCAACATACATTCAAGGTCTGCTGCTTGGGTTCCATTTAGTGCGCTCTCTACATCCAATTTTCATATTCTTGATAGCACTTAATTCTTGTTACCCTTGGGGAAGGAGGAAGAGAACAGTGCTGGTGGCAGGGAAGGCAAGAAACCTCAGCTTCTGGACTTCAAGTGGTCTCTTCTATGTGACTGTGGCTAAGTTATTTTACTATATTGTGTACTAGAGTTACCAGTATTAAATGGAGATAATAAGGGCAGGAAGCTCAGGTGTGTGGCTTTTGTTTTGGGCATATGAGCAGAACTTTTTAAGAGCCCCTCTCAGGTCAGATTAAGGGTATGGAGGAGGGCACTTGTGGGGATGAGCACTGGGTGTTATATGGAAACCAACTTGACAATAAACTATTAAAAAAAAAAAAAGAGTTTTAGAGGGCTTAGCATGAAAAGATTTTAGTGTCCACCTTCCCCTATTGAAATCAGAATAGAAATAATACTAAGCTCTCCAACACATAAAGAAATCAAATGGAGTTCTTATCTTATTACCTTGGTGTTTTTACTTTTTAAACTATCTGAAATTCTTTTTCACATTTTTTCCCGTACTTCTTTTTTTCATTGCAGGTGGCTTAATCATGTGCCCAGAAGCCAGATGGGCCTGTTGGTACATCTAGTACCAGCACATGACCATGTGCTGTTAGGATACCAACAGGAGGTCCCCCTCCCACTGACAATGCTCCAGCCTTTAACTGAATGGGGAGTGAGCTGGATTGGTATCCAAGATGGTGTCTTACCATTTTTCTAACAATAGGCAAGAAGCCAACAAGACAGGCCTTGTTCTTTGTCCATTCACCGCTCATTAACTCAAGGGACAATGAGATCTCCTGGAAAGAGCAGTGGTCTGGAGAAAGCAGACGTGGATTTCAGTGCTGACTCTATCCATTTCTATTTGGGGGGCTTGCATAAGGGTTTTTTTTTTAACCCTTCTTTACTGGTTAAATGGTTTTGCTGTAGACATTGTGAGACTGTGAGGAGTAAATGGAAAAATACTTGAGGGCAAGCTGTCTGGTCCATTTTATCAGTACATCCTTGGTGCCTGCACACTGCCTGGCACATATTGGGAACTTAAGGATTCATTGAATACATTATTTTTTCAGCTCCAAGGTAGTTATGAGTCATAATTCTCATTGAGAAGATAGATAGAAGTGGGTACCTGGGTGGCTCAGTTTGTTAAGTGTCCATCTTTGTCTCAGGTCATGATCTTGCAGTTTGTGAGTTCGAGCCTGTGTTGGGCTCTTTCCTGACAGCTTAGAGCCTGAAGCCTGCTTCGGATTCTGTGTCTCCCTCTCTGCCCCTCTCCCACTCACACTCTGACTCTCCCTCAAGAATAAATAAATATATTTTTAAAAATTTTAAAAAAGAAATGTGCAAATTAGATAATAGAAATGTGCAAAATTTTGGATTGCTTGCTAATGAGCTAGTAAATGGATGGAAGATTTCTCCAAGTTGGCTAGAGTGCCTCAGGAAAGTGGTCTGATGGAATTGCTGGTCCCTTTGCAAATTTTGTTTGGTGGTCAGGAATTTGAACTACAGCACTGAATCTGCACTTGTGCTACAAAGCATTTTATACCTATGATGGTGGATTTTCAAATAGCTAATTACTGATTGATTTACTATAGACTCATGGGCAGCAATGTTGAATAGGTAGTTCTCAGCAAGGTACTGAGGTGATATCATGATAATAGTATTGTCTCGTGTGGTAACAGATATAGGAACTATTGGCATTTGTTATTTGTGTATTTATTTATTCCTTTACTGTGTCTTTCTTGATATCACTATCTGTATTCAGTATCTATTTTGATTTGTAAAAAATTACCACAAACCTTAGCAGCATAAAACAGCAATATCTATTCAGTATAAAACAGCAATATCTATTCTCTTCGTTTCTGTGAGTCAAGAATCAGTGTGGCTTAGCGGGGCCTAAGGCTAAAGTAAAGTTGTCCACTGGTGCTGGGGAATGATCCATGTCTAAGCTTAATCGTGGTTGTGGGCACGATCCCTTCCTTGCAGGCTGCTTAACAGAGGGCCTCATTTCCTCACTGAGTGTTGGTCAGAAGCCATCATCAGCTCCCTGCCACATGAGCCTCTCCACAGGGCAGCTTTCAACATGTCAATTTCCTTTGAGCAAGCAAGAGAAAGAGACAGAGAGAGACAGTTCTTTTACAGCCTAGTCACTTCTCCAGTGACTTTTGCCTTGTTCTGTTCATTAGAAACAAGTCACTAGGTTCATTCCACACTCAAAGGGACAAATTACACAAGAGTGTGAATACCATGAGGTATGGACCACTGGGAGCCATTTCAGAAGTTGAGTGTGGGGGACAGTGCAGAAGCAGCAATGGCTTGATTATGCCACATCAGACTCCCTTAGGTGATGGGCAGCCATGGAAACATTTCACAGTTGAAGAGGAGGAGCCTTAAGATATCACTCAGCCAGGGATGCCTGGGTGGCTGCGCTGGTTAAATGTCCAACTCTTGACTTTGGCTCAGGTCATGATCTCAAAGGAGTTTGAGTCCTGTGTTGGGGGATGTGGAGCCTGCTTGGGATTTTCTCTCTTTCTCTTTCTTTGCTCCTCCCCTGCTCACATGTCTCTCTGTCTCTCTACCCCCCACTATCTCTCTATGTCTCTCTCTCAAAAATAAATAAATAAACATTAAAAACAATATCACTCAGCCAGAAGATTGGAAAGGGAGCAATGAGTAGTGAGAACTGTTGTAAGGAAGCTTACAAGGGCATGGCCACATGAGGATGTTTATTGTATCTCACCAATCCAGAAGTCAAGGCCAGCCTGGAAGGTCATAGGGCCCCCACTGGGTCTTTGGCTGAGCTCTTTCTCCTTCTTCAACTGCCTATTTATTTATTTATTTATTTAAATGTTTTATTTATTTCTAGGAGAGAGAGAGAGACAGTGTGAGCAGGGGAGGGTCAGAGAGAGAGGGAGTCACAGACTGAAACAGGCTCCAGACTCTGAGCTGGCAGTCAGCACAGAGCACGAAGCGGGGCTAAAACCCACAAACCAAGAGATCATGACCTAAGCGAAAGTCGGACCCTTAACAAACTAAGCCACCCAGGCGCCCCTTCAACTGCCTTTTTAAAAACGATTGAAATATAATTGTCATACCATGGTTATACTAGTTTTAAGTGTACAACATATTGGTCAACAATTCTATACATTACTCAGTGCTCACCATGATTTGCATTTTTAATTTTTTTTATCCAGGTGTGGAATAGTGGCAATATTCTCTCAACAAGTTTATGTTATAAGAGAGTGAGAGCTAATTTTTGGATCCTGTATTTTGGATCTCTGTTCTAACTCTTCACCTTCATTCAGAGATGGGGAGAACACAGGTCAGGGGTGGAAAGGCATGCTTGGGATGGAAGGGTATGGAATGGACCCCTCTTAGAACCTAGCCACTATGCTGCCACATAGGTTTTGTGGGCTGGAGTTTCTGGGGTTCTATGCACTCATTTAGGAGTGAAGAAGAGAAATTCTAATGCCTCAAGGAGAGCTGTAGTGCTGGCCTTCCACCCCAGGGCCTTCAATTTTAGTATATGTGCTGCCGAAGCGAGCACACCCCCCAGGGCCTTCAGAGTAGTCTTCAACATAAGCTATATCCTGGAGAAGTTTATGTTTCAGGGTTGCTGAAGAGCTCCAGGCTTCCAGGGCACATATTTTGGTCAAGGGTTTAATAGATGGCTCTTGAAAGGAAAAGAAAAAGAAGTTTCTGTATTGATGCTTAAGAGTTTGAAATGTATTTTGCAGCCAGGATGACTGGATTGCATTCTCTGTTTTTGTCAGACTCTCTCATAGCTCATGACACTGTATACCAACTTCCCATGGAAGAGCTGATGGCACCTGGCTTGGTCCTGATTGTTTTGCTTGGCAGGGCTTTAGGATTTGTCTCTTTGCTTCATCTGTGACCTGTGGGTGAATGACTGGTTGCCCAAAGCTCATGGTATTGAAGGAAGATGACCAAGGGAATGCAGAATCAAAACTCAGTTTCTTAATATTAAGGAAGAGTGGGCTGTAGAGAGACAGAAGATCCACAAAATGATATGAGATGCAACATGTGCAGTCAATGCTGTGAAGATACTCATTATTATTCAGAAGTATGAGAACTGAGTCTCTTTGTGGTAAACACATGAAAACTGAGAACTGCTCTTCACTGAATGTTGGGAGCCTTAGAGGATAATGCATTTTCTAGGGTATCATTTGTCTAACAGGTTTGCTACTTCATAGTGGCCAACATTTTGCTGGAATAAAATCACTAATGGGTGCTGTGAAGATGTGTTTTCTTGCCACAGTGTGTAAAATGCCCTAAAAGTGACTCACATAAGTGTTTCAAAGTGAACTTGAACTTCAGAGTCCATCAGAACAGTACTGACCTCGCTTTCCTGATTTTCATAAAAGATCTTAGTGTTTCAGTGAGCACCACTCAGTTCCTTGTACTTCAGATAGTTCTTGTTCAGCCATGTATTAGTGATTTTGTTTGTGGTTAGTTCTTAAATACAACTAGAAGTAGAAATATTTTTTTTATCATTTATTGATAAATTACCCAATAATATCTCCTTTGCTTCCTTGCCCACTTTTATTAAAAAATTCAGAATGGAGGCTTGAAAATGGCCCCATCTTGTTTCTGAATTCTCTGAAGTGTTCCACATTCTTTGTTGTTTCCATTTGCCAGAATGCACAGGAGTAAACCCCCTGCTTCTTCTACTTTGGTAAATGTTGCAGTATCTGTGTATTCTTCTGAACACTTTCATTCCAGTCACAGAATAATACTAGCTTGCAGTAACTCTCCTCTTTTCCCTCTTTTAGTTAAGATGTTGGGATTCCCGCCTACATAAATGAAGTCAGAAGGGAGACAGAGATGCTAAGATGTTTCTATTTTCTTCTTTCCTGGGTGGGTTTTTTGAAAAGATGTCAGCATCAATTGGTGGCTACCACCTTGTGGCATTTAATTATTCTTGACATTTAATCCATCATGATACGGAAAGAGAAAATGCAGTCTGTCTATTCCTCCTTTTCTTCCAAGGGAAACAATGTAATAATTAAAATGGTAACTAAAGTTCTAAGAATAATGAACAACCACATAAAGACTAGCATCATATTACTCTTAGAGCATTAATAAGAAGTGAGGTCTGAGGCTATCTCCTCCTATTTCATTTTTTTCTTTCCAAATAATCATGAGTCATCATTCTGTATAAATGAATAATACTTTAGTTTAAATAAGCCAATATTATTTGGAGGTTATTTATCACCTCAGAGCTCATTCACAGACAAGTCATGTGGAACTATGGAACTTTCTTTTGTGCATTGGAGCTGGAAATCTCAATGAGTTTGGGAGGGCTTCCTTCTGCATGTTTGAATTTGGAGACCAAATTCAACATTGTTCTCAGGAAGGGTGTGGATGGGAGAAGTGATGGGCTGAGGGTGAGGTGTGGATTGTAAGAGCTGCAGTGAGAGGCTTTGGGTTTTATATTTGTCATTTTAGAGCATAGGAGCTGGATTGGGGTTTGAATACTAGTCTGTTGATAGCGGCACACACACATGCAAGTGCACGCGTGTGTGTGTGTATGTGTCTGTGTGTGTGTATGTGAGAGAGAGAGAGAGAGGTGGAGGGAGGGAGGGATCGAGGAAGAGAACTGATTTGAAAGCATAACTTTTCAATAAGAGCAACCTTAAAGGAGAGGAAAGGGATTTTTTTTTTAAAGGCTAACTATAGAAATTGAATTCATATTGTTAGAATTAACGAGTGAAGGCAAAAGAAGACTCCAGCAATGCTTCTCAGCTGGCACGTTCAAATGATAAATTTCATTAAGGCACAGAAAGAAACAACAGCTGCAGTTAATGAAAAGCCAAATTTATCTAAATTTCTTCAGTTGATCAGTATGGCTCTCACTCCATAATCATGTTTTTTGGAGTGAGGGAGAGGGAGGACAAAGGGAGAAGATAGGTTTTTTGTTTTTAAAAGGATACCTTCTGAAAAGGAAGTGGCTCTAGAGCTAATCAGTGAGGAGTTGTTAGAGTCTTTTTTTTTTTCTTCTTGGTATCGATATACTCGATACTCTGGTTTTGTTGCTTTATTTTTAACCTTCCTTAGGAGAGTGTGGCTAGCTCCCATATCAAGTGAAGCTTATAGGCATGGGCTGGAGACAGGAAATCCAGGAGGAGGACTGTGATAATTATACGAATCTGAAATGCTTTCCAAAACACAGTTGTGTCCATTGAGGTGTTTCATTATTGAAACACCTGTGAAATAGGACTGATATTGTCTATGACTCTTCTAAGAAGAAGACTGAGGTTTTGGGGTATCAAGTGACTTACCCAGGGTCAGCTAGTAGGCTCTTTTAAGAGATGGGGGCGGAAGAAGGTGCCTACACTCCATGCCAAATGCTTTACTAGAAAATAGAACAAATTCCCAGCACCTCCCATCCATACATGGTGAAAGCAGGAAAATCCTGTCACAGAAACCACTCAGAGAAGCTGCCATCAAAGGCTGCTTGGGGCCAGCTTCCCCCTAGCACAGAGCTCTGCACAGAGCCTGCATGTGGTGTGGAATTCCATTAGAACTTACTCACCATATGTTTGTTTGCTGGTGTTCAATGGAACCTGAGGGAGGGCATAATGGATCTCCATTACTAAACCGCATGGAAGGCTTCCAGAGATTTAATGGTCTACCTCGAGGTGATGAATAGAGGGGCTCTCATCTTCCTTGCATAATCAGGGAGACTTGGTGCTCTCAATGCACTACACTCTCCTCCAACACCCTTCTGGAAAACTCTGTACATCTGGCACTCCTGGAGTCATTTCAAAAACAGAGATGAAGGAGGGAGTGCCTTCCTCTCATCTTCCCTGAGAGAAGATCTGTGGGATGAGATTGCACTGAAAGCTGGAGATTTTGAGAAGAAAGTAGACTAGAAGAATAGAAAGGAGAGGGGAATGCATTTTGGTGAGTTGGGTTCCCTGCCTTTTGACTGTGGTAGTCTGATTATTTTATGAAAGCTATTGCTGTGAAGTGCACTGTGGGCACTGTAGTGGTGGCTTGTGGGAACATCATTGTGCATGATGCCCACAGCCAAAGGTGAATGGCTGCTGATATCACTGAATTACAAGGCTGCCAAATGGGCATGGAATTTTATTCCTTCCAGTAATTTTCTCACGGATGTGCTTTTAATTCACATGGTGTGGAAGAAGGCTGGAGGGTATTCGTGCAGGGGATGACAGAAATTGAACCACAGTAGAACTTTACTGGTATGTCTGCCAGACGACTGAAGCACTTGGAAAAGAGACCCTCACAGAGACTGAGCCTGTGAAGTCAGGAAGGGCAGAAACCAGTCTGCTTCTTGAATGAATTCAAAGCCTAGAGAGGGAAAAATGAGGGTCATGTAGAGTGGAGGTTATCAGTTCTTTTTTCTCAACTTTGTGGCTCTCTACCAACCACTCTCCTGTTCTCTCATCTTTTAGTGAACAGTTCTCATTCCTGCTACATTTATCTCCTTTTCTTTGTTGGTCAAACGCACAAATTAAATCTTACCATGAAAATTGAAGCTGGTGCCTTCAGTACAAAACATCAGGGAATTCTTGGTGCCTCAAGTAATATTTGGAGGAAATGGACTGGTGAATGCATACAGCCTTTCTGTACTCATCTTTTCATGGACTTGTTTCAAGACCTGTGCATGGAGTAAATCATAATCTCGTAGTATTCTTCCAAGTCAGGCCAACTATCAGGTGTTTGTTTCTTCATTTCTTCAGCATCTACCATGTGGCAAACACTGTTCAAGGCACTGGGAGTGAACAAGACCTGTGAACAAGGCTTGCTGCTTGCCATCATGTTGCCTTGTGGGAATGACATTAAAATAAACAATCATGGTGTTAAGTGTTAGGCGTATGACAGTATTCCCCACCCCCACCCCCATTTGCATAGAGGGGATTCCAGAACTGGGAGAGGATAACATGGCTTGTTGCAATATCAGGCCAGGAGAGAAGGTTTTGTGATGTAACCTAAGGTGGGTAAGGGGCAAATATTTTTTCGATGATTATAATGTAAAATTATGTCAGTTGCCAAGGATACACCTGGACATTGATGTCTGTCCAGACCTATTAGCAGGTATTGACAGGAGATCAGCCTCCCATGCGAATGGAAGATGCATCTGAAATTGTTTTTAGATACTTGAGAAGAACAAAAGAAATTAAGCTGGTAGACCACCTTCCCGGCTTTTTAAGCATCTGGGGCCCAAAGCTCCTCTGATCCATTTTCCCAGAAGCAAAGGAGGAAGAGAATAGCTGAGACCATAACACATGGCAGGCCCTGAACTTTATAAGGCTGAGAGTCCTGTGATACACTGATTCTGGAGGAACAGGACTAATGTCAGGAAGGGAAGCATCAGGGACTTCTGGAGCAGAGAAACTGGGAGGAGGGCTTTTGGAAATTTTGGGTAGTTCAGCCAAAATTTACTTGTTTTACTCATAATGATGGTGGTATTCTCAGGGTGCAATGGATAATTAAAAGAAGGATTTCTAACCCAGACAAATGGGTTGGAAGATTTAGGGATGGTGTGATAGTTAATTTTATATGTCAGTTTGACTGGATCATGGTATGTTAGATATTTGTTAACCATTATATCTATGTGTGTTTGTGAGGTGTTTCTTTTTTAATTTAGTTTTATTTATTTCAGGAGAGAAAGTGAGCAGGGAAGGGGCAGAAAGGGAGAGAGAGAATCCCAAACAGGCTCTGAGCTGTCCATGCAGAGCCTAATGCCAGGCTCAAACTCATGAACCACTCATTAACTGTGAGATCATGATCTGAGCCAAGATCAAGAGTAGATCACTTAAATGACTATGCCACCTCGGCATCCCCAAATGCCTGTCTTCATTAGAAACACCCTCACTGGTGCATCTGGGTGGCTCAGTCATTTACGTGACCAACTCGAATCTTGATTTCAGGTGGTTTGTGAGTTCAAGCCCTCCATTGGGCTCTGTGCTGATGGTGTGGAGCCTGCTTGGGACTCTGTCTCTCCTTCTCTCTGCCCTTCATCTGCATGTGCTCTCAATCTCTGTCTCAAAATAAATAAATAAACTTAAAAAAAAGATTGGCATTTGAATTGGATTCAGTAAAGCATGTTGCCTTACCTTATGTGGGTGGGCACCATCCAATTCATTGAGGGCCTGGAAAGAACAAAAGGTGGGGGAAGGAAGAATTCATTCCTTCTTTGCCCAACTATATTATGTAGTTATTTGTTTCTAGTTATTTTCACTTAGCAAACTGCTTTTAAGAGTCACACATGTTGTGGGGCGCCTGGGTGACTCAGTCGGTTAAGCGTCCAACTTTGGCTCAGGTCATGATCTCACAGTTCGTGGGTTCGAGCCCTGTGTCGGGCTCTGTGCTGACAGCTCAGAGCCTGGAGTCTGTCTTCAGATTCTGTGTCTCCCTCTCTATTTCTGACCTTCCCCTGCTCATGCTATCTCTATCCCTCTCTCAAAAATAAAACATTTAAAAAAACAGAAAAAGTCACACATGTTGCACATAGTATTAATTTTTTTTATTGCTGAGTAGTATTCTACTCTGTATATCCATCATAATATGCTTATCCATTCACCAGTTGATTTATTTGCAGTTCTTGACTATTAGAAATAAAGTAGCTTTGAACATTTGTGTAACAAAGATTGTATGAAAAAATGTTTTCATTTCTCTTGAGCAAATAACTATGAGTAGAATCGTGAGGTAGTAGTATGCCAAAATGTTTTCCAAAATGGTAGTGCTATTTTGCATTCCTACCACCACTCTCCTAAGAGAGTTCCAATTTCTCTCCATTTTTACCAACTCTGTGTATTTTCAGTCTTTTAAATTCTGGCCATTACAGGGAAACTAGAGTAGTGTCTTATTGTGGTTTTAATTCATTTCTCTAATGTCCAGTGACATTGAGGATCTTTTTATGTGCCTTTTTGCCACCCATGTATTTCCTTTGTTAAGGTATTTGGTAACATCTTTTATTCATTTAAAAAATCAAGTTGCTAGATCATTTTCTCACACCATACACAAAAATAAACTCAAAATCGATAAAGGACCTGAATGTGAGACAGGAAACCATCAAAACCCTAGAGGAGAAAGCAGAAAACAACCTCCTTGACCTCAACCACAACACTTTCTTACTTGTCACATCCCCAAAAGCAAAAGAATCAAGAGCAAAAATGAACTATTGGGACCTCCTCAAGATAAAATGTTTCTGCATGGCAAGGGAAACAGTCAATAAAACTAATAGGCAACTGATGGAATGGGAAAAGATAGTTGCAAATGACATATCAGAGAAAGGGCTAGTATCCAAAATCTATAAGGAAGTCACCAAACTCCACACCCGAGAAACAAATAATCCATTGAAGAATTGGGCAGAAGACATGAACAGACACTTCTCCGAAAGGACATCCAGGTGAACAA
This sequence comes from Hyaena hyaena, assembly GCF_003009895.1. Taxonomy (NCBI): domain Eukaryota; kingdom Metazoa; phylum Chordata; class Mammalia; order Carnivora; family Hyaenidae; genus Hyaena; species Hyaena hyaena. Next base: position 81,228 of record NW_024081016.1, read on the forward strand.
CAGACGCATGAAACAATGCTCAGCATCCCCCATCATCAGGGAAATACACATCAAAACCACACTGAGATACCACCTCATGCCAGTCAGAGTGGCTAAAATGAACAGTTCAGGAGACTCTAGATGCTGGCGAGGATGTGGAAAGTCGGGCACCTTCCTACACTGTTGGTGGGAATGTAAACTGATGTAGCCTCTCTGGAAAACAGTGTGGAGATTCCTCAAAAAATGAACACTAGAACTCTATGACCCAGCAATAGCTCTGCTAGGAATTTACCCGAAGGATACAGGAGTGCTGATGCATAGGGGCACATGTACCCCAATGTTCATAGCAGCACTCTCAACAATAACCAAAACATGTTAAGAGCCTAAGTGTCCATCAACGGACAAATGGATCAAGATGTGGTTCATCTATACAATGGAATACTACATGGCAATGAGAAAGAATGAAATCTGGCATGTGTAGCAACATGGATAGAATTGAGGGTGTTATGCTGAGTGAAATAAGTCAGGCAGAGAAAGACAGATACCATATGTTTTTACATATAATCAACATAAGTTGATTAGGAGGAACTTAACAGAGGACCATGGGGGAGAAGTAGGGGAAAAATAGTTGGAGAGAGGGAGGGAGGCAAACCATGAGAGACTCTTGAATGCTGAGAACAAACTGAGGACTGATTGGGGTGGGGGAGAAGGGAAGAGGGGTGATGGGCATGGAGGAGGGCACTTGTTGAGATGAGTACTGCATGTTATATGGAAACCAACTTGACAAACTGTTTAAGAAAAAAAATCAAGTTGTTTGTCTTTTTACTATTGAGGTGCATGTTTTTTTTAAATTTTTAGTGTTTATTTTTGAGAGAGAGAGAGAGAGAGAGAGAGAGAGAGAGAGAGACAGAGCATGAGTGGGGGAGGGACAGAGAGAGGGGAAGACACAGGATCCAAAGCAGGTTCCAGGCTCCGAGCTGTCAGCACAGAGCCTGATGTGGGGCTCAAACTCACAAACCGTGAGGTCTTGACCTGGGCCAAAGTCAGACGCTTAACCAGCTGAGCCACCCAGGCGCCCCACTGAGCTGTATTTTTTATTATGCACCGGATTCAAGACCTTCATCAGATACATATTTTGCAAATATTTTCTTCCATTTTGTGGTTTGTCTTTTTGTTTCCTCATATAAAATATTAAGGTAAATATTTTATTTTATTTATTTTTTTGATTTGATTATTTTACTAAAGTAATTTTTATGTATGTATGTATATATTTATTTATTTATTTTCAAATAGTTTATTGTCAAGTTCGTTTCCATATAACACCCAGTGCTCATCCCCACAAGTGCTAGCAGACTTCAGGCTCTGAGCTATTAAATCAGAGCCTGATGTGGGGCTCGAACTCATGAACCATGAGACCATGACCTAAGCCGAAGTTGGACATTTAACTGACTGAGTCACCCAGATACCCCCTTAATAGTCTATTTTAAAGATCAAACATGTTCAATTTGATGAAATCCAATTTATCATTTGTCTTTTTTTCCCTCTTTCTTTCTCAGAGCACAGTCCTGTGCTATCTGTTGTCCAATGTCTGAATACATTGTTTCATATATATAGTCTGATTTTCAGCTGTTTACAGAGGAAAGAGATTTCCCATTATAGTTAATCCTTTATTGGCAGAGTGGTAGTCCAAACAATTGCTGTAGGACTACATCCCTTATAAAAAAGGCAAGCAATAATCGTTAGGTAAAATTCTCTCTAGAATTTGTTTTACATTTGCCTCACCCCACATCACTTCTACCCTATGTCACTTCCTTCTGTAGAGTTAACTACTATCACCAGGTTGGTGTTTTTGTTTTCCTGAACTCATTCTATAAGTTTATAAATTTATATGTATATATAAAAGAGTATATCAATGATTTTTGTGTTGTTTTGGATTTAAAATTTTTCATAAATGGAATTTTTACAACTTGTTATTTTCCATTAGTGTACCTCTTGGATATATATCCATATGAGTTCAATTAGATCTACCTTATTAAGTTGCTGCATAGTATAGCCATATGTATATACTATATAGCCCATAGCATTCATATGGATATATCTTAATTTATCTAGCAATTTTCTCCCCTTACAATCTTTACCTCTATAGATAGTTATGGACTTCTGAAGAACATAACTTGATTTAAAATATTGTCATACATTCAAAAGATTGATTAAATATATCTATTAAAATCATAATCATAATCAAGCAATCACCCTTGACCCCTCTACCTAGGCTGTGATATAAAACATTGCTAGTTTTTATCGCAATGTGCAATAAAACATTGCACAGACTTCCTTTGTGCTCCTTTCTGACATAGCCCCCTCTCTTCCCCTTCAAACATAATTACTGTTCAATTGTGATAATAATTTCCTTTGTATGCTGTATATAGTGTTATTACTAATATATACATCATAAACTTGCATTGTATTTCCTTTTCTTTTTGAACTTAATAGAAATGGAATCATATTGTAAATATCCTGTCATCACTTTTTTTCCCCCTTCAGTTCTGTTTGTGAAATTCATTGACACATGTTATTGATGTTTACTCTGTTTTATTGTGGTATATTATTTTACTTTATGGATATACCACAATTTATCTTTTCCATTCTACTTTTGATGTATTTTTGGGTTGTGTCCAGTTTTAGGCGATGCTATACAAATGATTGGTAAATTTGTCGTCTGTGGCAAGAGTTTCTCTGATGTATATGTTGTCTAGAGTTGCTTGGTTATAATATAGAGTTCACATATTCAACTTTTTTAGGTATTGCTATATGTTTTCCAAAATAGTTGTATAAATATATACCTCTACCAGTGGTATATGAAATGTGACATTGCATTCACATCCTCACCAACAGTTGGTGTTGTCAAATTCATAATTTTTTCAAATCTGCTATAAGTATAATGATAGTTTATTGTGCTTTTAATCTGCATTTCTTTGATCACTAGCAAGGCTAAGCACATTCTCATATGCTTTTGACTACTTAAATTTCATTTTTTCAAGTTAATATCGTTTGTCTTATTTTTTTTCCTTTTCTCTGCCCTCTGTCCCTTCATACCACCCTGCCCTCTGAAATTTGCAGAAATTATTCTGTAGTCTGGATTGCAGTCTTTCTTTTTTAGGTACATGGATTACAAATGTTTTGTCCCCTTTGGGGCTATCTTCTTGCCATGTTTATGGTGACTTTTTGATGGACAGAGGTTCTTAATTTTAGTATAGTCAAACATCCATTTTTTTGGTTATAGAGTTTGCTTTTTGTGACTTGCTTAAAAAATTCTTCTGTACCCCAAGAAAATATTATCTTCTAAAATCTCATTTTTTGCTGTCACATGTAGGTGTTTAGTACTAAATACCCAGAGTTGATTTTTATATAAGCATAGGTAAAAGCAAATTTTATTTTATGTTCCAAGTGAATACCCAATTGTTCCAACACAGATTTTGAAATTTTAGACTTTCACTGTTGATCGGCAGTGCCAGCTCTCGCTGTTTATTGGTTGTCCAGATAGGTATTGTTCAATTTTTAGGTTCTCTATTTTGTTTCATTAATCTGTGAGTTTTCTACCTCAGAGCCTAGACCATGCTTTTTAATCATTATAGCTTTATGATAAGTTTGAATAATTAGTAGGATAAGGTCTTCCAATTTTCTTCTTCTTCATGTATGTCTTGGTCAAGAATATTAATTATTTTAATATTAATAGATATTAATATTTCCACATGAATTTTAGAATCGGTGTTCAAGTTTAAAAACACACTCAAACACATACACATTCTCCCTCCTTCCCTCTTTCCCTCTCTCTCACACACATACTATTGGGATTTTGAGTCTTATTCTATAGAATAAATGCTAACTGTTGAGATTTATTCTGTTGAGTCTATAGATAAATTTGGGAGGAATAGATATTTCTATAACATTGAGTTTTCCAGCCTTTTAATATACTCTATCTTTCTATTTATTTACACTAAAATCTCTTTAAAAGCAATTTTATTATTTTCTCCATAGAGACCTTTTATTCTTTTTTTTTTTTTTTTAATATTTTTATTTATTTCTAGGTGAGAGAGAGAGAGACAGCGTGAGCTGGGGAGGGTCAGAGAGAGAGGGAGACACAGACTCTGAAATAGGCTCCAGGCTCTGAGCTGGCAGTCAGCACAGAGCCCGACGCGGGGCTCGAACCCACGAACCGCGAGATCATGACCTAAGCGAAAGTCGGACGCTTAACCGACTAAGCCACCCAGGCGCCCCGAGATCTTTTATTCTTTTGTTAAATTTATTCCAATAATCCACATGTTTTGTAGATGGTATTTTAAAAATAATATTTTCTAAGTAATTATTCTTGGTCTATAAAAATTCAAGTTTTTATGTTAATTTTGTTTCAAACAACCTTGATAAACTGACTTCTAATTATATATCTGAAAAACAGTTTTCTTTCTTCTAATCTTTGTTTTTTATTTCTTTACTGTATAAAACCTTTAGTACCTCAGTGAATAAAATTGGTGATAGTGAGCATCTTTGTCTTATTTTTAATCACAAAGGAACTAAATTCAATATTTCACTCTTAATTATTTTATATATCTATATTACTTTATAATATATACATATATGTATTATATATTTTTTAAAATTATTATTCAAAAATTATTTTAAAAAGTTTCCCTCTGTTACTCTTCCCCCCTTCTCTTTTATTAGTTTTTACTTTTCATCATTATAGAGTTTTGAACTTTATCAAATGTGGGTTTTTTTGCAACTATTGAGATAATTAGATTATTTTTTCTCCTTTAATCTCTTAGTTTGGTGATTTATGTTAATTCATTTTTTAAAATTCATTTTTTCTAATGTTAATCATTTGTACTGAGGGATTAAACCCAATGTAGTCATGATTTATTACCCTTTTTATACATTTAAAATTTTGTTTTCCAATATTTTGTTTAGTGATGGATGTAATTTTTTTTATTGGTCCTTTCAGATTTTGATACCAAATTTATGTTAGACTTCTGGTTTTTGGTAGGGATACAGAAATGGTTATAAATTGTGTGAAAAGGCAAGAAGAAAACAACATAGCTCCAAAAGACAAAACAGTCATTAAATTCAGGCTCAAATGTGGCACAGTTGTCGGAATTACCTGAAAGAGATTTAAAATAAACATAAATAATATTTTAAAGGCTTTCATAGAAGAGGCGGACAGCATTCAAGATCACATGGATAATTTTAGCAGGGAGATGAAAACTGTAGAAAACATCAAATGGAAATACTAGATGTAAAACACAATGACAGAGATGAAAAATGCATTGTTCAGACTCATTAGTGGATTTGATACAGCTGAGGAAAGAATTAGTGCACTTAAGGCTAGGTCTATAGAAATTACCCAGATTGAAACACAGTGAGAAAAAGTGAAAATGAAACAAAAACAGAAAAGAGTATCCTAGAATGCTGGGACCATAGTAACTTTCCTCACATATGTGTAATTTAAATCTGGAGCAGAAGAGGGGAGAGGGAGAGAGAGGGAAGGGGAGAAAGGGAGAAGGAGAGAGGGGGCCAGAGAGAGGAGAAGAAAAAGAAGGAAGGAGAAGGGGCAGGAGCGGGAAGAGAATATTTGAAGAGATAAAGATTATGCTAGCTTCAAAGACTGAGTTAGGGACTGTTACGGACTAAAGTGTATCTCTCCAAAATTCATATATTGAAGTCCTAACTCCAGTACTCCAGAATGTAACTATATTTGGAGATAGGGCCTTTAAAAAGATAATTATGTTAAAGTGAGGCTCTTAAGGTGGGTTTTAACCTAGTCTGACAGGTGTCCATATAAGAGGGAATTAGGACATCCAAAGAAAGACACAGGAATGCATGCATGCACAGAGGGGAGACCCTGTGAAGAGCCATCAAGAGGATGGCCATCTACAAGTAAAGGGGCCTCATAGAAGCCAGCTCTGCTGGTACCTTGGTTTTGAACTTCAAGCCTCCAGAACTGTGAGAAAATGGATTTCTGTTGTTTAAGCAACCAAATCTGTGGTATTTTGTTATGGCAGCCCTAGGAAATGAGTCCAAAGAGTGTTCTGGAGGGTCTTGAGTTTTCAGAAAATGTTTATCAACCCATTCTCCCAGTGTGGAATGTCATCTCCTTGGTAACTCTTCTTATATGAGTGAAGCTCTGTGAACTTTGGATTTTTGCCTCCCTGTACCTCTTGACTTAACAGAGCTTAAAGCTATTCATTACTATTGTATAGAATGTAGGTTGCAAATTCAACTGTTATATGGACTGGTGAGTGTGGATGATTAAAGCAAACAGATAATAAAAAACTCTTGATATCCTCTTGCAATCTATTCCCACTTTTGATAGAAACATAGTTCTTTACCACAAGAAAAACAGCAGCAGAAGCATAATGATGAATGGAAACTGCACTGGGTCTCAGTGTCAGGGAATCAATAGGGAATGGTGGCAACTGTGACAAACTGGAGATTTCATGTCTTATTCAGAGGAAGCAGTTACCATTAGCCCAGTTAATTGTTACCATGTTGAATTATAAGCCTGGATTTAACAGATGTATTTTTCAAGAGAAGTCTGGAAGCAGAGTATGTACATGAAATTTCACTTTGAGTATGTTGGCAACTAATTCATGAAACAAACAAAAAAACCGTAGAGGCAAGAAAACATTGGACAGATAATGGCATGTAAATTGTGTATTTGCAAATTGTGCTCTAAATAGTTATTATTCTCTTGCAGATTTTTTGTAATTGGTTCATATAATTAGAGTACAACTGCAAAGACCAAGGCTTAGCTAGTTTAATAGGAATTGATTGACAAATTATTAATCATTATGGTATTTATTGTTTGAATTAAAAAATGCTTATATGTTCCCCCTGGTATTTTCTGTGTGTGTGTTGTTTAAATTTATTTCAGTTGGTAGATGATTTTGTTAGAAACTAGAATCTCCATTTCTTTTCCAGAAAAGAAAGGTGCTGTTTATTAAGAATAATAGGTTTGGGGGAGAGAATTTGCCCAATTTGAGCATCAAAAGGTAGAAACAACTTTATTTCCATTTAGGTAAGGAAAATTTCAGTTTTCTTTATGCAACATAACAAAAGAGATTGTTATTTGCTTAGTGTAAAATGATAACCTGACAGGGCTTTAGCAGACAAATGTCAAAGTTAACATGTGGGTTATATTTGCATGTTTTCTTTCATCATTGTCCCAAGAAACTGTAACTAATTTTCAACTGCATGTTAAATTCTGGCTGTGTATGTAAGAGAAAGATTTCAACAAGTTTGTTAAGCATTTCCTTCATTTTCGCTCCAGATTTGGGGAACTGCTTACAGAAGGCATGAGATCATTTGAGGTCTCAATAACTTTGTGAGAATGTCTTGATTAAGAATACAGGATCTACTATATTGAGAATAGGAAGTAACTCATTTTTAATTCTGTTTTACCAGGTGTGTGTGTGTGTGTGTGTGTGTAGGAGAATAAAAGGCCAGGAGAGATGGTAGCATTTAACCTATTTTTATATTTAATATGGGTTTATTGTATACAACATATAATTGAGTCTTGGTTTTTTTTTTTTTTTAATCCTCTCTGATAATCTCTGTCTTTTTAATTGATGTATTTAGGCCATTTACATTTAAGGTGATTATTGATATAGTTGAGCCAATATCTACCATATTTACAAGTGATTTTTTTCATTGCATTTTTCCTTTTGTCTTTTTCGTCCTATTATTTTTCATCTGGTTTTTATTGAGGATTTTATATAATTTCCTTTTATCTCTTCTCTTTGCATAATACATATACTTAAAAAATTTTTTTGTCATTGCTCTAGAGTGTGCAGTATAAATTTTTAAGTTAAATCCATTTTAAAATAATACTATTCCACTTCATGTGTAGTGTAGTTGTTTAATACAAGAATTTTCAAATTCCTGATATATAGTATTTTCTCCCTGGAATGTAGTATTAATTCATTTAAAAGATGAATATGGAACACATTCTATGTGACATGCTGTACTAGTTTCTGAGAGTACTTTGATGATCAGCACTGTCACTTATTTTTAAATGAGGAATATGATGAATGAAATGATCACACAGGTATACATTCAAATGCTTAGTTTTATGAAGACCTAATGCAGAGATCTGTAGGCTATGTTGAAAGTATGAAGGTAACTCTAGAATGTCCTCCTCTGGGGGACTTCTCATTTCACTGGCCTTCCTAAAGATAACAGAAAGGAAAGTAGATGTATCCCTGGTCAAAGATTCTGAGATTGTTTCCAGACTGAATCAGTTCTTGAGGGATATGGGAGATGTAGTCTGTCTTTTTTCAATAGTTTTATTCCTACTGTTCCTTGCCCCTCCACTCCCAACCCCCTCACCCAATTGAGGTAAAAACAAATTACTCTTGAACTCCCCTTCCTTTTTCTTTCTTCTCCCTGTTCCACTTTACCCTCAACTCTGTAATAACAAGTAGTACAAGATGGGTGGAAGGGAAAGTCTTCTAATGGACATTTGGCACAATATTTTATGTGGACCTTCCTTCATCTAAAATCTACTTCAAGCTAGTTTTAAATAATTTCCAGGATTTCTATAGAGCATTTCCAAATTAGTAGCGTGATGGAATAATCACATTGACCCAAATATAGGAATAATTCTGTTTGTTTTGTGTTAGAGCCATGAAAATATCCTGAGAATTAGCAGATATGAATGTTCATAGTAATTTAGAAGTGCAAAAAATGCCATCTTTATTTTTATATAACTTATTTTACACTTTGAACTATTTTGCCTAATGCAGAAAACTTAATCTTGTTCTTTAGATAGATTCCTTTTCTTCATTGTCAAATCTTTTAATTCCTTATTTCTCCAAGCATTGATGATATTTTAGATGGGGGCAGCTGACACCATGGTGTTGGTAAGCAAAGTGTGTGTTTTATACCTCCGTCTGTTACTATTCTGGAATCTTTTTTAAAATGTTTGTTTATTTTTGAGAAGAGCGAGGGAGAGCACAAGCATGGGAGGGGAAGAGACAGAGGGAGGGAGACACAGGATCTTGAAGCAGGCTCCAGGCTCTGAGCTGTAAGCACAGAGCCCGATGCAGGGCTCAAAAACCACAAATCAGGAGATCATGGCCTGAGCTGAAGTTGGACACTCAACTGACTAAGCCACCTAGGCACCCCCTCCCTATTCTGTAATTTTTGAGATGCTACCTAATCTCTTCTGACCCTTGGGCTTGTATTCTATCCACTCTGCCATATATATAGAACCCAAAGTTTATTCCTTCTTGGTTTCTGATGTTGGTTCTTTTTCTCTACTGTGCCCATGAAAGAGGTCTCACTTTGGTGAAACCTCCATTATCATGTCTGCTGTGCATTCTCAGGACTTAGAGAGAAAGAGAGAGAGCACCAGAAGCAAGGAGAGTGCAAGGAAACCAACACACCTGGACTTATACTATATGATGTCATGACCAGGGTAACTTCCTGCTCAACCCTAGTGGCCAGTAGTTTTTTGAAAAAGGCCTTGGCTTTACTGTTCAGGCGAATCTGTGTTCAAATAGCATTTTGTTTGTATGTTTCACTTTGGTGAGTTAATCTTTGTGAACATTTTTCGATCTATGAAATGAGTGTACTAATACCTTAGTGAATGGTTATAAGTTTAAGTGGGATTGCTTTTTATAAAATATCAGTATACTTCCCAGCCCAGAGTAAACTTGAGTTCAATTTCTTGTCTTATAACAGTAGTCTCAAGTAAGTCATTTCTTCTCTCTGGTGTTTAATTTCTTCCTTGGTAAAGTCAAGACTATGGTGAAGGAAGGGTGAATGTGATGAAAAAGAGAAAAGAATTAGACTGAGTAATGTTTGAGATTCTTTCTATTTCTAAGGTTTTAAGCTCCTGAGTAAAGTCATTAGGGGACAAAGAGAGTCTTTTTTGTTCTGAGAATCAGCCAGTTTTTGGAACACTTGCTGTGCACTATTGTGTGACTCCCTGCCCCTGGGGATTTGAGTAAAGGCCTTGGCTATGGCCTGCAGCTATAGAGTTCCCGGTAGCTATTCACTCACAGCCTTGAACAGACAGGGAAACAAGGACTCTGCAAATTAGAAGAAAAAAAAGATGCTAGTTTTCAGCAGCTCCCAGCCAATCTCTCCCCTCACTTCCTCTTTCAAACAGAACTTTGGGAAACACTGGACATCAAGGCTTTATCGCCACTCAGCTGCCACCTTTGCCACTTTCTACAAGTTTGCTCCATGTCACTTGTGTTCAGCTTATATCAATGTTTCTTAAGCAACTGTCTCAACCCAGTGACTGGACTGAGCAAGGAAACTTGCTTGGTAATGGTTAGCTTTAAAAAGCAGGTGGAATAGAGCAAGCAGAGCTTGTATGATATTTGCTCCTGATATTTACTGGCTCTGTGACCTTGGGGATGCTTCTTAACCTCCCTGATACTGTTTCCTCAAGTGTAAAATGGAGGTGTATTGAGTACCATGTAAACACAATAGTACTATAGAGAGTTGTGGCAAGGATCAAGTGAGGTAATGTGCAGGGCATGGTAAACACTCAGTGCATGGTAGTTGCAATTCTTGTAAAGGATAAGGTTGCAACTTTGTGAATTATAGATGGGCCCTGGAGCAGGGGGAGCTTCTGGGATTCCAGGTCCTCACTGCAGTCCTAAAGATTGTTGCCTCCTAGACTCTACTACTAGGCTATATCTGTACCTTCCCTTCCTCTCAAGTCATCAGGCCCTGGAGGACCTTTGTAGCTACATGGATTATTTCTGGTCATCAGAATTACCCTATTCTTGAAAAAGCAGCATACTTTAAAATTGTTTGGGGTTCTGTTGAATAGGTCAGTATTTTCCTCACCAGGGATTCTTAACCTTGCATTCAAGGGCCACTAAGAAGTTTGTTCTTTCTATAGCCTCATGAAGTGAAAAACTTTGATATGAAAGAACATTTTTCTGAGAAGTCAATCAATCTTTTCTGTAGGTTCTCAAAGGTAACTCTGTCCCAGAAAAGGCTGAGGGTCTCCATTCTCAAGGACATATTTGGTTCCCTTTATGATAAAAGTGGATACTGTAGGTTAACAATTAAACCCTATGGGGAGATCAGAATGCTAAACAGGTTGTATTGCTTGGGCCCAGAAGCCAGGGGATGAGGTGGAGGAAGGCTGTCTAATGATCAAAATGTTTGTGGTTGGCCTCTCTTGTTCTTTAGAGTTACTGGACAGTCAGGAACAATTGAGGTCTACCGTATTCCAAATGCAGTTAGTGGTGACCTCCTAGAACAGCATGCCAAGGGCTGAGAAAGAGGCAATTATTTGATGGACTTTAGAGCTGGAAAAGAACTTGGACATCATCTAGTTTAACTCAGATGACACAAATGAGGCCTGAAGAGGTTGAGTGACTTGCCCAAAATGTCAATGGCAAACTCTAGCTGGGATCTGACTCTTCAAACCTCCTCTTGCTACCTTCCCTTCCCAAGAAAATCCTTGTAATTATTAGCTCTTATTGTCACAGATCATAAGTAGTTGGATATTTGGGCAAATGCGCAGAAGTTTTTTTTTTTAATTTTTTTTTATGTTTTTTTTTTTATTTATTTCTAGGAGAGAGAGAGAGAGAGAGAGACAGTGTGAGCAGGGGAGGGCCAGAGAGAGAGGGAGTCACAGACTGAAACAAGCTCCAGGCTCCGAGCTGGCAGTCAGCACAGAGCCCGACACGGGGCTCAAACCCACGAACCGCGAGATCATGACCCAAGTGAAAGTCGGACGCTTAACCGACTAAGCCACCCAGGTGCCCCAGAAGTTTTGAAGACAACATAAGGAAACTGTAGAGGTCCTGTTGTGGCAGATGTACTGGAACCCTGTTTTTAATCAATACAATTGAAACTGCTAGAACTTAGAATATGTTGCTTTCCCCAGGATTAGATGTACTAACTGGTTTAAACAGAAAACAATTATAAGATTTTTTAAAATTCTAGCTTTTTAACTAACTATAAAACAATTTGAGAATATATTAGAATTGGGAAATATAAAAAATGATGAAAGAAAAAATCACTCATAACCTCATAACTAAGGGGTAACTCCTATTCATATCATGGGTATTAACTTCTGATTTTCTCTTTATCTGTTTCTCTCTCCCTATAGCTCTCTCTCTTTCTCTCTCTCTCTGTACTGTAGATTTGGGATCATATTGTATTGATTGCGTTGTATCCTGATTTTTCCATTTATAATCATATCATGAAATGCCTACTATGCCATTAAAAAAGACTTTTAAAAACATCACGCTTAATGGTCACTGATAGGCCATTGCATAGCTGTACCCTGAACCCAGATTAATTTAAAATTGACCCTGTGGCTGGACATCTGTGTCCACAGATATTCTAAATAGTGCTGTGATGAACATCTCCACACATAAATCTTTATTCACACCTCTTATTACTTCCTTGGGGTAGATAACTGGAAGCTGAACTACTCAGGCAAGAGGCATGACCTTTTCCAAATCTCCTGATACCTACTGTCAAATTCAGAGGCATTTTAAATGTGAAGAAAAGGTCAGTGGAAAAGGCCCTCCTCTAACTTTTTTTATGAGGCCGATTTACTGAACTTGCTGACCCAAACCAGATTTTTTATGACTTTAATGTATGTGAAACTTGATAATCACTAAAAAGGATCCTGTCTATCCTGGATGGTCTATGAGGTGATTTCCTGTTCATTCAGAAAGTAACTGTGGGCCACGTACTGTGTGCTGGATACTGAGGATAGTTGAGGGTCAACAGATGACAGGGGAGAAAATAATCTTCTAGATGGTGATGTGTTTGAATGCTAATGTGACTAAGTAGAAACATTGACTTCCAGACTTCAAGTGAGGTTTCAGAGGCTGAATTATTGTATTAGGATGAATTATTTGTATTTATTTACACAGTTTATTTCTTTGAGTATTTTCCCATTTTTCCTGATCCTCACTCAGTTTTGAATAAATTATATAACTCTTCTTGCGTCTATATAATTTTTCCCTCCCAAAGGACTGCTTGCTGGGAACAGTAAGGAAATACTTAGTTTAGTAAGAGGTATTTTTATAAAGAGTATAATTGGTCCTGTTTTCCAGGAGGAAAAGCTGCTCAGTCTCAATCTTACCTCTATCTACTTTTATTAAGGGCACAGAAATTCTAGAAGGGAGAGTTACACTCCTTGGTGCAATACTTTGGTCTCCTGCATTCATTTTGTTGCCCACAGTAGGTCAGGAAGTGTCTAGTAAATAGTCATTTCTCCTTCTTATGAACCCTATTGTCCCTTCCATTTCCCTTTCCTTCTTTTTGGATGACACATCTATGCCTTATTTGGAAAGGGGACTATTATCCACATAAATATGGTAACTATTTTTTTAAAAATGTTTATTTTTGAGAGAGAGAGAGAGAGACAGACAGAGCATGAGGGGGGAGGGACAGGGAGAGAAGGAGACACAGAATACAAAGCAGGATCCAGGCTCTGAGCTGTCAACACAGAGCCCGATATGGGGCTCGAAACCATGGACCGTGAGATTCTGAGCTGAGCTGAAGTCAGACACTTAACCGACTGAGCCACCCAGCCACCCCTTGAAGAGCCAAAAATTAAGTCCTCCGTTAAGAGAAACCTCGGGCTGCACATAGCCCCAGTCCCAGTCCCAGGAAAAGCCTCAGACTGTTCAAGGCTAAAGCCATCCTCAGACCGCCCTCAGTTCAGCTAATCAAAAAGAAAAAAAATAGGAACATTCCTATGGTCTGAGTCAAGGCTGGAAAACTGCAGATACAAACTAGCCAATTTCTCACTGCTTGTCTGAACCCCATGTGGGCCCTTTGAACTCACCTCACAATTGGTCATTTTCAAAGGATTCTCAAAGGTCATGATTGGGTCCCACCAAAAGTAATGAACACCTCACAGACACTGAATGGTCGAAGCTGTAATTGTAATTGGTGCTTATGTGATGATGCTACATGTACTGTAACACCCCCATCCCTTACTCCTTAAAAACCCTGTTCGCTATTGTTCTTGGCTTCACCTTGCTGCCATGACACCAGCAGGCTGGGTGAGCCCCTGCTCAAGCTTGTAATAAAGACCCTTTTGTACTTGCATGGGTGCCGGCTCCTTGGAGTGAGGGGCCTAGACAAACTAAACCAAAAACTCAACCAGCTTTTCTGCTTCTGTACAAGTGCTTGCACTACGGGAAACTAAAACCTAACTAGCTCCTTCCGTTTCTGTACCATTGCTTAAGGCTGAGTTCCAGCTTTCCCGAAACTATCAGGGAGTTACACATTGCCCAAGGCAGGAGAAACCACCCTTGCAACACCCAATCAGGAAAGTCCAGCGACCACCCTCCACATTACTGAGGGAGAGGCCTGGAGATAGAAACTATAGATAGGACCCTGTTACCTAATGTTAAAGTTAACCTGTTAGTCGCCGAACAAGACCCTAGGCTCGCTCTGTGATTGGTTGAATTCAAAGGTATCCTAAATGTTGTAATTGGATCCCGCCAAAAACCTGATGGCGGGAACCAATCAAATGTGGTATATGTTCACATTTAAATATCAACCAATGACAAACCTGTAACCATAGAGATCCCCTGTCCCTCCCCACGACTTGTTTACTCCTGTCTATAAAAAGGCTGCAAAGACTTTGTTCGGGGCCTCTCAGCGTCACTGGCGACGAGTGCGCGGAGGTCCGGGTACAAACCTACAAATAAACGACCCTTGCCGATTGGCTTTGACTCTGGTCTTTGGTGGTTTGTTTTTGGGGTCTCTCGAACTCTGGGCGTTTCACCCTAAACATGGTAACTATTACTATAGTGGTAGAAAAATCTGCAACATAACTATTAAACCACAAACTGTATTTTCTGTTAACACCGGCCACAATGTACATTTTAAAAAGTTTATGTCTATTGGCCATCTGAATGATATATGGAAACCAACTTGACAATAAACTATGAAAGAAAAAAAGTAAAATAAAAAGTTAATGTCTTCATGCAATTATTGTTTGAGGCTATGAATACCAGGGACAGAAAAGAGACTAGCTTGAACCACCCTTTTCAGAAGCAGTTGAACCTACTTAACGTGGAAACTCAGAGCAGTGGGCAAACAAGTGGTGTTCAGATGAAATCAGGCTCCTTCTTTGAGGCCAGGCATCTAGTCCAGTCTGTAAAATTCAATGTCTATTGAAAAGAGGTATAGCCTTTTAACTTTTCTCGAAATTATTTTTTAAAGTTTGCTTATCTAAGGGGGAAGAAAGCATGTGTCTTTAATTTATCTTTTTGTGGATCCTTTGCTAGAATCCCAGCTTCATTGAATATTTAGAATGCTTTTGCTTTAAAAGCAGAAACATGTTTGAATAAGAACTAATTTTTCATCATGTAGACAAATATTTGAGTAACTGGTGGAAATAATAAATTACCAGCATAAAGTGATTTCATTGCTCTTAAAAGCAAAAAAGTAATCTTGGAAATTTCACAGAAATGACTCCATTTTCATATCACTCCCATGACAGCCATTTGTTCTTACTGTTGGGTGGACTGGTATGCAAGTTTATTTTTAATAAGTAAGCACCTACATATTCTCTGGGAAAACAAGTGGGGAAGTGGGTATTGGGGGAGAACAACCAAGATCTAGAAGCAATGATCACGTCCTTGATGCCCTGCCCAACTTTTTAGTTTTTGTCTTTAAACAAAACTTGCTTGTAGGAACTTCCTTGAAAGACTATGTTGTTCTTTCCAAGGAGTTTAATGAGTGCTCATTATTTCGACCATTTGCACTTTCCTGTTTCTCAGATTCTAAATGCATAATCCAATTATGGTTTGTGGGTCTGGTTGGAAAACAGTCTGACTAGGGAATTCAGATTTTGAGCCACATTGGTCTTTGGGAGAGAGAGCCATTGCTGGATCTGGATCTCTGAAGGGCACCTGGATGGCTCAGTCAATTAAGCTTCCGACTTTGGCTCAGGTCATCATCTCATGGTTTGTGGGTTTGAGCCCCATATTGGGGACTGTGCTGACAACTCAGAGCCTGGATCCTGCTTTGGATTCTGTTTTTCCTCTCTCTGTGCCTCCCCACCCCCACAATAATAAACATCAAAAAAATTCAAAAAAAGAACTGGATCTCTGGGATCAGGCTATATTATTTACTCTTAGTTTAGCCCATACCACCTTTGAGTTCTAGGAGAGGGATTTAACCACTCTTTGCTTAAGTCCTCTGAGCTTCCTCTGCTTTATAAGGTAGCAGAGGGGATTCAATGGGCTAATGCATGTGGCATTGGCATGTAGCAACATCTGAATACATGTTAACTGATACTATCATGCTGAAAACACAAAAATGATAATTTTCTTATTTTGGGATTGGTAGAAGAACACTCATAGATGGAGCCAATACATTTGCAGTCCAGGTGTGGCTTTTTCTCTAACCTCACACATGTGCAAAGCACTTCTTACACACATGGCTGAGTTTTCTTTCTCTGGTGTACAGAAATTTTCACCATGCTGCCTGTAGAGTAGGTTAAGAAGTTTATATTCTCTTTTAAGATATTTTCCTTTTATCTGCCCAGTGATAATCATTTCCTGTACTTTATCTATGACATCGTATTCAAAATATGTTAGTGCCTGGTCTTTCTGGCATTAAGCCAACATCACTGGCCCAGAGTTTCTGAAATCAAAACACAGATTTTACAAAATCATACTGAAAGCTAGACATCTAAGTGTGTTAAAGAAAGTAAACAAGGCTAGATATCCTAAAACACACACCACCCTTCCAAACACCTAACTTGAATTCAGGTGAAGCTCAAGTTTTCGTACATTTTCTGGCATGGATCCTTTTTGATTGGCACTCAAACCTATCTTTCTAATCATATCAAATTTCTTCACCTGGGGTCTCTGGACCTCATTCACCATTGGACTTAGTGGGGTTTTCCGAGTGCGTGAAATAAAATGTTTGTTTGGTTATTTTTTTCCCCCAGAAAGGCTATCTTTGGATTTTATTAGATTCTTAAAGTGGCCTTTGAACTAAGAAAGTTTCAAAGTTTTTGTTTTCCTGAACTGTCTCTTTACTCTTCCCATACTGGTATGCCTTCCATGGTCTGTAGTCATATGCTTATCTCTACCCCTGGACCTTTTCTCATATTTAATATTTCCTGCTTCCTGCAGTGTCCTTCCCTCCTGCTACACCAGCATTTTATACCATCATCTGTTCTGTTACCACCTCCTCAATTTGTAATTTATCCTCTTGCCACCTGGATGATTATTTCTCTGATATGTCCCTTCAAATCAACTCTCTAATTTACTTAATTATATTTTAAAAGGAAAACAGTGGATATATAATAAGAAGACTTCAGTATGAAAGTAGGGGAATACTGTAACGTCAGGGAAAAAAAACCTCTGTCACAGCAGAAATAGAGGCCAAAGACTGGTGATTCCAGAGCAGGGGAGAGAGGAGTGAGTCTGGGACTGGTGACCCCCTAAGACCTGAGGCTGAGAACAAGAGCCTTCAGGAAAACAGTGGAAGCTGAGGATGAGCAGCCAGATCGGTTATCTGCCTAATTTGTGGGGAAAGGAGATCATGCTTACAGGGGAGAGAAAAGGGGCACAGGGTAGGAGTGGGAATTAGAAAATAAGAGTTTCTGAGATTGATACAGGGTTTTGGGTGAAGGATGGTGCATAGGGTAAGACTGTAAATGAGAAAGGAGCTTTGGAAACTGAAGAAAAGATGGTAGCTAAAGAGAAGAAATGGGGGATGGATAAATGTGGAGACTAGAGGTGATATAGGCTGAAGGTTAAGGGTAAGAAAAGAGGCTGTGGGGAGAGAGTGCAGGATATTCCAGAAGGGGAGCTGGAGGAGATACCTTGAAATGGGCAGAGGCAATTGTGTGTATGTTTGTGTGCGTGTTTCATGGGTAACACGTACAAAGGATAACAAATGGAGATCATCTTAAAAGGGCAAACCAATATCTTAATGGCCTGTTTTTAAGTCTGGCACAGAAATCTGAAGTGCCAATCTCACATTGGCGTAAAGAGATAAACACTGTACAAAAGTGGTTGAAAGTGCTACTATTTCGGTTAGATAGTCAGGAGATACTCAGGCTACCCCGCAGTCTCTTATAGATGAGGGTAGTGGTTCTTAAACCATAGTGCATGGGAATCCCCTGGAACCCTTGTTATAACAAAGGTTCTGATCCAGCAGGTTTGGGTGGGGGTGGAGAATTTCTCTTTCCAGCAAGACCCTATGACACTGCTGCTGCTGGTTGGGGACCATACTTTGAGACTATTTGGCAAGGAAAACTGTTCCATGCCTTTTAGAGATTGTTGGAAGTGCTCTTATGTTTCTTTTAGCAATAGATCACTATGATATAAAATGAGGTAAGTGAGCATGCCCTTTTAACTCCAAACTTACAGAGAAATATAAAACATTTTAAATGTGAAATGAAAACACTTAAAATTACTATTGATTCTCATCGGTGCAACAGTTCAATAAAGAAAAAAAAATGTTTTCACTCTCCCCTCTTCCTTTTCTGCTTTAATATGGATTCTTAGGTTTGCCTTTCTTTCTTTCTTTCTTTTTTTTTTTTTTTTTGAGAAAGTATTATTTCAGATTGAGTCCTTGGTTGCCACTTTATGGCATGAGGGAAGAGGAAATGAAGTGGGGAGCCAGGAAGATATTCTTTCCCAGCAGTGGAAAGGTGGGGACGGCTAGTGCTGAAGAGGTTTCTGCTGTTGTTGGGCCAGGATGCTCCTGTGGCCTGGCAGCCTCACCATAGAGGCTGTAGCCTCAGGGCTCAAGCCCCTCTGCCCACTTTGGCTGCTCCAGCCATTCCCTGGGTCCAGGTTTGGGTGTGGAGTGCAGGGAGGACTGTTTGGGGGAAGGGCAAGGTGCCTTTGCAGTGCTCAGAAAGAACAGAGCTGATTGCATCAGAAACCATTGTGTCCCCTTGAGCATTTCTAATGATGAAGCCACACAATGCACATACCCCAACAGATGCTGGCAGGGTAAACAAAATGCTTTTGAATATTAGCATACGGTTCACATTTTTCTTTGCTTAGACTGGACAGAATTGCCCTTGCTCTTGATAAAGGATTCCAGGAATTGAAGCAGTGATTAAGAGAGTTGTTTAATCATGAGAAGGGAGATGGTCCAGTCAGTAACTAATAAAAATCAACAATATAGAGGATGTTGGATCTTGATTTCTTAGCACTCCTCATTTTCAGCCCTCAGCAACCTGTGTGTTGGAAGCTATAGCTGTCCATTTTTGATGTTTTCCTCTTTAGAAAAGGGAAAGAAAGAGATACCTAGAGCAAATCAGAGCGAGAGACTGAGTGCTTAGGTGTAGAACTGCCAGATAAAATATAAGATGCCCAGTTGAGTTTGAATCTTAGATAGATAATGAAGAATTTTCTGTATGGGACAGTCTTATACTCCTGAAATTCAGATTTAACTGGACATCTTCTATTTTTATTGGCTAAATCTGGCAACTCAAGAGAAAACTTTCTGTTTTGAGAGCAGACTCAATATCTGAGCTGAGTTACTACTTCTCCTGCTTAATGCCATCCAGAATGTTGAGATTTTCCAAGTACAAAGATGTAAATTCACAAGTGGTATTCATGAATTCATGTGGGTTTTAAAAATTTAGATTTATAATCTTAGAAAAGGAACAAAAAAAATTAAGGCTGGTATTGACAGAAAGCCAAAAGTGACTCTTTTTGTACTTTTTATGGCAGTTAGCTAAAGCTGTCATTTGACAGACTGTAACAGTGAGTAACAGATGGGCCACCTTTGGATTATCTGTGCTATATTCAACACCTCTTTGAACAATAATTATAATTTGTTGGGGGAAAATATCAATTTAAAGGTCAAGTGCTTTCATAAAAAAAGGCTATTATTCAGTATTTTCTACTTCGAACACACCAGGATTCATTGTATCACTGTCTTTTGTATAGCACATATATGCTGAAAAATGGATCGCTTAATTATATGATTATCTGTCTTCAGGGAGGATATGTGAACATGAATGGGAGCTGTCAAGAGAGGTACATTGCTTTACTTCTGATTCTTAATCTATATCTGTAGCCATTACAGGTTATAAGTTGACTTTTAAAACAAATATCTAAAATATAAATTACTTTTACAATGCAAAGTGGGCATTTTGGTGTAAAAGAGCTCCTTGAGCTGAAAAATGGACACATTACATGAGTGAGGCTCCAGGCTCATTCATTTTTTTTTTTCCCCTTTGATTTTTAGTCATCAGTCTAGAAGAGGCGCAAGGGAAGACACAGCCTCCTAATTAACTGGGGAGAAAGAAGGGCAAAGGCTATGCAGTTAACCTTTATAATTGAATCACCAATTACAGTGATAGAAAGGAATACCACTTTGCAGTGAATCAGAATTCTGGGAAAATCTCCTGAACATTCCAGGCACTGTGAAAGCCAAAAGATTGGAGAAGTTAAGCATATGTGCCAAACTCCATTAATCTCTTTGTGTGTTTTTGTTAGTCCTCTGGGCTTCATTTTGGAGAGGAGGTTCAGTGTACAAGAGAAAATTAAGGCAGTAATGCTGGTGTAAGCTACAACCAGCAGGGAGGCTGGATTCAGAGGCAGCGACACAGGAGGTAAATGATAAAGGTCTTCTTCTAAAGGTGCAACTAGATGCAAACAGTTCCAAGTGGCACCCTTGGTAAACTCTTTCAACGGTCTCGTGGTCTTTGAGCTAGTTAAGCTTTAATTATATATTTCATGACAAGCAATTATGTAGTTGCAGAAGACAGAAAAACAGAATGCTGTACAATTGTATTAAGGTTGCATTATATCTACTTACCAAGGGATTACAACTGAGGATGCTCAGTCCTGAAGATAAATTCATTGCTTCTGCTTCCCCAAGCACTTAATGACTTTGAACATCACGTTCAGGGTCAGTTCCTAATATGTAACACTAATCCCGCATCCTGTTCTTGATGGAATGAAAATAATATACACCTTATGTTTCTATATGTCAAATTAATCTAATCCACTTCCTATCCTCATAAACTTACTTATACATGCAACATTTCGGAGGGGAAAAATTTGCCAAGAAGAAGAAAAGTCTCCTTAGTAAGCCGAAAATATTTTTACAACCTAAAGATTAGCACCAGACACACGAGAACAATTCCTTTTTTGAAGATTGCCAAGAAAACCTTGTTTTGAAATCCCGGTGCCCATGATTACATCATGCCAGGTGAAGCATCCACCTATGGAAACAATGGATAGACATTTGCTCTTCTCCAACTTGGCTGTCTGGTTTCAAAGGGCTTTTTATTTTTATTTTTATTTTTTTGCCTCTCTTGGCTCCGAGTGGTTGCAACACATGGTAAATCTTTAGCTTCAAGTGTCCTTCTGTGGTGACCAACTAAAATATTAGCAAAATAAATGTTTTATGGGAAAATGTTGGCAGGAGCCCCAACAGAAACAGGTGGTATTGGGTTATTTCAATATAATGTAATGATACAGCCAGGTTTCCATCTGGACAGCATGTGGTTGGGTCTGCTCAGAGAGAACCAAAGAGTATGAGTATGCACTGGGGAAACCAGCGATGCACAAGTGTGCAGCTAGATGGCTACTTTACAAAATAATAGTCTGAGCTCTGGGTCCTCTGGGTTAAATATTTTTACTGTCAAAATCTGAATTTCTTCATAAAATATTAAAGGTGAAGCAAACCTCTGACATGCAGTACTGAGCTGTGTAATTATAAGGCAGTTCCTGGAAACCAAAGAGAGTGTGCATTAAAGCAAGGCGTTTATTATAAAAGAGTTCATTACCCTTGGAAGCGAAGACATGTTTTAGAGGGAGCCTCAGAACAGAGAGGCTTTTTATCAAGGCTTACCATACTATGAAAACAAGGCTCAGCCTTGTTGGTAAGAATGCAATTAGAAAATAAAGAGAGAATGGGATTAGTTCACTGCTAAGGGCCTGATCGTGATCCAAAGCTAAAAAGATGTATCCTTAATTTACCACCAGGGAAGAGTCTTTCTCCCTCTTCCATAAAATTCCTGCTTCAGGCACTTCAAAACACATGGAATTAGGAACACTCGGAACATTTGGTTTTGCACTCAGCTCTCTTCACTGTATATTCATGCTAAGCTTGATAATAAACTCTTGGCTCAATAACTCCCTATATGTATCCCAGAGAGAGGCATCAAATTATGGCTATGTGCAGAGGTAGATCCTCTTCAGAGGCACAGAGACCTCACCGCCTGGCTCTCTCAGCTCTAGCCAGAGGAAGAAGACAGGAATATGCACACAGGGAGTAAGCAAGTTGGAAGTGGCTTGCCATCTCCTTGATGCCAACTGGAAGACTCAGGCAGTCATGGGCACCATCTCCCAAGATGAAGGAGTCCCTTTGACTCCTGGGTACTTGGCCAGGGAAGCCTGGCTTCTAGAGAATTCATTGCAGCCATTAATTAATCGTGCAGCAGACATGGAGATATTGAAAGCAAAGGCATAGACATAAAATCCAAGAGCTGATGGAGAAAAGTGATGAAACAGTGAAGGCTCAGAAAGAACTTAAGTGAAGTTCTTTCACTTTCTTCAGAACGAAGTGAAGAACTTAATGATATTCCCTTCATACCACTGGTACCCAGAGGAGGGATCCATTCAAAAGGCTCTTGCTTGTTATTCAGAGAGTGGGCTGCCCTACATTATATTCTGCATTTTCCTAGATTATTAGAAGAGATGGTGTGATGGAAGGCCTGGAAGCTCTGGAGTCAGGTTCTTTTACTGTCACCATTGTGGTGCTGGACTGAGGCTAAGGAGAGAATGGTGCCCTGGAGGATAAGGCAAGTTGTACTGTGGACCCTGGCTTACTTGGGAAAATGGTTTTCTCCATATGGAGCAGACCTGACATGAAACAACAAAGACGCTTCTTAGTTCTTTTCTCCAGAATGCATTCGGTACCAATTGTATGCACCATAGGACATTGGCTCCTGTGGGGTGCTAGAAGGTGGTGGCAGACACAGTCTTCTTAGTTGAAGAGTTTATGATCTAAAGAAGGAGGGCATACACCCAAAGGGGAACTGGAATTTGAGGTGCCCATGGGTGTAGGCTTTGTCTTATTCTTCATTTTACTCTCCATCACACAGCATATAGCAGATGCTAAAATAAATGCTGAACTGAACTAGACTAGAAGACAGGTGATGGGGTTTGGCAGGTATCTGATCACATGTCTTAGAAATGTCTTTTGAACTCTTTGGTGCATCTCAGTTACTCTGTGTAGAATGAAGAGTTAGACGACTGGATCTATCTCCCTTCCAGCTCTCAAATCCCTAGGTCCTTAACTGAGAGAATATAGAGAAAACCGTGTATACACTGAACTACCTATGATTATAGGTAACAAGTCCTACCATTCATTAATATCTCCTGTGTTAGGTAGGATTTAATCCCCACCATAAATTTGTGAGGTTAGAAGCTTTTTCTCCATTTTTCAGATTGAGTAAACCCATTCTCTTGCCCTGATGAGTGTTGGCATTGGGATTCCCCAAACTCAGCTATATCTGACTCCAAATGCTGAGTTCTTTCCACTGTATATCAAACTGCCTCCCACCTCTGTGCTAAGGAAATATTAGAGTGAATGTAATGATTTAAGAGAGAGGTGGGGAACTTTGTAACCAAGACATGATTTATGCCTCAGGTTTAACTGCTTGGCTTTGTAGCCAGGTGGTGTTTTTTCAGTCTTTAGAGATCATCTGAGACTGGGGCAGGTTATTGAATTAATTGCACAACCATTGAAAACTCCTGAGTATCTTGCTCTGGAGTTCTCTCTGTTACCTCTCTTTTCTTCTGAATTCTGAACTATCCAGGCCTCCAAATGGAATGACACCAGTTCTTCCTTAAGGAAAAATAAATACTTTAAGCCATTGAGTAAAAGGAGTGGTCTTCTCTCAGTTAGGGAGTAGGCTGAAGCAGAGTCTGTGTTTTGTAGGTGGGGAAAGTAGTGGTATTGACCTGTGGTCCCCTCTTGTCATGTTGCTGGCCTGTGGTGGCTTATAGTGATAGGCAACAGGAGAATGGGAAGCCAGGAACTTTGTGGACAAATGCAGTGACTCTGGTGCCCCTTGAATTGTCACTCATGGCATGGTTGAAGTGAGGAAGGCTGTCTCATTAAGCTTTAGGTCACTGGGGAAATTGTCCAAACAATTCTCGGATGTTGTGGTGACAGAAAATCAGATGCAGATGTAGAATTTGGGTGGTCATTCTGAGATCTTATTGAAAATGTTGCTAATGACTAATATTTATGAGCACTTAATATGTGCAAGTCTTATGGCTAAGTGGTTTGCAGGTGAGAAAATTGAAGCTTAAGAAGGTTGGGTAACTAGCCTGAGGTCATGGGGTAGGAAAGGTGAATCCAAATCAGGTCCATCTTGAGCCTAAAACTCAACCTCTTAATCATTATGCTTAAGTTATAGCCCAAATATAGTGCTATATAAATAAAGCAGTGAATGCATGTGGTATCAGTGGGGTAAGTTGGGACTCAAGGATAACCATTAAGCCTGTATTAGAAGGGCCTTTTCTCTTGCCATGGCAAAATAAGTTTCAGATGTATTGAATATGTGGACTAAAAACAATAGCAAAACAGAAATCAATAGATGGAATGGGAGAAGTTGGTAAACATAATAAGTGATGTTATAAGGCAAAGGAGGACTTTATAAAAATAATTTAAAAATATGACAGAAGATGGATAGATTTAGCCACAACCCCCCCACCCCCCAACATATCTATATATCAAAACTATGGGGAAAGTTGTAAGACAAACAACTGGGGGAAATGTGTATAGTCTTTGTCAGCTTAAAGGTGCATATCCCCAAAGAATACTGCATTCTTACCAATCAAATAGAGAGACAAATACTCTAATAGAAAAAGATAAAGAGCACAAATAAATAATTCACAGAGATGAAATACAGATAGACAATCAGCAAATGAATACAGGTTTAATCTCACTAGCAATAAAAAATTAAGTTTTAATTCATATGTCTTGTTTTTAGTTATCAAAGAGAAAATAAGCTGGTAAGGACATTAGGGAAATTCACCACACTTTGGGACATTTTCATATGTTTATGGCAGATTGTAATTGTACAATTTATCTGTAGGGCATTTGGATTACATGTATCAGTGTTTTAAATTTGTTCACATTCTTTGTCCTAAATTCTACATCTAGTAATTTGTCTAAGAAAAATCATATGAATAAATGTACGCAGTGGCTTACCTCTAAGGACAGACAGGCATTGAAAGACTGTTTCTAATGGTAAAAAATCAGAAACAATCAGAATACTCAATAATAGAAACAATCAGAACATTCAATAATAGAGCATTGGTTAATCTAAACTTTTTACTTTCATTGGAACAGTAAGGAATCTGATAGCATTTATCCAGTCGCTCAAAATAACTTTGCAGAGTATTTGATGCCATGGAAAAATGTTTAGTATGCATTCCTTAGTGAAAAAGTAAACAACAAAATGATACGTTTTCTTTCTAGAAATTATATATGTTTACATATTTCCTAAAATGACTAGAAAAACTAAAGTGTTAATAGAGTTTATCTCTCTGACCAAGGAGATTATATATATATATATATATATATATTTTTTTTTTTTTTTTTTTTTTTTTTTTTTTTTTTTTTTTTGGTAGTTTTTTTTTTAGTTTTAAAATATTTTACATGTATTTTTTGTAACCCTGAACAAAATTGCATTAAAAAGTAGACTGCCTGTTTTCTATATGGTTTCCTCAGACATGGTGTGTTTGTGTGTGTGGGAGGGCTAAAGACCAAGTGCTATGAAATATATCATCTGAAATACTGCTTTCATTTCTGAGTGTGTTATTACGGTTTTGGGAAATCTAGTGTATTCTAAGGAACAAAAAAAATGCATGTAGAAGCAATTTTACTATAAGAATTCCAAGTTAAGGCAGAGAGCTATTAATTTATTGAGTATATGAATATAAAAATTAAACAACAAGATGTTAACTTGACCTGTGAAGTGGATTCACTCATGGAAGCAGAGGTCATCAAGGGTCTCTCCACACCTTCCGTGCAAATTGGACTGACATCTGGATTCTCTTATGTTCACATTTTCAGTTTTCAAGTTTCACTCCACCCTATTTAACCAGATTGAAATTTAGGACTAGGGTTTAGTAATTATCTAATATGTGCATATAAGTGCGTGTTGTGCACGCCTTTGTGTGTGTGTGTGTGTGTGTGTGTGTGTGTGTGTGTGTGATTGTATGTAAGGAGATGGGCATTACAAGCTTTTTGTTTTGTACTTTTAAGATGAAGCCTATTGCTTTGATTAGTTAATGCTCTAATTTGAGTTGAATCTATCAGCTCTGTTTATGATCACTTTTTCAAGAGTTTAATTAACTACTTACAGAAAAAATTTACTATGCCGTGCAAATTCATGCCTCATTAAATCCTGGCTGTAGACTGTTTAAGTCAGGCCTGGGATCTTCTTGCTAGTGGTCTACTAGCCCCACTAATTGTGTTTTGGAGTGTAGAATTCTGGATTGCTAGGAAGTAGGGCTAGGAAGTAGAATTCTGGATTACTGAATCCCAGAATCAGAACCCTGAGCTTTTAGAGTGTGTTCTAGATGTCCAACAGAATGTTTACCTATTACCGTGGTCAGGGAAGGATTACTAGCCAGTTGGTAGAGTTCATTTGATACAGTCTTGTATTATCTTTGGAGAATTCAGAACAACTAATGACCCTTTGCCTCTCCCTCCAAACAAGTGTTTTTCTGGTAGTATTTTTATTTTGTATTTGTATTCCTTTATATTTTTTTGTTAGATATTAATGTTCTTTGTTAGTTCAAATTAGCCATTTTCTGTAATCAGAGAGGTATCTTAAATTATAGCTCTTATTTTCTAGATATGAACAAGTCCACCCAGCTGTTTCATCTGCCCACATTAAGAAAACAAACAAGTATTCTGGGGCACCTGGGTGGCTCAGTTAGTTAAACATCTGACTTTGGCTCAGGTCATGATCTCACAGTTCATGAGTTTGAGCCCTGCTTCAGGTGAACTCAAGTCCTGCCTCCAGTGACCCCTGCTTCTCTCTCTCTCTCTCTGTGCCCCTCACTCACGAGCATCCTCTCTCTCTCTCAAAAAACAAAAACAGAAAAACAGTGGTGAGAGGGAGCATCCCTTCCTCATCAGGGAAATACAAATCAAAACCACACTAAGATACTACCTCACGCCGGTCAGAGTAGCTAAAATGAGCAAATCAGAGGACTCTAGATGCTGGCGAGGATGTGGAGAAATGGGCACCCTCCTACATTGTTGGTGGGAATGTAAACTGGTGCAGCTCCTCCCTCTGGAAAACAGTGTGGAGGTTCTTCAAAAAATTAACACTAGAACTCCCCTATGACCCAGCAATAGCACTGCTAGGAATTTACCCAAGGGATACAGGATTGCTGATGCATAGGGGCACATGTACCTCAGTGTTCATAGCAGCACTCTCAACAACAGCCAAAACATGGAAAGAGTCTAAGTGTCCATCAACGGACGAATGGATCAAGAAGATGTGGTTTATCTATACAATGGAATACTACATGGCAATGAGAAAGAATGAAATCTGGCCATGTGTAGCAACATGGATGGAACTTGAGGGTATTATGCTCAGAGAAATAAGTCAGGCAGAGAAGGACAGCTACTATTTGTTTGCATGTATAGGAGGATTAGGAGGAACTTAACAGAGGACCATCGGGGAGAAGAAGGGGAAAAATAGTGGGGGAAAGGGAGGGAGGCAAACCATGAGAGACTCTTGAATGCTGAGAACAAACTGAGGGCTGATGTAGGTGGGGGAAGGGGAAGAAGGGTGATGGACATGGAGGAGGGCACGTGTGCGGATGAACACTGGGTGTGATATGGAAACCAACTTGACAATAAACTATTAAAAAAAAAACAAAAACAGGGGCGCCTGGTTGGCTTAGTTGGTTAAGCGTCCGACTTTCACTTAGGTCATGATCTCGTGGTTCGTGGGTTCAAGCCCCGCATCGGACTCTGTGCTGACTACCAGCTCAGAGCCTGGAGCCAGATCGGAAGAGCACATGCCTGTGCCACTTTGCATATATAAAGAACATCGAACCTGTAAAAAAACAAAAAACAAAAACAAACAAACAAAAGAGAAACCCAAGTATTCTTTTATCATTTTATAAAGATTTTCAGTAATACCAGAATACGCATAGGAGACCAGCCTATTTGCCCTCTTGAGAGTGTTCAACAATTAATTTCTACCTGTTAAGTGTTATACAAGCCATGTTATATCAGCAATATAAGATAAAGAGTTAAGACAACATGGAAATGTTTGTGTGATTCAGTACTGAATGCCTTATTAAAATGAAAGCAGATTCCATCTGTTTTTTTTTTCCTTTGAACACTACTGAAAGTGTCATATATGGGAAAGGAAACTAAGCAGGATTTGGATTTCTTTGGAAATTTCTCTAGTGCTGAATGGTTATATTCTCAAGTCAGACCATCTCATTTGCTCTTTATGGGAGCAAGAAACGGGGCAGTATGTTTAATTTGGCAACCAAGACCAGTGTACCACACCAAAGGGGTGGTAGAGTGGTATGGAAGCTCTTTGCTCTGGCTTGAAAAATGCAAGCACCTTCTGCTAGATAAATCAATGTGGAGTAGCCCCAAATCAAATGCCTTCATATCAAAGTGAGTGGACTTCATTTTAGATCTATGGGGAGAAGAGAAAGTCTAGAGGATTGGAGAAAATCCAAACCAGTTCATCAGCCCTTAATGTTTTCAAGAACATTTTATTTTGCTGCAGTGTCTAGTACAGCCTTGGTGAGGGATGAAAAGCAGAGCTATTTAGGACTGGTGACTTCATAAGCTTTAGAATATGGACCCAATTAAGCTAAAGACCTTGAGAAAGGTGTGCCTTTAGGGTATTTATTACAAGTCTAGAGTATTATAAAATTAAATAAATCCTTCTCTTTAGAAGGAACATCCACATTTGTGGCCATCTATAAGAAACATACTGATTTATTAATAACTTTGTGTTGGAAAGCTCAGCCCTTCACATTTTTAGCACAGATCTGGAATACTATATTCTTCCAGGCTTCCTTGTGAGTAGTGGAAGTCTGGGATGTGTGTAAGAATGCAAAATGAATTGCATTTGGCTATTAGTACTTAGGTCAGAAATAATAGTAGCTTATATAAATTATGAGTTTTTCTTTTTCATGAAATAGAAGTCTGAAGACAAGCACTAGGCTAATGTCGTGACCTTGTGGTGTCATCAGAGTCCTAGGTTGTTTCCAGCTTCTTGTTCCTTCATCAAGAAGATGGCTTCCATCCCGAGGGATGTTTCTTGGTCCAAGATAAACGACTACTGGAGCTGTAGTCATCATCACTTCCAGGCCTATGTAGGGAATGAAGGGGGTAAGGAGGAGATGCTAGCTGCTTGTCTCTCAAGGAGGCTTTCTGTAAGTCCTTTTCAACAATATCTGTCTACGTATCATTGGTCACTCTGACCTGCAAGGGCATATTTTAGCCAGGAAATCCCAACTGGATTCTTTTACCAAGGAAGAAGACCGAATATACATTGATGGGGCTCTTACCATCTGATATAGTAGGAGTTCCAGAAAGCTATGTGAGGCATTTCCTGAACAAGCCTGCCTGTTCCCAGTTCTGATCCTGAAGGCTTTAACAGCCTTTCTCAATAAATTCAGAGCCTTACAGCATCCTGCGTGATATAAGACTTGTTCATGTATAAAATAGACACACCGCAGGAAGGTTTACCAGGGGTGCCTGGGTGGCTCAGTCATTTAAGCCTCTGACCCTTATTTTTGGCTCAGGTCATGATCCCAGGGTTGTGAGATTGAGCCCCAAATTGAATCCCATCTATTGACAGTGTGGAGCCTGCTTGAGATTCTCTCTGTCGCTCTCTTTTCTCATCCTCTGCTCATGCTCTTTCTCAAAATAAAACTTTTAAAAAAATGTTAAATGTTTATTTTTGAGGGAGAGAGAGAGAGAACTGGGGAGGGGCAGAGAGACAGGGAGTCAGAGGGATCTAAAGTAGGTTCTGCACTGTTAACACAGAGCCCAGTGTGGGGCTTGAACTCCCCAACCATGAGATTATGACCTGAGCCAAAATCAGATGCTTAACTGAGTGAGCCATCCAGGCTCCACAATGAACTTTTTTTTTTTCAATGTTTATTTTTGAGAGAGAGAGAGAGAGAGAGAAAGAGAGAGAGCAAGAGCAGGGGCAGGGTATAAGAGAGAGGGAGACTTAGAATCTGAAGCAGGCTCCAGGCTGTGAGCTGTCAGTACAGAGCCTGATGTGGGGCTCAAACTCATGAACTGTGAGATCATGCCAGAGCTGAAGTTGGATCCTCAACTGACTGAGCCTCCCAGGTGCCCCAACTTTTCTTTTTTAAAGGTTTACCAGTTGACTATGAGATACACAGCAATGTAAAGAGGAAGGCAAATTGGCCGGGATGCTGGAAGTAGACATCAAAGGGAAGAGTGTAAAAACACAATTTGAAATATTGTCATTGATGTAACCAGTTCACCTAGGACAACAGGATGTGGACATGGTTAAGTCTCAGATCTCTGATTTATCCCCAGCAGAGGAGTTTCCAGACTAATAGCCACCTTTTATTGCACAGTTAATAGGGCCAGGTGCTAACCATCCATTATATCTAATCCTCATATGACCTTGCATGTAAGATATCGATATCCCAATTTTTCAGCTAGGGAAATTGGAAGCCAGGGGTTAGATCACTTACTCAAGTCACACAGCTCATAAGAGCAAGAGTAGGGATATGGACCCACACCTCTGACATCATATCTCTGTCTCGCCCTCTGTTGTAGGCTGATTGGATGCTGGTTTAGGAAAGACACTGAGATTCTGTAGAAAAAAATTGGTGGGCTTGTTCTCATGATGGGAAGTGGTACTTAGGATGGGGTGAAATTTCTCTGTTCCTGATCAATGGTAACTATTCCCTGACTATTCCACATTGCACCCCAGGCCCACTGTTGTTTACTCAGAGCAGCGAATGCGTGGCCTCTTATTTTTCTCATTGGGTCACATTTCGTGCTACCTTCTTCCTCATGTGCCACTCTAGAATGGAAAAAGGCATCATAAAAGCAATCAGTATATATTCTCATATTTTTTCTTCATCTAAAAAGATGAAGTCATGGCATATGGTCAGATTGCCAGCACTGTTAAAAATAAACCTCATATAATTAAGCACTGATTTATTCCTTTATATAAGTGAAACAAATTGCTTTAACTGCCTTTGCTCAAGACCATCCAGTCAGATGGATTATGAATAGGAAGTTGAAACTAAAAATTATGGGTGCTCATATTTCACTGTAGTGGAGGTTTATTGGAGGCACAATTAGAAACCCTAACTAAATGTGTCCTGTGTCCCTTTTGATGGAGAGATCAGATATTAATCTGGGGATATGACTAATTCTCAACACAGCTGTTCTCCTTGCTCTAATATTCCTGCTTTAGGTTCAAAACCTGGAAACATGTTTAAAAAATTGATCAGAGCTTATAATAGCAATAATCACCTTGAAATTGGTTGTTACTCTGGTTAATGAACTGAGTAGTAAGAGCATAAGCCTCCCTCTGTGTCCCTCAGGCCTTTAACTAACAAGCTGGTTGTTAACCACTGGGTTTATTAAAAAAGAAAGATCTCTTTAGGGGATTGAACTGGGAAAAAACAGGAGGCTGAATATGTTCACTCATGATCCTTTGACAGCATCAGCCACCTCCAGTAGCCACACCCCTCTCCCATCAGAGCCAAGGCTGGGATGAGCCAGTGGACGTGCCCAAAGGGTGGTCCAGGAGCTTTTTCAAAATGCAAAATCTCAAGTGCCATCCTAGTCCTGTAGAACAGGGGGTCTGCATTTTAATAAGATGCCCTGCTGAAGAAGCCCTGAGCTGCGTGACTCGCCTTGTTCCAAGCCCCGGTTTATAAAACTGGGACCTCGTATCACAGGTTTCTTTGCAGACTCTCATAAGGTCTCAGCAGACCCACTGTTTAATTTCTGGGAAGGCATTATAAGGAAGAATTTCTTACAGAAAGGGGAAGGCCAGCTTTGTAAGGGCCCTGGGATTGTCAGGCAGCCTCAAGCGGTCCAGGCAGTCCCTGTGGCTCCGATGTTATCAGGTAAGGGGCTCACACCCTTAGAACGGTTTTGTTCTAATTTGATATATTAGCGCTTAGATTAGACCTCTTGCTCTTCATTAAATGTCACTGACAAAATTTCTTGCTTAATGTCTGAAGAGAAGTGCTCCTTTCCATAGCACCTGCAGACGTCCCAAGACCCCTGAGCAACCCTTTCCAAGTGAGTAGGGTTCAGCTCTATGCTCTGCTTCAGGTCTAATGAGCTTCCATTTTATTTCTTTGCTCTGTTTCCTTTTCTAACTGTCCAGGGCAAAGATTTCCTCAAAAATGTAATGAAACCCAAATCACAGACTATGTTTTATTGATGTGTGTGCCACTGTTCTGGAATGGTGGGACTGGTAGGTGAAGGTAGCAGCTTCAGGGTGCCGCAGAGGGCTATGGGAATGACGTCATGGGCTAGGGAGGATGTGAACAGTTGGAGGAGAGACTCTCCTGCAGTTTGGCCTCCACAGATAAGCCTCGGAGTAAAAGGTGACATCATCCAGGTTAAGCAGAGCATTGGAGATTAAGGAAATATGAGGAGTCTGCTGGGGCCAATCCACTTCCTCACTCAGACCCCCAGAGTCTCTTAGGTTGTAAGTCAGGCTCCGTGAGAAGACGCTGGGGTGAGCTGTGCACCGCAGTGCTACCAGGACCTCATTTCCCCACTGCTCTTGATAGAAACTACCTCTCCCCTTCCCTTTACTTCCTCTCTGGTTTTTGTAGGTGTTGAGTTCACTCAGTGAATATGCTGCCCTCTTTCCAGATTTACTGGAATTTAATTTTTTTCATACTAAGGAAGGTAGCCCCTTAATGACCCCTTATTTCCATCCTTAAAATGAGGGTAACTTTTATAATTTGTTGCTTGTGAGCTGGATGATAATGTGATTCTAGATTACTTTTCACCCATAATGTTTCGTTAAAATTTTTGAGTTACAAAAAAGTCTCATTTTGTACTTCTGCATTGTAAACTTTTAGGAATCTAAGCAAAACAACCTGTCTTTTAATCTATGTTGTATCCTCTAAGAAATTTGATTTTCTTTAATGCACATTGTTCCTTTTTTATTTTTATTTTTTCAAAACTGGAGTTTTGCAGACAGTTGCACAGTGTTGGAGTTGGAAGGCCCTATGCGGGAGCCAGTGCAGCTCTCCCGTGTAAAAGAAGTGGAGCTCTAGCTTTAAGGGGATTGCAACTTACACCAGGCCACAAAGCTAGTTGGTGCCAGTGTTGGAATCCTGTTTCTCCTTTCTTATACTGGATTTTGAAAATTGTACAACTAATGAATACTTATAAGGAAATTCACTCTTTGTCCAAAATGTGGCAATTCCCTCCCTCCCAGCACTCTCTCCCCCTGACCATTGCCATTTATCTCTAGATTTTTTTGCCCATTCAGAAATTTAAAAATATAAACAAATTAAAGTTATTAGTGCTTTTCTTTATGTTGTCTATGCACTTTTGTCATATTTAGGAATGCATGTTATACTCCACTTATTTTGAATGTTCTAGTGCATTTATGTATCATAGAAAGGGCTTATAAAGTAGCAAGCTGCTATCACTCTATACACTTCTTTTCCTGTCTTTGTTTTCAAGGCACTTGTTATTCTAGACCTACTGGAATGTACCATAAATTGAAGAAGGACTTTGTCCATAGTAGGTACGCCAGAAGTTTTCATTATTGAAATAATTTATGGGTTTTTTTCCAATTTAAATGCACTTGGAATTTATTTTACTGTAAAGAATAAGAAAAGTCTTCAATTCTACGTCTTCTCCTCTCTTTAAGTATTTCCCTTTTTGTCTTTGGCCAGTTTTTTCATTAGTAAGTTCATTCTTTCCCCATGGTTTTGAAATGTCATTTTTATCTCATAATGCATACCTGAATTTATTTGGGACTATGCCTCATAAATATCCTATCTTTTTTTTTTTAATTTTTAAATGTTTTATTTATTTCTGAGAGAGAGAGAGAGAGAGAGAGAGAGAGAGAGACAGTGTGAGCAAGGGAGGGTCAGAGAGAGAGGGAGACTCAGAATCTGAAGCAGGCTCCAGGCTCTGAGCTAGCTGTCAGCACAGAGCCCGATGCCGGGCTCGAACTCACGAACCATGAGATCATGACCTGAGCCAAAGTCAGACGCCCAACCAACTGAGCCACCCAGGCGCCCTAATATCCTATCTTTTTAAATGTGTTTTTTTCCAGTTAAGATTATTGTGTGTGTCATTATATCAAGTCCTCTTCATTTCTTTACCCTTGTGGTTGTTTTGATGGGGATTGGACCCAGTCCTTCTGCCTCATAGTCTAGTACTCCTAGACCAAATTAGCTTGGAATATAAAAGAAGCCATCTGAAGAATAAATAAAATCATTATCGTCAGCAGGATTGGATATCTGAATTCAGAAATAACCAATGGAGTTGCATTTATTGAAAATAAACTATCATATTTAATTGAATGAAAGATATCATTAATTATAAAACATTACTTTATGTATCATTAGAAATTTTAAAAGACTGCCAAGTTAACTATGTAATGCCATCAATTGTAAGATGCATCCACTTTCAGAGATGTTAAAATGTGAATAAAAATGTGTCTTAGAATCAATGAAATAGATTAGTGGAATGTATCATACAAAAACATTTTAGGAAATTTTCTTGCATAGGAATTTTTCTACTCTTTTCAAATGCTTTTCAAAAATCTCATTTTGTTCTTTATCACTTCTCTGTGGTGGAGGAAGGGCTAGTGTTTTAATTCTCATTTTATCTATAACAACAATAGCAACATGTATGCAGCAATAACCATGAGTCAGGTGATATTCTAAGCCCAAGGTCACAAAATAAATGGTAAAGTGATTTGACTCTGAGAAATTTGGTTTCAGAGTTCATGTTCTTTTTTTTTAAGTTTTTTTTTTTTTTTTTTTTAATCTTTGAGAGAGAGAGAGATAGAACATGAGCTGGGAAGGGGCAGAGAGGGAGGGGGCATAGAATCTGAAGCAGACTTCAGGCTCTGAGCTGTCAGCAGAGTGCCCGATGCGGGACTTTAACTCACAAACCTGAGTCAAAGTCAGACACTTAACCGACTGAGGCACCTAGGCGCCCCCAGAGTTCATGTTCTTAATCACGTAACCTGCATGTGATGAGGAACTTGAGACCCAGAGACCTTAAGATATTTGCCAGGATCTCTCAGTGGATTCTGACTCCTATACCATCATGTTCTACATGCTGCCATTTGATAACTGTAATAGTGAGCACCATGGGTCATTATGGTTTTTTTTTTTTAATTTTTTAAAAATTTATTTCTGAGAGAGACGTCGTGAGCAGGGGAGGGTCAAAGAGAGAGGGAGACACAGGATATAAAGCAGGCTCCAGGCTCTGAGCTAGCTGTCAGCACAGAGCCCTAAGCGGGGCTCGAACCCACGAACCATGAGATCGGGACCTGAGCCGAAGTTGGACGCTTAACCGGCGGAGCCACCCAGGCACCCGGATCATTATGTTTTTAAACCTTTGGTTTTAGCTCAGAAACGGCTACTAGTCTTGGCCTGTGGTGTTACCAGGAAGGATGATGAGTAGGAGAGGGAGCATTCAAGCTCTTCAGACCAGAGACTTAAAAGATACATTTAAGTAATTTCTAAGTTCTCCATTCCAATCTCAGCAGTTTACAAAAACTGTATACAATATAGAGGCTAGTTATTGGCTTCAAGTAGGTTTCTCTTATGTATTTTTTGTTTTTGGTATTTCTGCCTTGACTAGAATAAAATATCCCCAGTCAGCCATGTGTTCATCAGAACTCTGGGTTTCATTCCTGAGGCTCTTGCTTTGTTAACCCCAGGTAGAATCACCAACAGTGGCAGCTCTCTCTGAACACACCTTCCCACTGAATTAATGCAGAACTGAGTTCTGTTGACCCTAAAAGGACAGTCCTTATAGGGTGAGGGATGTAACTTCTTTCCCTGGAATTAAGTATGGTGATTATCTGCATGTTTGTGTCTGAAATTTCTGTGTGGAGTAGAGAAAGTGTACTTATCTGGAATGAATCACTTCCTGAAATATCAACTCATCTAAGTTTTTGAAGTCCTTTCCCTCCATGAAGGACTCAAGGGCATGTACATGAGCAGTTTGTGAATGTTCACTTTGCTTTTTGGGTATAGAACATTCCAGATGGAGTGAGATGGCAACAGTTGCTTTTATATCTTTACCTGGACTTTTGGTGACAATGCCCACTTGAATGTGGATCAGGCACCTTTGTCCTTGTTCTGGAGAACAGATTTCCTTTGTTTTAAAACAAGTATGGATGAACAATTTTCTTTAATACTTTTATAGAGATAGGTGTCAGGGAGCACCAGGTTACCCTACACTCATCATTAAAAGAATAGAAGTTGTGAGAAAGGAATTTAGCCCTAGCTAGTTCAGGCTTGATCAGCCCCTCCCCAGTTCCATGCATTAATCCCTCTTACAAAGCCTGTTTCTCCGTATTTTGTCTCAGGGCCTAACTTACTGAGAATTTGGAAACTGACTTTCCTGAAGGAGTGTTTTGGACAGTGTGTTGTAAGTTCAGTGTCACGGCTCCTTGACTGGCCATCAAAGAGAAGGGAAATCTTCAGTCTCAAGTGTTAAACCTTAACCAATGATCCGTAAGAATAGCTCCCCTCATTAAAAAATTAGACAATTTTGGATAGAGAATTATCCATGCTGCAAAATATTGCTAAAGTAACTTGTGCTCCTCCCCAGCTCTGTAATGATTTCCTAACAAAACAGGAGATGTCTGGGTACTTCTTCCATTGCTCTGCCTGGGAGCCATGTCACTGGTGCAGAGGCTGATTCCTTGCTAGTGGTTTAATGTGGCCCCATAGGCTATCCTCTGGAAGCTGACTCTCAGGCCTTCATGGGTTGTCTGAGGGTTTTCCCAGTATTCTCTTTCTCAGCAGGGTTGTGATAAAAGAAACTATGTTGGCCTCTCTTAACAGGAGGAGTATTTACTGTAAGCTGTGATTAACAAAGCTGGGCTTCTTGAGATGGTGAATTTTTCCATTGTTTCTCTCTTGTTGAGGACTCCCTGCTCTGAGGTGTTTTGAATTAAATAGCTGGGTCCTTAAAATGTTAATTACTGTAATTTATTGGAGGACTCAATATCAGTTTCCTTTGAAACATTGCAAGTACTACACACACATTGCCTCTGTGTGTTCAGCAATGATGATTTTAATATGGTCAGTTGTTATTGTGGCTATGAAGCTTTGTTAGGGTCCTGCGGAACTCTCTGGGATGGGTACATTTTTACCCTAATTGCAGGCTATGGCTTGGCTTCTGCTATACATTTATAGCAGAGGCTGACTGTATGGGTTTGCTGTATATTTCGGCAACAGTTGACAGAGGCAGTATTAACTGGTAGATAGGAGTTGGGTTTTGGGCGCAGACTGTGTGGGTTAAATCCCTGCTTCCCACCTACTATCTCTGTAGTTTGGGGCAAGTACCTTAGCCTCTCCAAGTTTTGTTCTCTTATTTGTAAAATAGGAAAATGAAAATACAGGTCTACATTTGTTTATTTAGAACTTTGGAGGCTAGATGTATTTTACAATTCAGATTATTTGATATCTTAGAAAAGTTAACTGATATACATGCTCTATTTTACATTAAACCCCCAGCAAGAGCAAGGTGGTATTCTGTAACCTATTAATATTTCTGGATCAAAGTGGATAACTATTCACCCTAAATAAAGATTAGGGATAGGCTAATAGCGATTAAAATTCAGGTCAGATTTTATTGTCAAGTGAATTTGTGGCAAACTTATGAAAAAACTAGATAGTTTTCACAGGTTTTTGGATTTGGGATTGTATATAAGGGATAGTAAATTTTTACTTAAAGTTATTCTTCTTAGATAAACTATGTGTAAAGTACTTATTGCAGTGGTTTCTATATAATAACTGTCCAATAGATGTTAACTAGCATTGAAATTTTAATCCTCTTGCTAGAATCCAATTCCTTAATGTTGGTTTGTTTCTGAGCATTCTGGCTGGTCATTTTGTCCTTGGGTCACCCTGTAAATACGTGTTGTTTCCCAGTACAGTAAAACTATGGATTGCAAGTAACTTGTTGTGCGAGTGTTCTGCAAGACGAGCAAATATTTCCAATGAATTTTAACTTGATAAATGAGCAATATCTTGCAATATAAGTAGTGTGTGTTGCCGAATGTCACATGATCACAACCAAGCCAATAGTTCTCTCTCTTTGCGGGATTGTGGGTGATAGTGAACACAATGTCACATTTCTGTGGAATCCTCAAAAGGAGGCAAAAAAGTGTCATCGGAGAGTTTCCTTGTTAAAATTGCATGAAAAGTGGGGCGCCTGGATGGCTCAGTCGGTTGAGCATCCAACTTTGGCTCAGGTCATGATCTCACGGTTTGTGGGTTCCGGCCCCGCATTGGGCTCTGTGCTGACAGCCAGCTTGGAGCCTGGAGCCTGTTTCAGATTCTGTGTCTCCTTCTCTCTCTGACCCTCCCCTGCTCATGCTGTCTCTCTCAGAAATAAAGAAAACATTAAAAAACTAAAAAAAAAAAATAAAGTTGCATGAAAAGAAAAAGATTTCATTGAGCCAATAGATAGCAGTGATTTTGTTAGTGATGGTGAAAGTCATCCTATACAAAAACCCTCCTCTCTTGTCTCCCTCACACTAGCCATGAAGGTTTTCAAAGGTAAGTCAGGTTAATATGTTTATTTTTCTTCATATTTTATATTTTCTTTATTGTTTTGTATTATATTACAGTATTGTAATCGTTTTTATATGAATAGTTTTGGGTTGTGGAATGAATCATCTGAGTTTCCATTATTTCTTATGGGGAAATTCACTTTAATATACAAGTGCTTTGGATTACAAGCATGTTTCTGGAACGACTTATGCTTACAAGCCAAGATTTTACTGTATATCTAGATGAGAATAGTTTTATTAGCTCTGCCTCTTAAGATGGTTCTTCTATTCCACTAGTTCTAGAGAACAGCAGACCCACTGAATTTTCTGTAATGATGGAAATGTCCTATATCTGTGTGGTCCAATATGGCAGTCAGTAGCCATGTATGGCTATTAAGCACTTGAAATGTGGCCAGTGTGATTGAGAAACTGAATTTTAAATTTCATTTTATTTTAATTAATTAAGATAAAAATAGCCGCATGGGAGTAATGGCCACCACATACTGAGCAGTGCAGGTCTAAAGAGACCTGGGCATGGGGTTTAATGCTGAGGTGACCTTGTCCTTTCTAGATGCAGAATTCTTTATCCTTAAGCTGCTGAAGCTGATGAGGAACTGCTCCTTCATTTGTTTATTTCTCAAGTAGTTTATGAGTATCTGCTATAGATCAAAGTCTGTGTTAGGCACTGAGGATACAAGTGTTTTGCACTAAAGGAGGACACACATTTAAAGCATACATTTGTGAGCCTGTAAAGGTAAATATATAAAAACATGAACACACTCTAATGAATCCAGGGATAGAACTGCTGGACACAGCCAGCCTGGTAGAGGGTCAGAGGAGACTTTCTTGAGAAGGAAGTGTTTAGCTTCTTGTGCGAGTAGAAGTTAGCCAAGGGCAATGGGCTAAGGGAAAAAGGCATTATAGGGAAGTATGAAAAGAGACATGGAAATGAAAACAAGTGTGGTATTGGGCAAGCTATCCTTTGTTGATATGGCTGGAGTGGCTGGGGATGGGGCTGGTAGTCAGTACATGCAAAGCCTTGTATGCTACTGAGTTCTGAGAGGCAATACTTAGAACCTAGGCAAACTTGAGAAGTGGAGATTCACTCATTCACAGTTTTGTTTAGGATTTAGTCAGGAAAGCAAATCTATGCTACGTACTTCAAGATGGAGGTTGTTTCAGGGTGCCTGGGTGGTTCAGTCTGTTAAGTGTCTGACTTCAGCTTGGGTCATGATCTCACGGTTCGTGGTTCAAGCCCCACATCAGGCTTTGTGTTAACAGCTTGAAGCCTGGTTTAATTCTGTCTCCTCCTCTCTCTGCCCCTCTCCCACTCACACTCTCTGTCTCAAAAATAAATACTAAAAAAAACCATATATAGGGGCGCCTGGGTGGCTTAGTCGGTTAAGCGTCCGACTTTCGCTTAGGTCATGATCTCGCGGTTCGTGGGTTCGAGCCCCGCGTCGGGCTCTGTGCTGACTGCCAGCTCAGAGCCTGGAGCCTGTTTCAGTCCGTAACTCCCTCTCTCTCTGACCCTCCCCTGCTCACGCTGTCTCTCTCTCCTAGAAATAACAAATTAAAAAAAAAAAATTAAAAAAAAAAACATTTAAAAAAAAAAAAAACATATATATATATGGAGGAGGTTTCATGCTGGGGATAGGAGTCCTATATAATGATTGGGGTCCGGAGAACAAAGTTAAGGCCACTTTGAAGAAATTCAGAAGTTCGAGGATTGCAGGAAGACACCACCAATTGTCTTGGCTGTCTGTAGCCCTGAAAACCATAGGCAAGAGTGCACATTGGCTGTCCGTTCTCTTCCAATGCCTCTTTGCCCTGCTATAGCTGGAGGACAGTGCTCTTCCTTCTCTTCTGCCTTCCATATCTTATGTCAGATTCTTTCAATGGTGGAATTTAGCAAGGAAAGTGGTGAATTGTAATTTCCAGGTCTTCCACTCCTGAAGCACAGGGAAGGGCTTAGATGAGCAGGACAGCACTGGGTAGTAATAAATAGTATAAGATACAATCATTTTCTGAAGTGCCTAGTAATGTTGCCTGTAGGTAAGGTGACCACAGAATTTACTATCTAAACCAGATCATTTTTGAAAATGAAAGGGACTGTGAACTTTATTGATGGGTAATAGTTGATACACAGTATAATCTGTGACTGTCTCAGGCAAATAGAAATATGTGGTTACCTTAAACTAGGGCATCATTAAAAATGTGTATTTTTTTAAGTGAGGAGAAATAGAAGAGATAAGAAAAAATGTGGGTAATTATTGAATCTGAGTAATAGGTACATAAGGCTTTATTATATTGTTATCTTGTCTACTTTTGTGTGTCCTTGAAATTTTCATAATAAAAGTTAAATAAGGAAAGAAAGTACCTGAAATCTAGATTTCATTGATTTATATATATGTGAATGAATATATATATACATGTATACGTATGAATATATATTGTTTGTTAATATATGTACACATAGGTTGTTAATATAACCTATTCAGATGATGGTGTTTTAAAAAATAGTATGTGTGATCCTTTAGGACCTCTGAGAGTAAAGTTTTATAACAAGAAAGGGGAGTGGGGCTTTGTGTTTGGGTATTGGGGCTCTTGGACACTGCATCTGAATTCTGTTTAAAGTTCATCAGTAGGTCCTCGGGAGTGGCTTTGATAATTAGTCCAGAAACTAGACTTGCAATAGTATTAGCCCCTGGGATGATTTAGCATAGTCCCTGGTGTCTAGAAAGTGCTTGGTAAAGACTTTTCAGTCAACAAAGTAAGAATACTGCTGTGTTCTCCTTTTGCAGGAAGTAAGTTTAAACTCAGATGACAGCTGGCAAGGCTGGGATAAGTCTGGAAAGATAGCTATCTTGATGTCAGAGACCATGGCTGTTTTTTGAAACATGAAGAGGTTGATTGCATCATGCTCACTTGATT
This sequence comes from Hyaena hyaena, assembly GCF_003009895.1. NCBI lineage: Eukaryota > Metazoa > Chordata > Mammalia > Carnivora > Hyaenidae > Hyaena > Hyaena hyaena. The sequence goes on from NW_024081016.1 coordinate 122,950, forward strand.
TTGTAGTTTATCCAGTTGAGCTCTTAACTCTGCTTTTGAAAAAATAAATTTATTATGAGTTCAGTGGAGCCCTGGCTATTGTTTCTCCAGCCTGAAAGCAGATGTGTCTTTGGAGCATGCTGATTTGGAGGGCCCACCAAACATCCCAAAGAACTAAATGTGAAATGAGCAGGGAATGTTGGCTCTCCTCTCAATGATGCTTTGTGATCTAAGAGGTGTTTTCCATTTTCAACAATGTGCTGCAGAACGGTCTGTAACAGTCTGTTGCAATTTTCTCCCCAAATCTCCCACATTTCTGCCAATAGTGAATTAGACTGTCATTAGCTTCACAGATGTGCTTTGATCCCTACACGGCTTGTCTCCTGGCGGGGAGACATCTGAACCATTGATGCGGATTTTCTAAACCTGGAGGATAAAGCACAACACAGTGCAGAGAACGTGGGCGAGGAGCCTGGAGCCCTGGGTTTGACTCGCATCTCTGTTGCTAATTAACTGTGTCATCTTGGGTGAGGCACCAAACTTCTCATTGCCTCAGCTCTCCTATCTGTTAAATGAGAGGATTGGATGTATCCCTAAGTTTCTTTCAGATTCTCGGATAGTGAATGGGAAAACTCTCCAGGTTTAGAGACAGATGCTATCTTACTACTGGGATTTGGTTGTCTGAATTTACAATCCATGGTGCTTTTCGGGATAACGATTGATCCTGTTGGGTTACCAGCTCACTGGTCCCCAGTATGCCGCCTGTCAAAGGGTGCATGAGCTGTCTGGGCTTGATGATGGATCTTTTGAGGGCATCTCCTTCAGAGACTTTGTTGTTTAAAGAATGAAAAATAGGTTAAAGATTGTACATTTCTGAGCTGATAAAGCTCTTAGTGATCCTCTAGGGACTTCTTGTCTAAACCTTGATGTACAGGGTAGGAGCCCAGGGCCCAGAAAGGGTAATCACTTGCCAAAGGCTATGTTGGACCCCACTCCAGTTTGCCTGCCATTAGGCCACAATCCCAGTACTCAGGCTTGTCAGCAGCCCAGATGTAGTCAATAGAAAGATCCTTAGTGATTTTAATTTTATCGTAGACCACAACAAGATCATAATATATTGAGTTGGAGTGCAGGTGCTGCTTCAGGCTCAGGGAAAAGTGTGGCAGTGGATTTGGAAACCCTGGCATAAAGTTCTGGTTTTACTGTGTGCAAAGCCAGGCAACTCACTTACTTGTGTGAACCTTAGTCTCCTCATTTGCCGAATGGTGATGGTAATAACACATTTACTGCCTACCTCTCAGACCTTTCATGCAGAGCTCATGGATATGATGGGACAACTCTGATAATTAGATTTAAATAAAGGATAATAAAACATAATAACAAGCACCTGTTGAATATTTTTGACATGTCAGGCAATGTTTATGCTTTCAAGTACATTTGCTGATTCAGTCCTGAAATAATGCCATTAAGCAAGTGACACAGTGTAAGTTTTTTTTTCTTTTTTTTAAAAATAAATTTAGAACAACTAAGATTGTTGACCTAATGAAGAAAAGTGCTGGGACTCACACAAAGGCAGCTCAGGCATGTACTGTGAACCACATACTAGAGTGACTTAGCCTGAGCTTTCGGTGGTCCCATGAAATCAGCAGGCATCTCCCGACTACTATATATACTGTTTTGAACAATGATGGATGAAGTCTTTGTATGACCAAGCAACTCATTCCAAGATAGCTGATGAGCACAACACTTTGCTCACAGTGCCTATTCTGCCCCAGAATTAGGGAATGTGGATGACTGGTTTGGAAAATGATGCTTGTTGAAACCAACTCCCAACTGTTCACACCTCCCCCACCTCTGCTCAGACACCCACTCAGCACTCTTCCTTGTCCCCTCAGTAAATAATCAGTATCACTCATGAGTAGCTAGAGACATAGCTGGGAAAGAGAGGCCAAATCATGAACCTTCTCTGTTCCTCTGGAGCAGTCATGTATGGGATCAGTTCTCAGGCAGAGGAAGGCATATTTGTATCTCCATCTTGTTTTTCTGTATCTCTACCTGCCTGCCTACCTTGTTTAAGCCTCTTTGAATTATACTCTTAAGAGGCTCATTTCAGAGGTTTTGATTTCCAATTATTCCCTCCTGAGCCACCAATTTAGGCAATAAATTACAACAAGGAGTCTTTAAAGTATATGCTTTAGTGTGGTTCAAGGGAGAGGATAGAGAATTCACAGTTGGCCACTGAAGGACAGGGCATCTTCCCCAGGAGGGGTAACAGCTTCCAGTACTTCCTCCCTTTTGTATATACCTATTTGAAATGGCAGGAGAAAGTATGCAAAGAAAATGGAGTTCTTTGGACACATACTCCTAAGCTTTAAATTTGTTTTGTTTTTTTGTTTAAAAAAATTTTTTTAATGTTTATTTATTTTTGATAGAGACAAAGACAGCATGAGTTAGGGAGGAGCAGAGAGAGAGGGAGACACAGAATTGAAAACAGGCTCCAGGCTCTGAGCTGTCAGCACAGAGCTCAACATAGGGCTCGAGCTCACAAACTGTGAGATATGACCTGAGCTGAAGTTGGACACTCAACGGACTGAGCCACGCAGGTGCCCCTAAATTTGTTTTAATAAACATTCTAAGTATATGAGAGAGAAAATATCCGAAGTATTTGTTTATGATAGATAAGTCTATATGTATATATGTGTATATGTACATACATATGTATGCATATACATAATGTATACACACATATATATAAAACAGGCATGTATGGTTATGCTAATTTTTTATTTGTTTAAAATATCTAAAACATTAACCTATTGATAATTTTCTAATTATAAAAATAATACATACTTAGAAAATATAGAATAACAATGGAAAAAAATCATCCCTTCACCTGAAAATAGCCATTGTAAAGATTATTTTTAAGTTTATTGATTTCAAGATACAGAGCGCATGTGCACAAGCATGGAGGAGGGGCAGAGAAAAAGGGAGAGAGAGAGAATCCCAAGTGGGCTCCGTGCTGCCAGCACACAGCTGGACGAGGGGCTCAGTCCCACCAACCATGAGATTATGACTTGAGCTGAAATCAAGAGTTGGACACTTAATCGACTGAGCCACTGAGTGGGTGTTCTACCACTGTAAATATTTTGAGATCTGCTTTAGTATCTCTTATTTATTTATTTATTTATTGGGGGGGGCAGAGAGAGAGAATCTTAAGCAGTCAGGCTCTACACTTGACTGAGGTACCCACGCGCCCCTCTCTTGTTTTCTAATCAAAAAAAAGCATGTGCATAATTTAAAACTCAAATAGTCATACAAAAAGGCAGCACACCCTTGCTCCGGGCCTATTTTCAAGTCAGGTTTCCCAGAGGAAACGGTTTTCAACCATTTTGGCTGTCACTGCTGGTATTTATTACTATATTTATATGTGATACTTTGTGTGCTTACTTTTTAAAAATTTTTTAAATCTTTATTTACTTTTGAGGGAGAGAGAGACAGAATTAAAGCAGGGGAGGAACAGAGAGACAGAGACACACAGAATCCTAAGCAGGCTCCAGGCTGTCAGCCCAGAGCCCAATGCAGGGCTTGAACCCACGAACCACGGGTTCATGACCTGAGCTGAAATTGGACGCTTAACTGACTGAGCCGTCCAAGTGCCCCTATGTGCTATTTTTGACTTACCAAATGTAGACATGACCCGTTGATTTCCTACTAATGTAACCATTTGGGTCTTTAAGAGACCCTGCACCCTTTCACACACATTTACACAGTTTCTCTCCAACCAGTACCTTTTGTTGTAAATCAGGATTTGCTTATAGATACTAAAATTCTGAGTTCAAATCCAATATGTATATGTTGGCACACCAGGCAATTCTCCCACACCAGACCAAAAAGATAACAGAGAAGTTCTAGGAGTATAATTTCACCTATTAAAAAAGTTACCTTCTCTGTTCAATGCTAAGACTCTTCCTTTCCTTTCTTAGAGTAAATTGACTTACTTCTGAGAAAGTGTGAGGAGGAAAATGCAGCAGATTTGATGTGTGATGGTAAGTACAGGCAACTAGACCCCAAAATTCCTTCTTACCTGAGCAGTCTTCTGTTAAGAACTTCTTGTTTCTTCTGCGTTTCTATCAGGTTTTAACTAATGAGACCATTTTTAATATACTCCATTTGAGTTTATTTTTTGGCTAGTTTTTTACCTCAAAGAAGTCTTTCTCAAGGAGTAAGAGCTTGAGCAAGGCAAGGGAGCAATGCATTTGTAGATTAAAGCTAACACCACTTGGTCTTCACAAATCCTTACATCTTAGTTACTGAGTAATATGGTGGTTCTTTCACTTGCTTACTTCTGTTTAATCTCTGTATCCTCAGTGCTAGGGACATAATAGATACTCAGTGAACGCTTAGTGAATTAATGTGTACATAAGATATGTCCTAGAAAGGTAAATAAATTTGATACATGAAATACTATTTTAAAAAGAACCCAATCATAATTTCAACCTTGTTTTGTCTTCATCTCTGATTTCTTGTTATGTCATAAATAGGTCCTGGTTTCCAAATATTCCCTGTGCTACCCTGTGGTTCTCAGCTTCTCTTGCATTAATGTAAGGCCAGATGAGTAGTTCTATCCAATACCTATGAGCACAAGTGATGGGTGTCCCTTCTTGTCTGAGACAATTATGACCTGGTGTTAATTCTTCATGTCCTCTCTCTCCTGAACTAGAGGAGGGGGAGGCGTGAGAACAAAGAAGACTGAGATGGCAGAATGGTCCTATAGAAACAGCTTGGTTCCTTGAGGCACTGGAGGAGAAGCAAGAAGAAAACTGCCTCACTTGCCTCAAATAGGGGTGTAAGGGAGAAAGAAATCATTGTTGTGTTAACCATGGAGATTTCAGGGTTTATTTGTCATTACAGTGGTGCTTAGTCAAGTTTTTTCTTATGAGCGTGTCTGAAGGACAATATGACTAATACCTCTTTCTCAAACTTAACAAAGTACAGAATCCTAGAAAAAAAGGGGGAAAAGTCTCTTGGACCATTTTATTTAATAATTGTTTTAGGTAAGTACATACATGGAATGAAGGAAAAACTCTTTATACTTGTAGCTTTTCTGTAACTCTAACATCAAAATTTAAAAAAAAAATCATGTAGATAGGCCAAGTCATTACAGTTTGGGATTGGTAGTATTTTGCTGAAATAAAATTGTGTGCCTTTTGTTTAGTTGTTGAAAAACGCAGTGTTGACTTGAATTCTTTATTTTATTCATTTCTCTATTTTGATGTCAGTGACTCTTAATGCAGAGAATGCCTTGTTGCACAAAAATGATTTAGAAAATTGCTTTATAAACTTCAGGCCCTTGTTTGCTAGTTCAGGATAGTTGGCCCTTTCTTCTAGCCTATACTCTACATGGAGCAGTCCTCAAAAGAACATTTCAGTGAGGTGTCTCCTACTCTATTAGTTTTCTCATTTACTGGAAGGAAAGATTAGTGTTGCATTGTTAGTTAAACCTCCATTAAGTGGATAAGTAATCCAGTCATTACTTGAATTAGGAAAGAGAAAGTATTTGTTGTGCATTTTCTGCTGTTTACTGCTAATCAGCATTTCTAAATGGTTTGGAGAGGTCATGGTCCACCCAGTGCCTTTCCTTACTGTGGGTTTGTCCTTATTGCCAGAGTAAATTTCTTCTGAGTTAGGTGTGCCTGACAACCTATATTGCTAGTAAAAAAGAGCAAAATCTTAAAATTCTCATGGATAGTTATTTTGGACCTTTGAGAATATGTCCAGAGAACTAAATGTTTATGAACTTCTCATTAGTACCATAGTTGAATTTGGGCTTTTGGAATCAGACAAACCTAGATTCTAATATTGAGTTAGTCTTATAACCTATTGAGCAAATTATTTACCCTGTCTGAGTCCCTGTTTACTTATTGTAACACCGCCGTGATACCTCTTACACGATGTTGTGATAATTAAGTGAGACATACATACTCAGCACATGGAATATGATGTCATTCAATAAATGGAAGCTATAATTCCAACTCTCCTAGTTAATTAGTTTGTTTAATTTTCTTCTGAGTGTATCTGGGTGGCTCAATCTGCTCTCCATTTTGTTTTCATACTATCACATCCTCAGGTGGTTCCTAAGGCTGAGAGAAAAAAGGAGATTCTCATCTGCAGAGTATTAACCTTAGAAATGAACCTGCCCCTGGCCAGCTGCATTAGTCTTAGTTAGACTGGTAGGACTGGAAATTAAATGTAAGTGTAAGACTGAAGAATATAGGCCTGTAGGGAGTTTGGTTTCTTCTTATTGAAGTACAGAAATGTGTATACTATATTTTTTTCTCTCTCTTTTCTGGAGGGCATCTGTGGCAATCTACACTTCATATTTTCCTATTCTGTCATTAGCGTATCTTTGTTCCAGGGAGTTCTGAAGAGCAATCTCTGGTTTATAAACTCTCAAGTTAGAATCTGGAGCTCTTCCTTGGTGGGTCCTAGCCTCTACCAGCACCATGGCAGAGAGTTGTATTTTAGAGTTGTCAGCATATCTGAATATGGAAATGGGAAAGACAAGGGAAGAAATCATGAGAAACTCAATGTACCTTATTGTCAGTGTCTAGGTTAGACTCCCAGAAAGGTTACCCTGTTGGAGGGTAACAACTCTACTCCAAAGGATCAGATTATTGCCTGAATTTCTTCATTTTACTTCAGGCAATTTTAGTGATTTGAATAGAGAGTCATGACAGCTAACCCATTTCATCTTCTAAAAAGTGCCACAACTTTTGAGAATGTTGGAAGCTAATAAACATCCATGTCTCACTGAACAAATTCTTTTGGATTTCTTTCCTCTGAACACCTAGCTTGGCTCCCTTACCTCTGAAGAACTTGTTATTTTGACTGATGGGAAAGAAGCAAAAGAACTCTGAATCATGGAACACTATGCGAGTTGAACGGATCTAGGCAGATTCCTGCATGGGGAACTGAGGGTGGCTTGAGACCAGAGACTTCAGAGGAGAGGGACACTAATAAGGGTAAAAAGAAAAGATAGGCTGAAGATGTCAGAGACAAGCTTTATCAGCAATAATCTCCCTTTTATCATTTGCCCAAAGGTATCCCCAATACCAAGAAAGGAGGAGTGGGAAAGGTAGAAAGAGAAAATTCTTTCAGCTGATCTTTTTCTGGGTCTTCTTATATCTTGTAATAATCCCTTCTGAGAGGTGATCTTGAGCAAATCAACGTTTTTGTAGTTCCTCATCTGTAAAATGGGTCAAAAGTTCCTGCTATACATTTAGTAGAATGACCATAAAGATGAAATGTGCATCTGCTTTCAAAAGACAAAATGCTATACAAATGTGAGGAGTTACCACCATTGGCTCTGGTGGCAGACAGCTGGGAGCACATGAAATTAGCTCCTTCTCGGGGGAGTCAAGAGACTTGAAACTGCTCAGAGGGACTCGGCCTGCAGGTTTATATTTTAGGTGGTATCAATGGGACGCACGGACTAAGATCTGGAAACAAGGTGTGGCTTGGAACATAGAACATGGCCCACTTTGGCGATGCCTGTGGCACAGGGAGATCAGACCCAAAAGAAGCTACCTCAAGAAACAAGCCAAAGTACAAATGGTGGAGAGTCCCAAATACCGCTACAAGTAGGGAAATAAAATAACCAAAATCTCAACAAGAGAAACCAAGAGACACCATTCAAAGAACACTTCCTAAACGGACAGGCCCTGCACAGTCCAAAGAACCATTTTTTTAAAAAATTAACATTTGTTTATTTTTTAGAAACAAAGAGAGACAAATCATGAGCGGGGGGGGGGGGGGGCGGCAGAGAGAGGGACACACAGAATTGGAAGCAGGCTCCAGTCTCTGAGCTTTCAGCACAGAGCCTGATGCAGGGTTTGAACCCACGAACTGTGAGAATGAACTGAGTCGAAGTCAGACGCACAACCAACTGATAGTCAGGCGCCACCCAGGTGCCCCCAAAGAGCCTTCTTTAATATAGCAGAACTCGTAGGTGCAGAGTGCATAACAGGCTTTTAAAACTAACAAGTGACAGAAAGCTAACCAAAATGACGAAACGGAAGAACTCTCCTCCAAAGAAATTCCAGGAAGAAATGACAGCTAGAGAACTGCCCAAAACAGATATAGGCAACATAACTGAACAAGAATTTAGAACAATAGTTATAAAATTAATCGCTGGGCTTGAAAATGGAATGGAAGATATCAGAGAAACTAATGCTACAAAGACTAGGGAGCTTAAAAATAGTTGTGATGAATTAAAAAATGCTATAAATGAGATGCATAATAAAATAGAGGCATCCAGTGCACGAATTGAAGAGGCAGAGAGGAGAATAAGTGAATTAGAAGACACAATTATAGAAAAAGAGGAAGCTGAGAAAAAGAGAGAGAAACTGATCCATGAACATGAAAGGAGAGTTCAAGAGCTGAGCGATACAAACAAACAGAACAATATCCATATCATAGGAATTACAGAAGAGGAAAAGAGAGGGAAAGGCGCTGAAGGAGTCCTTGAACAAATTATTAGCAGAGACTTCCCCAATCTGGGGAAGGAAACAGACATTGAAATAAATCACAGAGGCACAGAGAACTCCCCTCAGATGTAATTTGAATCGATCTTCTGAACGACATATCATAGTGAAACTGGCAAAATATAAGGACAAAGAGAGAATTCTGAAAGTGGCCAGGGGTAAAAGGGCCCTAACATACAAAGGGAAACCTATCAGAGTGGTTACAGACCTATCTACTGAAACTTGGTAGGCCAGAAAGGAATGGCAGGAAATCCTCAATGTGATGAACAGAAAAAATATGCAGCCAAGAATCCTCTATCCAACAAGACTGTCATTCAGAATAGAAGGAGAGATAAAAGTCTTCCCAAATAAACAAAAATTGTAAGAATTTGTCACCACTAAACCAGCCCTACAAGAAGTCCTGAAGGGGCTGCTATGAGGGAAATGTTGCAAGGAAAACAAGGTACCAGAGACAGCACCGTAAACACGAATCCTACAAAGAACACAATGACTCCAAACCCATAGTTTTCAATAACACTGAATGTAAGTGGACTAAATGCTCCAATCAAAAGACGTAGGGTAGCAGGGGGCGCCTGGGTGGCTTAGTCAGTTAAGCATCAGACTTTCACTTAGGTCATGATCTCGCGGTTTGTGGGTTCGAGCCCTGCATTGGGCTCTGTGCTGACTGCCAGCTCAGAGCCTGGAGCCTGTTTCAGAGTCTGTGACTCCCTCTCTCTCTGACCCTCCCCTGCTCACGCTCTCTCTCTCTCTCTCTCTCCTAGAAATAAATAAAACATTTTTTAAAAAATTAAAAAAAAAAAAAGACATAGGGTAGCAGAATGGATTAAAAAAAAAACAACACACCATCTATTTGCTGTCTATAAGAAACCATTTTAGACCTGAGGACACCATCAGATCGAAAGAAAGGAGATGGAGAAATATCTATCATGCTACTGGAAGTCAAAAGAAAGCTGGAGTAGCCATATTCATATCAGAAAAACTGGACTTTAAAGTAAAGGCAGTAACAAGGGATGAAGAAGGGCATTATATAATAATTACAGTCTCTATCCATCAGGAAGAGCTAACAATTATAAATGTCTATGCACTGAATATGGGAGCACCTAAATACATAAAACTATTAATCACAAACAGAAACAATCTTATGGATAAGAATGTGCTAATAGCAGGGGACTTTAATACTCCACTTACAGCAATGGACAGATCAACTAGACAGAAAAGCACTAAAAAAACAATGGACTTATATGACATATTGGACCAGATGAGTTGACGGATATATTAAGAACTCTACATCCTGAGGCCATGGAATTCACTTTCTTCCAAGTGCACATGGCACATTCTCCAAAATAGATCACATACTGGGACATAAAGCAGCCCTTAATAAATTTAAAAGAATTGAGATCATACCATGCACACTTTCAGATCACAGTGCTATGAAGCTTGAAATCAACCACAGGAAGAAGTCTGGAAAATCTCCAAAAACATGGAAGTTAAAGAAGACCCTACTAAAGAACAAATGGGCCAACCAGACAGTTAGAGAAGAAATTTAAAAATATATGGAAACAAATGAAAATGAAAATAAAACAATTCAGACTCTATGGGATGTGGCAAAGGTAGTCCTAAGTGGAAAGTACATTGCACTTCAGGCCTATTTCAAGAAATTAGAAAACACAAAAGTTCAAAATCTAACAGCGCACCTAAAGGAACTAGAAGGAGAGCAACAAGAGCACCCCAAGCCCAGTAGGAGAAGAGAAATAATAAAAATCAGGGCAGAAATAAACAACATAGAATTTAAAAAAAAACAACAACAACAGTGGAACAGATCAATGTAACCAAGAGTTGTTTTTTGAAAACATAAAGAAAATTGATAAACCTCTAGCCAGGCTTTTCAAAAAGAAAAGAGAGAGCTCCGAAATAGACAAAATCATGAATGAAAATGAACTTATTATAACCAACACTTCAGAAATACAAGCAGTCATCAGGGACGACTATGAAAAATTATATGCCAACAAACTGGACAACTTAGAAGAAATGGAAAAATTCCTAAACACACACGCTGTACCAGAATTCACGTGGGAAGAGAGAGAAAATCTGAACAGACCCATAACTAGTGAAGAAATTAAATCAGTTATCAAAAATCTCCCAAAGAATAAGAGCCCTGGGCTAGATGGATTCCCTGGGGAATTCTGCCAGAGATTTAAAACAGAATTAATACCCATTCTTCTCAAGTATTCCAGAAAATGGAAATTGAAGGAAAACTTCCGGACTCATTCTCTGAAGCCAGCATCACTTAGATTCCCAAGCCAGACAGAGACCCAGCAAAAAAAGAGAACTACAGGCCAATATCCTTGATGAATACGGATGCAAAAATCCTCAACAGGATACTAGCAAATTGAATTCAACAGCACATAAAAAGAATTATCCACCATGATCAAGTGGGATGCATTCCTGGGTTACAGGGCTGGTCCAGTATTTGCAAGTCAATCAGTGTGATGCATCACATTAACAAAAGAAAAGATGAAAACCACATGATCCTGTCAATAGATGCAGAGAAAGCATTTGACAAAATATAGCATCCCTTCTTAATAAAGACCCTCAAGAAAGTCGGGATAGAAGGAACTCACTTAAACATCATAAAAGCCATCTATGAGAAGCCTTCAACTAACATCATCCTCAATGGGGAAAACTTAAGAGCTTTCCCCCTGAAATCAGGTACACGATTGGTATGTCCGCTGTCACCACTGTTGCTTAACATAGTGCTGGAAGTCCTAGCATCAGCCATCAGACAACAAAAGTAAATAAAAGGCATCAGAATTGGAAAGAAGAAGTCAAACTTTCACTTTTTGCAGACGACATGATACTCTACATAGAAAACCAAACAGAAACAAACAGAAGCCTACTAGAACTGATCCATAAATTCAGCAAAGTTGAAGGAAACAAAATCAATGTACAGAAATCGGTTGCATTTTTATACACCAACAATGAAGCAACAGAAAGAGAAGTCAAGAAACTGATCCCATTCACAATTTCACACACAAAAAAGAAAACATAAAATACCTAGGAATATACCTAACCAAAGATATAGGAGATCTGTATGCTGAAAAGTATAGAAAACTTATGAAGGAAATTGAAGAAGACACAAAGAAATGGAAATACATTCCATGCTCATGGATTAGAAGACTAAATATTGTTAAAATGTCATTACTGCCCAAAGAAATCTACACATTCAATGCAATCCCAATCACAATTGCACCAGCATTCTTCTCTAAGCTAGAATAAACTATCTTCAAATTTGTATGGAACCACAAAAGACCCCGAATAGCCAAAGTAACATTAAAGAAGAAAACCAAAACGTGAGACATCACAATCCCAAACTTAAGCCTCTACTACAATGGTGTAATCATCATGGCAGTATGGTATTGACACAAAAACAGACACACAGACCAGTGGAATAGAATAGAGAACTCAGAATTGGACCCACAAATGTATGGCCAACTAATCTTTGACAAAGCAGGAAAGAGTATCCAGTGGAAAAAAGACAGCCTCTTTAACAGACGGTGCTGGGAGAACTGGACAGCAACGTGTAGAAGAATGAAACTACATCATTTTCTCACACCATACACAAAAGTAAACTCAACATGGATAAAGGACCTGAATGTGAGACAGGAAACCATCAAAACCCTAGAGGAGAAAGCAGGAAACAACCTCCCTGACCTCAACCGCAACAATTTCTTACTTGACACATCCCCAAACACAAGGGAGTCAAGAGCAAAAATGAACTATTGGGACCTCATCAAGATAAAAAGCTTCTGCACTGCAAAGGAAACAATCAGTAAAACTTATAGGTAACTGATGGAATGGGAAAAGGTAATTGCAAATGACATATCACATAAAGGGCTAGTATACAAAATCTATAAGGAACTCACCAGACTCCACACCCAAAAAACAAATAATCCATTGAAGAAATGGGCAGAAGACATGAACAGACACTTCTCCAAAGAGGACATCTAGATGGCCAGCAGACACATGAAATGATGCTCAGCATCCCCCATCATCAGGGAAATACAAATCAAAACCACACTGAGATACCACCTCACACCAGTCAGAGTGGCTAAAATGAACAAATCAGAGGACTGTAGATGCTGACGAGGATGTGGAGAAATGGGCACCCTCCTACACTGTTGGTGGGAATGTAAACTGGTGCAGCCCCTCTGGAAAACAGTGTGGAGGTTCCTCAAAAAATTAACACTAGAACTCCCTATGACCCAGCAATAGCACTGCTAGGAATTTACCCAAGGGATACAGGAGTGCTGATGCATAGAGACACATGTACCCCAATGTTCATAGCAGCACTCTCAACAATAGCCAAAACAGTTAAGAGCCTATGTGTCCATCAGTTGATGAATGGATCAAGAAAATGTGGTTCATCTATACAATGGAATATTACATGGCAATGAGAAAGAATGAAATCTGGCCGTGTGTAGCAACATGAATGGAACTTGAGGGTGTTGTGCTGAGTGAAATAAGTCAGGCAGAGAAAGACAGATACCATATGTTTTCACTTATAGGTTGATTAGGAGGAACTTAACAGAGGACCATGGGGGAGAAGAAGGGGAAAAATAGTTGGGGAGAGGGAGGAAGGCAAACCATGAGAGACTCTTGAATGCTGAGAACAAACTGAGGGCTGATGGAGGTGGGGCAGAGGGGAAGAGGGGTGATGAGCATGGAGGAGAGCACTTGTGGGGATGAGCACTGGGTGTGATATGGAAACCAACTTGACAATAAACCACTTGAGGAAAAGAAAAAGAAATTAGCTCCTTCTCTCTTGCTACTTGGAAAGAATCTACAAGTGCGTATTTCATTTGTATGACTGGAGGAGGAACTGATTTATTCCTGTTCAATCCCATATTACCTGTGAAGTGACAGTCCTTCTATGGACAGCCATTTTAGGAAATTAAAAATAAATATATTTTTGGACAGCTTTTTTTATGGTTTCCTTCAAGGAATGAAGGATAGAGGTGAGTCTTTGCTGTCATTTTTCCCTTTGATGCTTTTTCCTTGGAAAAGGGGTAAATTTTGAGTCCCTGAGTATTTTCTAGGTTCTACTGAACACATGGGTGTACCTCTTGAGGGAATGGAGCCTGATCTGTTGAGTCTTAAAGGCCTCTTTGAGCTGAGCCAAGGAGTACCTTGGGCATAGCACAGTGTCACTCCTGCAGATGTTGATGGACACAGGATCATGCATTGCTTTAGACTACAGTAGGTCCTGAGGGTGTGGGTGGGTCTGAGTTCTATTCTTGCCTCTATCATTGCTTGCTGTGTGATCTCAGGCATCTTATCCCCTACTTGCCTAAATTTCTTCATCTGCAAAATGGGAATAATGCTTGTGCCTTTGTCAGACAGTTGTGGATTTAAATGAGGTGACTGACATAAAGGATGTAACAGAGTGTCTCAGACATAGTGAACACCAACATTGTTAGCTGTTATGAGTGTCTAAAGATTGTTAACATTTTGGCTGAGAGATGCTATGCGAAAGATTTAGGTTCCCCTGCAAAATAAAAATCAACCTGAAGCTATGTAAAGCACTATTGATAGTAAATACTTTAGAACAATGGGAAAACAGAATCTGACAGACAAAGCTGATTTTGTGCTGGCTTCAGAAATTTGTCCACTAAAAAATGGTGACAGACATAAGAGGCCAAGCTTTTGTATTGGCAGCTGCTTGACTTTGTGGGAGAGTTTGTGATATATTTTCTGCTGCTGTGCTGAAATATAAGGGAGAGAGAAAAATCCCATTAAGTCTAGATACTTCCCATTTTATGGGTTAAGACAAAAGAGTGGATGGGATGTCAACATCAAAGTATACCAAGGGAGTGGACTCAAAGTGTAAAGGACTTAGTACTTTCAAATGATTTCCATGTCCAGTGATACTTGAAGTATTTTTAACACAATTCCATCCTATCTATGCAGAAAGATGCCATTTTAAAATAATGGCTCTGAAAAGTTATTTGTCAAAAATCAAGTAACTAAAGCAAATACTTTCCTTGCCTGACATTTATTTGGCTAATTTTCATGTATTTGTACAGTTTAATAAAGTCAACTGGAACTTAATGCATTATATAAACTCAGAACATATTTTATTCTCTTATCTCAGATCATGTTATTTGATATTAGTGTGAAAGGAAAGTGTTTGTTCTGTTTTCCTAGGTAGTCTTTCTATGATCAGACTCTTCTTTAAATGTGGTTGGATTTAGGCTTTCACTGTGCTTCCTAAGTGGGCTCACCAATGTGTAAATCAAGGGAGAGGGTCCCAGTGACTCCCTTTATTGCCAGATGCTTCCTTACTAGCAGTGGGCTGGGAGAAGGAAACAGGGAGATACATTCTAGAATGTGGCTTCTCTCAGAACTCCCCTTCTCCTTCTCTTTAACTAGGTAAGGAAGATATTTCCAGAACTTTCTTAGATTATACAGAGATTTGTTCCTTCTTTCTCAGGATTGTTTCCCTTTCTTCTAACCAAGTCTTATACCAACCCCAGGAATTCTGAGACCTGGCTTTCTTTAGATCATATTTGAGTAGGTTTTTCTCCTCATCCTCACATTTCCCATAGAGACCTCTTCTCTATTCCCTCGAAGCAGGGAATAGGAGGGTGAACACTTTGGGTTTCTCCCCCTCTACTTGCTTCTTTCCAAGTGTTGCAGTAGTTAACTGGGTAACTGGGCTGTTGGGAGGCTGACATCCTTGGGGCAATATTTAAGGTCACTTATTAGTGTGGAATGGTGACTCTGCCTACATCCAGAGCAGGTGGGCTTATGCACTTCCAGTCTCCATGTGGTCAAAAGAAGAAAAAAGTCTTCTACTCTCTCTGCCCTGACATCTCTACCTAGTTTCGGGCCATGTGTTAGCATGGGTTCTGTAGACTCCATATTCTTACTGATAAGTCTCAAGGATTAGAGAAGAGAAGGAAGTTGGAGAAGGTTGGAGTTGGAGAAAGAAGCCTCTACTTTACTTCCAAGTCTAAGCTGTGCCCTCCTACCCAGCTTTATCAGAGAGCCCAGTATTTGGGTGTGATCAATTATTTGTTTGGATATTAATAAAACCAATGCTTTGACACTCCTCACTCTCATGATTCTTGGGTAGATTGGCTCAACTTCTCCTACAAGATGCAAGCCCAGTAGTATCATTTCCATTCCCTTAGCTCTTCCAAGGTGGGAACTTGTTCCTCCTTTTCTCTGCCTAGGTAGGCTTTGTGTAAAAGCTTTGTTTTTCTTTCAAGAGAATGGCCTTGTCAGTTCCCATCCCACTCTTGTATACTTGAGTTGGAGCTATGGCTTAAGTTCTGAGGAATATGGTTGACTAGAAAGGAGGGAAATATAGTTTCCGGAAAAGTAACTTCACTAAAGGTCTGTTGGGAAAAAGGAAAGATAATTTGTACTCTGGAAAGTGGGTTTTTTTAATACAAAAATCTGGTGCTGCCATGAGGTAGCATGGGGCTGATCCTACGGTCACTCAGCAATATAAATTTCACTTCAGAAAGAAGGAAAGGAAAAGGTGATGATGAAGGAGAGGGGTATGAGCCTTTCCAATGGATTTTTCTTAGGGCCCGCACTTGAGGTACTCCAGATACTGAAGGGAAATGACAATGGAGATTCCCAACAAAAGTACATTGTTGACAGGTGCCCAGCTACACTGAATGCCTAGCATTTGGGAACCACCTCCCATTGGCTTGGATATAGAAGAAAATGGCTTCTATTGAAGAGACACCCTACCTTTCCCAGAGGGAGACATGTGGATACTAGGGGCCACTGGGACAAGGAGCATCTGGTGGGGCTGAGCTCTGGGATACAGAGCTTACTGTCACCTTACATAAGGTGTCTCCATTTAGGGAAGTGTGGTTCAAGACCAATCCTATGATAGCTGCCTTCATTGAGCAGATACCGGTGGGAAAAGCAGTAGGATCAGAAGGCGTGTGGTCCAGTAAGAGTAAAAGCAAAGCTTCCTCTGAGTGTAACTTTGAATGCTAAGGAGGAGGGCGGCTCAGGTGAGAGACATATGTATTTAAATTCTGTAAGGTTATAAGATCTGAAGTGAATGTCCTGGGAGAACAGTGTGAAATGACTGTTGAGTCCAAACCAGGGCTATTTTTTATTAAATATTAATGCCACACATTTCTGCAGGGTTCATAGAACAGATGTTAGGTCTGACATTGTGGCGATTTAATTGACTAAGAATATTTCCTGTCATTTTTATCAATGTCTGGCTTTCCAATGTCTGTTAAATCTGAAAATATAAAACACAGGAAGAGATAATTAATACTCCGTTTCCATCCGTGGTTACCTGGATATTGCCCCCTAGAGAAGTTGTAGCTTTCTCCTGAGTATTTTTCTTGGAGGCAGAGACAGGCTGAGCTGACCTAGTCTCCCTGCAAATTGTTCCACTGGGCCTCTAGCTGGAGAACAGCCCACTGCGTAAGTGCAATTCTTTCTTTCCTGTTGGTTTTAAGAAAATAAGCAAATTCTAAATAAGCTTTGCTTTCGTGGCAAAAACTCCTCAGGGTTCTGATTTTTCCCTTTCTTTCTAAATCCCCTCTACTTTCCCAAGTCTTTTTGCTCAACATCTTCCTAGATTTAAAACAACAACAATAAAAGGCACTTTGACAGCAAAATCTTTGCAGAGGGACCTTTCCAAGTAGAATCCAAGGAAGTGGATAGGACTTATTTTGAGCAAATTCACAGTGACATAAAATGTGGCTTATGGTGATTTAGCATCAGGAAATATTTGCTAAGTAGAGAGCTCAGGAAGGAACAATTCTAAAATGATTCTTGGTCAGGTGCAGCTTATAATGGGCCTATTCATAGAAAAAAAAAGCCCTTGGTCCCTTCCTCACAAAAATTACATTATTTACATGGAAAAACTGTGGTCACACATTTGCCCTGTGAGGAAGGCTATGTTGCTTTACATTTATTAAATTATTCTGGCCCGCCATGCTGAAGTTTCTGTTACAACCTCAAGGGAGAACAGCTCATGGTAAGAGAGGGAGAAAGGAGAAGATGTGTTGTTCTCAGCCCTGGACATTAAATCATTGCAGTAGTGATTTTGGAGGAAATGAGGCAAAATTGGGCTAAATGAAAACCTGCTGGTGTGGCTTGGGAATTACCCCTAGTAGTTCAGGGAAGGCCTAAACACTGTACCATCTATGCCCATGGGTCTGAGCTGTTGCCCTCTGCGCAGGGAGTTTGCTCCCCATCTCAAAGGTGCAGGCTGGGTCTACCAGTCTGCTTCCAAACACCATCGTGCTCTTGTTATCACAGCAAGTTGGCACATGTCATGAGCTGAGGGGAATTAAATCCCAAGCTGTAGAAGTTTGAGGCACTTTTTGAAGGTAGTTTTTAGGATGCAGAGAGAAGTGATACTGGTGTGACAGAGAAGCCAGAGTCCACCCTGCCAACTAATGTACCATGAGAGGAGATGACATGGAGGTCCTCGGTGGAAACTCACTGCAATGTATTATAGGAAGCAAGGCCAGGCCTCTCTGTGTGTTGTAATTTAAGGAGCACATGCATCTGAGCCTGTAAGTCCACTCTTAAAACTTGTCATTGAGGGGAAGGCTTGATTTCTGAAGGACCCTTGGTAAAATGCAAGGGTCTTGCTATCTTGGCTGTGACACCAATGAGTTGATGAACCCACAGGATAGGTTAGTTAGTGGTTTGGGATGCTGAGAACAAGCCTCTGCAGTGAGAGGACATAAAATTGGTAAGTTTTGAAGGGAGGAGGGTGGATGGGAGAGTCCTAGGTATAGATCTTCCCTCTATGGGGTGCCACATAGCCTTGTCCAGGTTGAATGCACGGCAGGAGGGCACTGAGTACTTGGAATCTCCATGAAGAATGCTAACAAAAGGAGGATAGGAATGGTCTGAGACACATCTTGGTCTCTTTCCCAGGGCCTGTCCTGGACGGCCTATGTTGTTTCCTACCCAGACCGGTATCACCACATACAGTCTTTTCCTAAGGGATGCAAACCATTCTGCTTTCCTACACCTGTTCTTTGGTTAACAAAATGGGGACCTTAAGCCTAAGCCCCATGGTTGTAAGGGACATTTATGACATAGGAACACTGAGACAATCCCCAAGCCCAACACTGAGCATTAGGTCCTGCCTTCACTACTGAATTTCCAGCACCAGACCTAGAAGACAGAAGTACCAGGCCTGGATGAAAAGTTAGGTGATGTTTATAGCCATGGAACCAAAATACAGGAGGAGGCAGGTGGGTGAAATTTGCCTAGGTTGCCTCCATGTGCATAAATCAAGAGCTTTTAGTTCATTTAGGGGAAAAAATCAAACATTCCTGAAACAGACCCATTTCCCCCCAGCTTTTTTAATGTGCCTTTTCATGGATTTTGCTTTCAAATCTGCATGAATTATTTTTCTTCTATTAAATATTAATGTGCCTTTCTAAGTAGAAAAAGGGGGCAAATTAGGTCTGGTACGCATGTTCCCTGCCACTATTTACTGCTGCTGCGGGATTGCAGCAAATGCCAGCTCCCAGCACATTATTAAATCAGCCCTGCACTGAGCCCAGATGTTTCACTGGAGCCGGCGCAGTAGATACAGGTTAAAACCAAACAGCAGCAGGTGCCAGCTTCCCTCTGGTGGGGCTTGCCTTCCCGCATCCTCCCCCCTCCCCCCCAGTCCTGCGTGTGCCCTTTGGCAAATTTGCCATCAACTGGGTGCAGCTCGCTCTTCCTGGAGCAGTAATTGTGTGAGGGGGATTTATTTTTTTAAGCCTGTTATTTTTTCCCCAATGACTCTTTCTACTTGATTAGTTCAGGATCAATATGTCTGGTAGGCAGAATGTGTTGGGGAGGGTGATTTATCAGTGTCAGGGGTGGCTCTGGGCTTTGTTTGTGTGGCTCTCCTCTTCACAGTAACTTCCCCCTCTTTACCCCGACACATGCACACACACACACACACACACACACACACACACACACACACCCTTCTCTCTGTTCTTTTCCTTATCTAAATTCTACTCACATTTGTGACCAAGATGAATCTGGCTTTCTTGCTGAAGGCCATCCTATGATCTCTAGTTTGTGATTTCCAATGAAACTGTGATGTTTCAGATGATAATTGTTACGTGGTATGGGTTATGGTTCCCTGATAGTCTGTAAGTTTCCCAAGGGAAGGAATTCTATCTCAAAAATATGTAGGGTAAAGAGCACAGGATTTATGGTCAGTATCCTGAATTCTGACCATGTGGCCTTGGCAAATTATTTAATGTGTAGGAAACTTTTTTACTATTATCACCATCACTACTTTCCTCCTCATCATCATTTCTGAAACTCAGATCATTGCTTCTAAAATTGTAACATGCATATGGATTTCCTGGGATCTGGAGTAGGCCTGAGATCCTGTGTATCTAAGGGGCTCCCAAGTAATGTCGATGATGCTTGTCTGCTTGTTGCACTTTGAGAAGCAAGGTCTCAAAGTGCGTCCTACATGAAATAATCTATGTGAAAGTGTCTCATAAACTCAAAGACTCTACCTCTATCATTGCTAAATCTCAAGGTATCCTTGTGTCTTATTTTTTATCCCCATTTCAAATTCATCAGCAAATCCCACTTGTGCTGCCATGGAAGGCATCCTGAATGCAGCCATTTATGGCCCTCTCTATCACTTTCAACCTCAGCTAAGCCACCTTCAGATCTCTTGCCTAGAGACTATTGCAGCAGCTTCCTAACTGGTCTTGCTTCTATCCCTGTCCCTTTCCCACCCTCTTCTGAATCCCTATGGTATTTTCTGCACCCAGCAGCCATGTGATCCTTTTACATTACAAATCATATCCTAGAACTCTCCTCTCCCAGACTCTTCAGTGGCCTATGAGGGCTTGATCAATGTGATCCTGACTGTTATTTGCAACTGCTTTCCTTCACCTCCTTGCCTCTTTCATTTTTTCCCTCTGCAAGAACCTGGCTTATTCTGTAATTTTATCCAGTCCAGTTCTCAACTTCCTTGTCTGTAGTAGCAATCCCATCATTATTTACCCCCTGGCCTGGGTTTATTATGTTTTCCATCACACCTACTACTACCTAACATTCCATTTTGTATCTAGGTGTCTATCCATGGTCTGTCTCACTAATGCAGAATAAGCTTGTGGGGGCAGAGGGTGGTCTGGCTTCTTCTGCTCTGTATCTTCAGCATTTGGAGCAGTGCACAGCACATAGTAGGCCCTTAGATATTTGCTGGATGAATGGATTACTCTTACTTAATTGAAATGCTATGTTTCCCATGCCTAACAGAGTGATTACTTCATAAGGATTTGCTGAGGCAATCATTGTTTTTTTTTTTTTAATGGGCAGTCCCTGAATGTCTATCAGTGGGACAGTTATTGACTTTTACTCTGGGTCAAGTACACCAGCATGTGATTGATCTTCATGACTGAAAAATGTAGACGTTTGAGCAGGAAGTAAAAGCAAATGTCTGAATTCTGAGAAGCAATAATTGTGAGAGTTGAGATGAGTTACAGGTATCTTGGCCCCTCAGGACTGCTGATCTTTGCTTAATTGCTTCTTAGCCAAAATGATGCTACACACACACACACACACACACACACACACACACCTCAAAACCAACCAGCCAAACCACACCAAAACCAAACAACAACAATAACAGAACTTAATCCTAAAAGGAAAAGGACAAAGAGAATCTGGGTTTCTGATCAAGCAAAAACGCTGTGTAAAGGGGTGCACACAGAGGAGGCCTTTTCAAGTTGGATAATGGAATCTCTCTTTACTTCAGCTCATCTAAAATAGCACATTAATAAACTGAACCAAATGTGGTGCTATAGCTGGTTTTATTGGTCATTAACATTTACAGAACCACGTGAAGTCATGTTTTCCAATTTCGAGATTAAAAGATTTAGCTGGCCTAATTATCAGCCTCTGAATGGGGACTACATCGGAGCACAGCCAGCAGAAGAGTTGTCTTTGCCTTGAAGGATAGGATGCCTTTGCCTTCGTGGTGCAGGTGATTGAAAACAAATGTGTTCAGTGATCTTTGGCTGGATTTGACCCTAAAGCAGGGTGGCTACCGGCAGCTGCCTGGCCTGCCAGTGCATTGTCTACATTTTAAGGCTGTATTTTGGGTTCAGGAGGCTACCTTGTACACACAAGGAAATGGCATCTATCCTGGAAACCTGCCTCACTGCTCAGGTTGTCATTGGTTTTCTGTCTTCTCTTCAGTGAGACCAAGCCATTAATTGTGTGATTAAGTGTAATTAAAACCTCTACCTGAATGAGAATTTTGGTGGAAATGAATTAACTCATCAGAAATAGTGCTTGCCAGACCACGTGTCCTGATTTTTGGTTCAAGAAATACAGCAGGCTTGAGGCAAAGGCAGGGGAGGAAAGTAAGTGTGAGAGAGGAGGTGGGGGGGTGGTCACAAAGAAGGAAAATCAGCCAGCATTTTATTGAGATCTTTCCCTCACCCCCCTGTCCTGTGTAGGACACTGAGATAGGTACTCTGGGGAGGCCATGAGAGAAACACACACGGGGACAGCCATGGGCTCAGTTTTTGCGTGAGCATTGTTTGGCTCTGTGCTGAGGACAGTGACTCTCTTGAGATCTGCATGCAGGGCCCCACAGGGCTATACTGTTGAGGTGCCATCCCCCCCCCCCCCCGCCCATCCTGGACCACCTGCACATGCCCAGCGTGGAAAGCCACCAGGGAGGCAGTTGCCCAGAGAGAAATGACTGCCAAGGTACAGTTTTTCCTGAGGCCAGGAAGATAATTTCTGGTTGTTGCAGCTTTATTTGTTTTCTGCTCCCCAGGCACATTCTAGAGACTGCTTCTGGACTGTGGTGGTGGTGGGGAGAGAGGGGGAAACTTACTCTGCCCTGTGAGCACTTAGTTTTGCTGAATGAGTATGACCAATCTGGGTTAGAGTTTTCTTTTAATTAGGACCCAAGGAGCAGGGCAGACTAAGGGAAGGGGTTGAGATCTGAGTGACACCTGTGTAGTAAGAAATCTGGCAGCGCTGTTGAAGGTGGATGGAAGGAGGGAGAGACTGAAGACAGGAAGAACTATTAAGGAATGCTTACATAGTTCCAGATCACGGTTTTAATTTCCACTGCTTCTGATTTTTTTTCTACCAGAGCCCCTGGTCTGTCTCCAGACTAGTATCCTTCTGACCAACTATCCTTGCTTTCTAATTCCTCTTGGTTATGGGTTGAATTCTGTCCCTCCATATCCACAGCCTTCCCTTCAAAACATGTTGTAATCCTGATCTCAGTACCTCAGCATGTGAAATAGTACATTTCTGTTCTTTAAGGCACTCAGTTGGTGGTGCTTTGTTATAGCAGCCCTAGCAAGCTGATACAGTATCTTTCTGCTCCTCTGGTTTCATACTATTGATAATGCTGTGACCACCAGCAATCATTAATTTTCTGATCCCAACTTGATTTCTTCTCAGTCTCCTCCAAGGTGTTAGTGCTTGTTTATAAAACTTAGACTGTGCTTCCTACCTTATTCTTTCTTGCGTCTATGCCTGTATTTTGCATGTAACTCTCCACTTAGTCTCTCCTGTGTGTGATGTGGGGAGGTAAACGTGGTGGTCCTATAGGTGAGCAGCATTATCCACCTCTGGGCTTCCTGTTATGCCCATACTATGCTGCCACCTATGGTCTCTTGGGGTCTAAATCCCCCACCATATTTTGAACTTCTCATTAACATTCAACACTAAATCAGAAGGCTAAAAGGCTGTGACTTGAAGCTCCTTTGGTTACTTTTCTTCAGATTTGTTTGCATATAATTACAGCATTCTTGATCCTGTTTCCAAACCATCCCAAATGCCTTTACTCCAAGGTATGGCTCTGAAGTTGGAGATCAAGTTATAAGCCAGTGAAACATAACTGAAATAATGTGACATCTCTGAACAGTATTAAATTCTCAAATGTCTAAAGTAAACACAAAAATGTAGGAGCCCAAAGGGGCTATATGAACTATTAAAAAACCTAGTTTCCTTATGGCCAAATTCTCTTGTGATCTTCCAACATAAGCTTTCTCTTCAAATTTCTTTTTAAATATGGGCACTGGAATTTTATCATAAGTATAAGTTATATTGCTATGATCATTTCTGGCCAATCTTGTTTTACTAAAAGAAGTCAAAAGAGACACACTTTGCCCTAAATCAACAGACATGCATTCACCTTCCACTGGGTCCCACAAGCTCTCTGCTGGAAATGTAAACATGGTCTCTGTCCTAAGTGAGCTGGGGAGATAAGACACTCAGATTCCAAGTACTTAGAGGACAATTAAATGCTAAATGGTGTTGAACTGGCTTCAGTGCAGTAGGAGGAGTCTGATTTCATGGAGTGGTTGGGAGAGGTTTCCTGCCTGGGTAACATGTAACTTTAGATTGTTGCTGAAAAGGTCAAGATATTCTGCTTTCCCTTTAACCTCAAAAATGTCCTTCTACCTGCCTATATTATTGGTTGTTGGATTATAAATCAGACTCCAAATAGGAAACACAAAATGGCCTAAGGTGGGAGCTGATGGGAGAAGCTGTTACTGTTGATGCAGTAATGGAAAGTTTATTCATTTGAAATAGATAACACTTAGAAATCATAAAAATAGCAGTCTCCTATTAGTCTAGGGCTGTCTCTTCAGATTCCATTTCCTACACTTTACTTACCAAAAGATCCAAAATTTCCAAGATACACTTAAAGTTTAAATGAGGCCACTGGGAGTTCCTTTTCCATTTTTCTGGTGGGGGAGATAGGAGACCTGTTCCCAGCTTGGAAGTTGCACAGATGTGTTTCCAATAAAGCACAATTAGGCCTCATGTCTCAATTGTCCCCTTCCCATTAGCTGTGAGGTGGTGCAGATGAAGTGTGAGCTCACACGCAGGATAATAAAGGCATCGCTTGCTTCTCCTCTTCACTTAGTTTCCTTCACAAAAGTTCAGCTTTAATTTCAAGTTTGGAGAAGAGAGGAAGGAAAAGCAACTTTCCAAAACATGAGACAACAGTCCTTTCTAATAGGAACCACATTTTCCCTCTCAATTATGGTACCTGAGGGTCCCTGTGCAAGGGTTGATGAAGGTGATAAAGGTAGGCCTGGAGAGGTTTTGGGGAGCTGTGGTTGATATTTTGACCCATCTGGGCTTGCATCCCTTGGGTTTCTTGGGGTTCATGGAATACATCTGACCAGAGTGGAATGTGAGAAACCCTTTAGAAAAGTGACTGTAGAAATAAATAGCAATGAATATTTACATGTCTAGACCAGAGGTCAGAACTCTTTTTAGTTTTCCAGGCCATTAGTGGGGTTAAATAAGGTCTATGGAGACCATAGGTTCCACTGGCAGGGTTAAAGTCTAGGTCACAGGGGAAGGAATGAAGTAGATGGGCTGAAGGGAAGGGGTAAAGACTTAAGAAAGAAAAGGGGGTATAGGGAAAAGTGTCCACAAGGAATGAAACTAGTAGCTGTAACCAGCACTCACTTCTGACTCTACTTTAGGTTCAATCATTATCTTTGGCTAAATGCAGCATTCTCATATTTTTTTTTATATGATTTTAAAAGATGCTTAGATTTTTCCTACAGTTTCTTTATTCTCATAGAATAAAGAGTGGATTATAGAAGTTACTGGTGGGAGGGGGATCAGAGTTGATAAAGCCTGGGAGCTCTCCTTGCTAGTAGGAACCCTCTTGAGTCATGGAGCCAAGGGTGATATAATAGTAACTGGCACAGAGACTAACCAATGAAACCTTCAGTATTGCCCCTCCCCTCCCCCTTCCCTTTGTTGCCCCCTTCTTCCTAAAATGGGGTCATATTTGCTGGCCATCGTGACACTGGAGGGGAAAATGGATTCTGCCTTTCCAGGAATAACTGATCACTCAAAATCTTGTTTGGAAATATTTGGAACATGTTGGGCAATTAATCAGAGTGATTTTCTTCCAAAGAGAAAGCAGAAATATTTGGAGTGAGATTACTTGAATAGTGTTAGAAAAAACTATCCAAGAAAATGTCCTTTAATACAGACTGTAGTTTTATATAGTGCAAAGATTTGCCTTTATAAGAAAAGATTGGGAGGTAGAGAGCTTTTGTTTGTTTGGTTCTTGTTCTTGTGTGTTTGTCTCAGGTTTTTATTTTTGTAAGTTCAGAATCAGTTTCTTCAACCAACTAACCATCCATCTACCCATCCATCCACCAGCAAACATTTTTAGGGAGTCTGCTTCATGCCAGGAACAGAGCTAGGCACTGTGGATAGAGAGATGAATGAGAAATGTTCCCTGCCCTTGGGGAGCTCACAGTCAAGTGGGAGAGAGATATAAACATTAATTATACCAGTATGACGAATGCTCTAATAAAGTTCAGAGCAGGGTGCTCAGCTGCCCCACAGAGCTGTAGGGCAGCCATCATCTATTTTACTTTAGCCTTCTAAAGGTCTCTGATTCCTCCAAGAGTGAACTCTGAGCTGCAGATCTCAAGGGTGCTGGATTAGGTGTAGCTTTAAAGTAAGTCTTGCAGGTTGCAGCTGCTAGTGGTTCAAAGACAGTGAAGAGAGAGGACTGTGAGACTAAGTCCCAGGGCTCATGGATTTCTGAATTCATGTTCTCTCAGCATTTTTCCTCCCTAGAGCATAAATATGCTCTAATATGGCAATGCTGCATTCCTGCTCCAGCTTGTCTCCAACCTGCTGTTTAACTTGATTCTTTGGGAGGTCGCTGTTTATCCAAGGAGTTTCACTAAAAACTGCAATGGGGTAGGGATTGATTGTGTTCCCTATCGCTCACTCTACCACCCAAGGCTAGTCAGACAACAGCTGCTGAGGGTTCAGACTGCACTGAGCAGATAGGCTGCAATTTCTCCATCTTCTTTTTTGTCACTACTAATCCTGACACTCTGGACTTTCCAAAGCCAGATTGTGGTCAGGAGAAAGACCTTGACAGTGGGGACACACAAGTCTCTGGCAGAATGCTTTCAGGCTGAAAACAAATATAGTCAAATACTTCAGTGGGATTTTTTTTAATGTTTTTTTTTTATTATTATTTATTTCTAGGAGAGAGAGAGAGAGAGACAGCGTGAGCAGGGGAGGATCAGAGAGAGAGGGAGTCACAGACTGAAACAGGCTCCAGTCTCTGAGCTGGCAGTCAGCACAGAGCCCGACGCGGGGCTCGAACCCACGAACTGGGAGATCATGACCTAAGCGAAAGTCGGACGCTTAACCGACTAAGCCACCCAGGCGCCCCAGTGGGATTTTGTTTTGTTTTGCCTTGTTTTATTTTGCTTTTGCTACCAGGAGTAAGAATAGGAAAAGAAAAATACGAAGTTGGGAAAGCTTTTGTTGTTACCGAGGTTGGAGTATTTCCAATATCAGAGATTTGTGACATTGTGGAAAAGATGCTTTTATTGATCCCACTGAGGAATATTTTTAATGGTGTTTGCCACTGAGGAGCAGCTCTCCAACCAAGGGAGAGGGAACATTCTAGATTCACATATCACCATGAATGCATGGCCTTAGAAATAGCTGAAAATCTTGGTGTAGAGAGAATGTTTTCTTTACTAGTTTAATGTTCTCCTGAAATGTAAATATGAGTTTGTTTGGGATGTAGAAAAGTTGAGCTGCTTGGTAGATGTTTCTGTGAATTATGTGGCTGAAACATATTACTGAGCCTTTTGGTGACCCTGAAAATGTGATTTTTAACAATTAAGGTAGCAAAGAAATTATTAGGAGTAGCTAAAAGGGAGAAAGATGGAACTGATATTTTTGAAGTCATAGAACCTAAATTTAAATGCAAAACAATTAAAAGAAAAGCATGGTGATTGCTTTATAAACTGTCATATTTGGGGTATTTGGGAAAACAGGTTGGAATTTTCAAGTTTTAGCACTGGAGGGAGCAGATATACATAGAAATGTAAATCACATTCAGTCATTCAGATGACTGGGGTGGCTAGGACCTAGTGACACTTAACTGTCTTATCCCTCACTATATCACGTAAGTCCTGGACCAGAGCCCATAGCAGGTTGGAGCAGCCTTTTGAGGGCCTGATTCAGAGCAGGGGCATAGGATTTGACAAGTTGTCCAGTCAGCAGTACCTGCATGAAGTTTTGAAACCTCCAGAAGGAAGGTGCCACAGTGGTGTAAAACCTCCTATGCCACACTTGGCTTGCCCCTTTCCCGAGTGAGAACATACCTCATCTGGAGCATAGTCACTCCTGACTCTACCAGCCTCCCTGCCTTGCCTGCCATTCCCTAAGCCCTAGCCCAAGCAAGGTTCTGCCTTGCTTGAGCCTTAACCCTCATAAGAATAGTTCCTGAGAATTTTGTTGTTGTTGCTAATTACATCTTAGAGCCATATTAATTATTGAAGGAAATCTGAGTACCTTTCCCAACTGAAACCAGAGAAAGATGATACAGGAGGAAACCTCTGAGAGTCTAATACTGGGAGTTCACAGTTTAATTGAAGCATATGCCCCTCTAATGACATGTGTCAACATGCCTGTTATAGCAACTTAAGGAACATATACTGACTGCATGTGAGAATATTCATCCCCCATCTGACTCACTTCCATCCTGAATCTTCATCAGATGTTATTTTCTGCATAGACCACACCCATGGCCTCATGCCTTTGCTCATGCTGTACCTTTTGCCTGTGGTGTCTTTCTTCTACTTCTCCATCTATCAGGGGTTGCATCGAGTCCACTTCTATCTCTATCACAAGTGTTTATCACAATGTTTAGTATGTCACAGGAGTCCAAGTGAGAAACCAATTCAGTGAATATTTGATTGAATGGAAGGGTTTTTGATGTTTGCCATGGGAAATCATGAGCCGTGAGAAAAAAACAAAACAAAACACTAAGTAATACTCAGTAAAAATCCGTTCCTTTTTAGAATTATTATTGGAAGACAAGTAGCATTTGTGAAGGCAGGAGGGGAGGGAGTTATGGGTGGGAGAAACTGTAACGTCAAAGGCATGGAGGTGGAGATGAGCATGGGTTTTAGGTAAAAATGAGATGTGACTAATTAGGTTGGAAGGTGTATTGAAAGGAAATAATGTTTAGAGGGCCCATATTACTGAGCCCCTTAAGAGGTATGGAAGAGATGAAATAGTTAATGGCTAGTCATTGAAGGTTCTTAAGCAGGAAGTAACATGATGCAAATGGTAGATTAGGGAGCTACAACCTAAGGTAGAGGGGGAATGAGCTGTAGCTGTACTGGTAGAGGTGGAGTGTGTATAAAATGGGCTACTGTGAGTCAGGGGGAAGGCGGAAAGTTTGCTCTGGCAGAATTTGAAAGGAAGAAATGCCAGACTTGGTTGAAAGGAAGAAATGCCAGACTTGGTAGCAGTTGACTACAGGAGAGCTAAGATTCTTCTTATTGACTGATGAGGCATTAAGAACATCTAAAAGATTAGAGCAAGTATGTTATAAAGAAATATACTTCAACCTCGAAGATTCTCTTTTATGGTCCGTCAGCAAGCCCTAATTTGTGAGGTGAGATGGGATTTAAACATCTATTGTTCTAGAGCCTTGGCCAGACTCGTCTCAACAGTTGAACACAAATCTATTCTTTCTCTAGTGCAGAAAATGTTAGAAGATTTTCTGCTCATACTAGATGAAAAATGCTGCAAAATTTCCATTCTGAATTTACATTTATCAACAGTGTGTTCTATCTTATACCTTCTGTAGCACTGCATATTATGAAATATTTTAATCTTTTTGTCAGTGATGAATAGAAAACAGTATCTTATTTTAATCTGGTTTACATTGATTGATGAATGATATTGAACACCATTTATGTATAAATTAGCCATTAGTATTCCTTTTTACCTATACATCTGTTATTGCCCTCTGTTTTTGTAAGAGGATCCTTTGTCCTTTTTATTCACTAATAAAAGCTCTTTGTTTAATAATGAAATTAAGTTTTGTTTGTCAAAGCTGATTTCAAAAGCTTATCTAAAGTTTATATGGATTATCAAATTATCCAATCTGTGAGCATTCAGGTTGTTTAGAACTTCCCAAATCCACCTTCCTTAATCGTCAACTAGGTTTTTTTGTGTTTTATTTGTTTTCATATTTAAATCTAGAGTACTAATTTAGAAAAGCAAAAGTATGAAAATGTTTCTTCATCTTTTCAAATCTATGTGTCTTTTTGGACTTTGCATCCATAATCTGCACAAAAATATAGTATATTTAAAGTGAGTAGGTATTTAAATGCTTATCATCCTTTCCTTTGGAGTATCCAAGATCATGCTGGAGTGGGGTGGAGGAAGAGTACTGAGAGATCATATGTCTGACAGGTGCTGCCATCTTAGTTCTCATATTCTGATTTCCTTGAAGGAACTTGACAACCCAGCTGACGACTATGCCTGTTATGAGCTAAATTGTATCCCCCACATTCATATGTTGAAACCCTAAATCCTAGCACCTCAGAATGTGACTGTATTTAGACATAGGGCCTTGAAAGTGGTAATTAAAGTAAGATGTGGTAATATGGGTGGGCTCTAATCCAATATAACTGGTGTCCTTATAAGTAGAAGAGATCAGGATTTGGACACACAGAGAAGAAAGACCATATGAGGACACAGGGAAAAGGTGGCCTGCTGCAAGTCAAGGAGAGAGGCCTCAGAAGAAACCAACCCTGACCACACTTTGACTAAGTCTTATGGACACCTCATAAATCATTCTCAGACTCAGTTCCATAGGAGCCTAGAGGGCTCCACAGATGAGTTTTAGTAGTTTTGCAAACTTTTTATTTGACTTTCCCTTGGAGAATATATTTTAACTATTTTAAAACACTGCAATAAAAATAACACACATTCAGACTTGTTTTATTTCACATTTTAACATATCTAAAAACACCAGCATATTAAAATGTGCTGCTAGGTTAACTTACTTGGAATGAACATCAGAATAAAATCCTGCCATCTGGACGTACATACTTGATGAAAGATATTGATATTCTGCACTAGTCTGTCTGTCTGTCTCTCTTAAATTTTGACATGATTGCTCCACGTTTCCACTGATAGAAAATAGCACGAATGCATTTGTGAACACAGTACATTTGCACCTGCTCAGTTAAGTGCTACATCAAGCTTATTTGCATTTGTTCTCCTCATGGCATAAGACTTGTCTGTGCACCCACGACTGACTCTCTCACATCTTGAAATCATCACTTTAGAGCCAGAATGAATGTTTCCTTTTTGACTTTATGATTAGAAATGCAAGAATTTATTAGGTGTTACTAACAATTCAGCTTTGAAACAGTTATTTCCTACTACTTTTCTTGCAAGCTTCTGGATGAATTTAGTTGAACAGAAACCCAGGCTGTAAGGGCAAGTTGTTTTAAGACAAAACAACTTTACAAAAGCTATTGCCACTTGCAACTACTTAGCCAGATGAATCAGTATTTTCTAAATATTGTGCAAGTAAACCAAAATGAAATAATAAATTGGATGCTGAGGATAATATGTAATTGTGATCATTCCAAATTTTTACTTTCATCAAGTCAGTCTCAGAGTAGTCAACAATATACTTTATACTACATGTACATGGCATATATGAACTCATGAAATAAGTATATTCTAGTGAATTTCTGCTTTTATTTGTCTTAAACATGAAGATTCCACAAGAAATCTCATTTTTATTCAGGGTACCTTTGCTGCAAGGAAACTCAGCAAAATTTCATACAGCTCTAACTTCTAATCTTCCAAGGTGGGTTTGAGCAGGATTCAGGGAAGGGTAAGTCAAGGCATTGGAGGGTGGCTGATCACCAGTCTCTATGTTCAGCCTTGGATCTTTCTTTTCCCTTTTAAACAGAATGATTGAGTGTCTAGGCACATATCTACAGCTCTTTTGGGGCATTGCATCCAGTTTAAATTTCAAATGAATAAATGAATTGTCCTGTGAAAACTACATGGTATATATAGGAAATTATCAAAGATGGCTATAAAGATGTTTTAATATTTTTATAAGGCATATTATAATTACTTTGAAATTTGCTAAAATTCCATTAAAATATATTGCATTTCCCTGGTCACCTCCTCTCTGAAACAGATCTTATCTGGAGACAGTATCTGATAGAATGTGTAGGAGGAACAGGGTCTGGGACTGGAGTTAGAGGTGGGTGGGTACGTGAAGTGTGGGGAAGTGATATGGCCCTTTTGCAGCCAGCATAGTGGATGTGCATAGTTGGAAGCAGGGACCCTAGTTTGTTTCAGCTGCCACCTTTAGAAGTCTCCCTCACCAGAGCTTAGCATATTCTGAGGCCCTTCCTGAGTGTGGGGTATTGTGGCCTGGCCATGACTACTGGCTTTGGAAGTAGATAGCCCCACTGGTACCTCTAGAGCATGCAGAGACAGAACAGAGAGGAGTTAGGGCTGCACATTTGTCTGTACCTGCCTTTTCTGGTGGCTCCTCCCCTTAAGATGAGAAGTAATGGTTCGATTTTGAATGCTAGAAGGTGGTAGGTCCCAGGAGTTGCCTTGGGACTATATTCACCCATTGGGATGACTGATTTTAGGACAGAGTTTTTTGGCTGGAAGACTAGTTGGGTTGAGGTGATGCTCTTCTGATCTGATCTTGGTTATTGGATTAGTTAGGATCAATGTTCACCTACATAAAATAGAGATTCTAAACAAAAGTGGCTTAGATAAGACATACTTTATTTTTCTCTCATGGTATAGCCTGGAAGCAGGTTGGTCAGGGCTGGTGTGGAGCTTTGTTTCACAAGGTTGTCCAAAGACCTAACATTTCATTTTTTTTTCCTCTATCTTTAGGGTGTTGCCCTTATATGAGTGATCCTAAGTGGCTCCCCTACATCCATGATCCAGGTAAGTGGATGGGGGAAGGAGTGATGGGGCGCTCATCATTTAGGACCACAGCCTGGAAGTGAAATGCATCACTTCACATGGTCTTGTCTAGAGTTTGGTTACATGGCCATGTATAGCTTCAAGGAAGAAAGACTGAAAATGCAGTCTTTTTCTGTGTCATGTGCCCAGATATAAATAGTTAGTTCTATTATTTCAAAAAATAATAGAAGAATGAATATTGGGGGTACAACTAGCTGATTCCGCTGGGTGTTTAATGAAGTATTAATTGCCATGCTACTAGCTGGACTTCTGCAAACACATCTCCACCATAGAAGTAAATAGGTAAGGCTGGGAAGTGTGGTGTCCAGAAGGAGAAGCCTGGTATTCCCTGGTCTAATGGTATTGATTGATACTGCCACTATTAGTATTTGTTTTTCTTAGAGACAGGCAAATCATCATCTGGGAGGCTGCCATTTATGAATGACTCAATAGATTCCTTGGTCTCTGGATTGAGTTTGGCCAATAGCAGGCACAGGAAACAGACTGGAAGGCAGGAGGCAGTGAGGTGCTTTTATTGCTTCCCAACTGGCCCCCCATTGGCCCCTGGCAGGCATGGCTACTTTCCTCTATGAAGGTTCCAGCTCCTATCCAGCAACCCCCTAAAAGCTGTAGCTCTTTTTAGGTCTCAGAAACCACCCTTCTTTTTGCTTCAAGCCTAGAGCTGATAACTGCTTCCGCCTGTTCTTGGCCTTGGGTGCTTCCTTATTCTTTACTGTTTTCCCTTCACCTGCCTATAGTTTTGAAAATAGTCGCATTATGAAATTCTCATCATTTGCCTTCTCTTTGTTTCATCGCTCTCTTGGTAAATTCCTCACTGATACAAACCTGGTTTTGGGTGTGTGTGGTCAGGCAAGCCTGGCAGAGGAGAAAGGAACATGGTATTTGTGGGTATGTGCAAAGGAGAGCTAATAATGGAAAGAGGTCTCTAAGCTGAGTAAAGAGAGAAATGAGGTCATGAGCAGGGTAGAAGGTTCAAAAACGTGGAAGAATCTGTTGTTGGGAAATCCCTATGGAGTCAAGAAATTTGGGGTTTGGGGTACTAGAATGAGTGAGTGAGAAATTGGGGACTCTCCTCAGAGAATAGAGCTTAAAATAGAAAATTTGTGATTAATGCAGTTGTTGATAATAACAATATTCAGGTCATTGGTTCTCAGCCCTAACTTTTAATCAAAATTACCAGGGGAGCTTGTAAAAAATACTGGTGACTGGCTTCAGCTCTGAAGATTCTGGCTGTAATTGGTCTGGTATGGGACCTGGGAATTGTAATTTCAAAAAACTATCTCAGATAATTCAGATGTACGACCAATGCTGAGAATCAGTAGTCTAGGTCTAAGCATGGGTAGATAGGAGGAAATAATCCTTAGCAGCCAGAGATCAAGGAACTGAGAGGGCCGAAGCTCGGAAGAATCATCTATGGTAAAGTCACTAAAAGTGGTAGTAGGGTTCATGGTGGAGAGAATTCAGTGAGTCTGAGGTTTGGAAGAGCTTGGGACTTTTGATTACTCTGAGGACAAATTTCTGGTCCTATCTTCTGCTCTTAGCCCTGGGTCTGTGTCCAGGGGCAAGGTTGCCTGTAGGTAAACTTTTCCTTGTCCTACTCCCTCTCCCAACCCATTTCCATTGTAGGTTTCCATTATTTGCTCTTAGAGTTACCTTTTCCCACTGCTGATGTTTGGGGAACCACAGACTCAGGGCCTCTGCAACATATTACCTGGATCTGATTTTCTTGAGAGCTAACTCAATTCCTTATTCTTTTTTAACCTATAACCTTCTTCCTCTACTCATCAAAAAACAAACAAACAAACAAACAAACAAAATCCCTTTCCTCTGCCTGACTCCCTCAGGATTATTGGGTTGATTATTCCCAAAGGCTCATTGCTACCTCCTAACATCCAGTAATAAGCTTATATATTGAGAGGGGGCTTCCCGTATTGTAACACACGTTAGGGCAGTCAGGTACACAAAACCATTCAAATCCTCGTTATTTCCAGGTAAGTGTGTGTAATACTGTCCAGCTTGTTGAGAGAACAGGCCATTTTAACTGGAAATTTCATCCTCTCTTTTATTTTCTACATGCATGCCATTGTGGGGCCATTTAAATCAAATTCTTCTCTATAGCTGAGCACAAAACCTGCACATTTCTGGTTTTGCTCTTTCTGAAGATAATTTCTGCTGTTTAATGAGATCTGAGAATGAAGTCAGGCATGAGCCGGAGAAAGGTCACAGTGTGTGCTCAAAGGTATATTAACTACTGTTGGCACTGACATCGGTCTCCTTCCAAGAGGACAAAATTAAGCAGCAAATAGTAAATACGTTCAATGGCACTTTATTGCAAGTAGGACCATTTACAATGAAATAAGAATATGAGAATGGTTTCGAAGAGAAAATGGGAGTGCTTACAAATAGAACACATCTTACCGGTTAGAGTGGAATGTGATTCCAGTCAAGGTTAATGGGGAAACAGTTAATGAAGGGTACAGATTCCAAAGCTGCATGATGCCATATTGTATCTCACAGAGGTAATTAATACTAGAGACTCTGGCTAAATGGACACATTATACACAGCAGACAACTTGAAATTCTGCACACCATATAGAGAGGCTCCTTTGGATGCTTTATGACTCACCCGGATACTGACAGTATGACATTAGAGTCCATGTTTTCCATCCCTTTTCCTTGAGGTGTCAGTGTGGTACATGGAAAGAACACTAGACAGGGAGAAAGGAGAGACGTCCAGCCCAGACTCAGTTGCTAGGAGGTGGTGTGTGACCTTGGGCAAATTTCTTCCTACTTCTCTTAGGCTCAATTTCCTCATCTGTAAAATGAAGGGGTTGAGCAGAGTAATCTATAAAGTGTTTTCCAGTTTTAATCTGAGAGTTTCTGCACTTCATTGTCATACCACCATTGTCAGTTGCCTACCTCATAATTATGTAAGAATGGATATAGCTGGGTAAAAGATTGCATATAGAAATACAGGTGTGCATAAACATTTATTTATATTACCTGTTTGTGGCACATAGGTGTACTTCATCCTTCTATGTTTTTGAAATTACATAACTGTAGAGAATGTGTGTAAAATAATCTATTTTTACCATCAATGTTCATGTATTTTACTCCCCCCCCTGCCCCCGCTCACATTTTTTCCCCCAAAGGTAAGCTAACAGGAGTAAGATTACCTATAGAAATAATGTCTGGGATTAAGATGAATGTGGGTGAAAGAGCCTCTTAGCCTGCTGGCTGCAGGGTTATCTGTGTCTAAGAAGCACCTTATTTTCTCTCCTTTTCTTGCTCTGAACACCCGAGGCAGGAGAATGAGCTAAGGATCTGTAGCAGCAGGTGAGAGAAGGAATGGGGATCACATTACATCCTTCACATTTAGCTGTCTCCTTGGGCTGTCTGGAATTTTCCCTGTTTGCCTATTTGAGTAGAGGGGCTTAAAAGTATGGCATTTGCACACACTGATTTTTCATCCCAGTGATCATCTTATTGACAGGCATTGCTTCAGCTGGACAGTTTCCTCTCTGTGTTCAGGCCTGTTGGTAGGTGGCATCCCGAGGGCAGATTCCATTCTTATCCCCCACTCAGAACTCACTCATTGCTGATTTTTAAAATTCCCAGGTGCACCTTGTTTGTTTCTCTCTTCTCTCCTTGCGTGAATCCCATTCTCTGTTCTTACTCTTGCTCCTCAAAAAAACAAAACAAAGCAAAATAAAACAAAATTTAGCTTCCCTGAGTTGTCTGGCTATAGAAGTTATTCATGCTTTTTTTTAGAGAAGTCAAGAAATACCTTCCTGTTGTTCTGAATGAAGTAGCTTACAAAGGCCCACCAAACTCCAAATTTAGGAGGAGAGGGTGCCCAAGGAGTGACAGCTTTACACACTAAATCTCCAGCTTCCACCTCCCTCCACAGACAACGGGAAGGAAAATCATGGAGGGTTGGCAGCCCCAGAGCCAAGTTACCACATGACATTGACAGCTGTAGAATTGCACCTATTGATTGTGGTGTAGGAGCAAATGTTCATCAGGCTTTAATTGAGCTGATTCCCAGAGAGAACAGGGTCAGCTTTTGCTGTGCTGCTGGGTCTAAATAGCTATGACTGAGCTCTGGTTGACATCTCTTTAACAGAACCTCATTTGGAAACTTTTTCATATTCTGTGTGTTCTAGAACATTGAACCTCAGTTGAGAGGGTTCATCAGAATCACCTAGGGAAGTGCTTAAACCTACAGAAGGTGGTGCCTCATCCCAGTTGTGTCTGATTCAGTGTCTGGGCAAGAGGCTGGGAAATTGTATTTTTAAAGGCAATTCTAATGAGTACTCAGAAACTTCTGGAGGGTTCCATTGCAAATTAAGAGACATAGTTAACAAGTTAAGAAGACAAAGAAATGCTGAAATTGTGAAATGATCATATCACATCTTATTCTGTCGGAGGGAATATGGCTGCATGGATGTGAAGAGAAATATATTAGCACTCTCTTTGTGTGATTTTCAAATGTCAGAACATTGCTCTTTCTGTTTTTTATTGCTATATTGTTTGCTTCGTTTCAAGGAACAATTGGACTTTCTTGGAGGGGTCTATCATTTAGATACAGCTTCCCCTAAGACTCCATTAGGAGGGAGACTCCCCAGCCATCACTGTGGACCTGTTGGTGAATCTGGCATTTACTGAAAGAATAAATTGGATTTCATTACATGATACTGTATAATGTAGGGTGACCTCCTCCCATTGTTATGTTGGGTGGATGCTCAGACAGTTCTGATTTTGATTTCCTGGTAATTGCTTCCTCATGGGTTCAGCCTTTTAGAAAAATGAATTTTTATATTTTTGGTCCCAAACAGATGCCTCCACCGATCCCTTATTGCCATTCTCAGCCTCCCTCAAAGCCTGACTTGTTCCTTAATGAATCCGCCGCATACTGAGCTGTGGCCAAGGAAAATCAAGAGGCCATTCCATCAAAATATCCATGATGGAAAAGCCTGTTCTTGTTCTGAACTTGGGTTTCCCTTCTGTCCCACCTGACCTGGAGGGTCTGCGCAGGGGTTATGGGAGGACATTTGAACCCTGGCTACTGTTAAAATATCCTCATTCCAGCGACTCTACTTTGTTTACATTCCTGCTCTGCTTTGCCTTTGAACCTGCTCCTTATTGGTGGATTGGTGGGCCTTATGGCTCCCATACATTTTAAGGCTGCATTCCCCAGAGTTTGCCCCAGTGATGGAGACCTGCACTTTGTCTTTTAAGCAGATAAAAAGGGAGGTCAGTCAGAAGTAATTCCCCTACTCCTCGTATAAACAGTTTAACTGCTGCAGCAACATACTTGCTTGGAATTACTCCCTCAGATTCAATTCCCTTTTCCTGCTCCACTTGTAAAAATGGTTAGTGTCCTCTATAAACTGCAGCTCACCAAGGTGCAGGGCTTGCTGTGCGGTTGTAGAATAAATGTTAATCTAATACAGGTTACTAGGTCAAATGCAATCACAGGCTTGTGGGAAAAGCTTAATACTGTTCTGCTTCTTCTAACACAGTAAACCTGGATATTATATGATAGGTTAAACACCAGTGAACCATGGCAAGAATTTTCTTGAAAGTAGGATTTAGCACAAAGGAAACTACATTGAAATGGTGACCTAGGATTGACTTTGCTTTCCAAGAGAGCATTCTGAGATGCTGAAGTGCACTGTGAAAATGGACTCCTTACAATTGGATGTTCTAGAATTCCTTGCTCAGGGGATGAATGCCAGTTGGAGCAGCTGTGACACATCTAAAGGTTTCATATGTTGTCAACTATGACTTCAGTTCCCCCTCATTCCCCAAAAATTCATGAGTGCAGATACACACACACACACACACACACACACACACTTTTCTGCTGAAAAGTAAATGTGGCATAGGATGGCCTTTAGAATTTGGATCCCAAGTTGAACATCTAGTAAACACAGTGTCAGGAGTACAGAACATATGTGGGCCAACTGCCTCGATTGAGAAGACTCTGTACAGATCTCCTTAGTGGTGGTGGACTCCACACTATTTTATGTGGATGTTAGTGCTATTAAGTGTTCCTAGCCTATATTTGTGATCAAATGCCAGAGCTGAGGTGTACATGTGCTAGCAGATGTATAATAAATGCTTAAGTAAATGAATATCAGATTTTAGGGGAGCTGTAAAGTCTGGTTTGTGGGACCACTTAACATTCTGTCCTGCATGGAGACAGGGGACTAAGTCCGGACGAACTCTGTAAAGTCTAGTGGGGGTCTTTGGGGAGGATGCACTGAAACTCTCATCATTAGCATCATAGTGGCAGTGCAAAGTTCTCCTCCTAGCTTCCTACCAAAACCCCATTCAACAAGCAATCACAGCCAGGAAAGGAGCCCTGACACACAGGCTGGAACCCACTTCTTCTCCTGGAAGCAGTTGGGAATGCTGCTTTGTGTCTTCTTTTGGCTCTTAAAAAAAGTTTTAACCTGGCTCCAGGAATTTGTTTGATTTGTGAAAAATATATTTGTGCATTTACAAATGTGACCTAGCTCTCAAGTGATTAAGCTAGATAATTTAGCATGTTAGCTGAGTTAGTGTGTAGACATTTGATAAAAGGCCTCTTGCTGCTTGGGTTTGCACATTAAATGATTGAATTAATCAGGTGATGCATTCCTGGATGGTTATGAAACTCTCATGAAAGTCACTGCAGGTATGTGAGCAACCCTTAGGAAAACTGCATAAATCAATAGGTGTAGGCTGGATGTAGATT
The DNA here is from genome assembly GCF_003009895.1 of Hyaena hyaena. Lineage (NCBI taxonomy): Eukaryota > Metazoa > Chordata > Mammalia > Carnivora > Hyaenidae > Hyaena > Hyaena hyaena. The sequence continues at coordinate 162,085 of NW_024081016.1, forward strand.
TGGGCGAAATGCATTTTTGAAATTCTATAAAAGAAATAAATATTTTTAGGAAACAAACCCAGTGAACTGGATCTCATTCCTGAATTCAGTTGTTGGCAGGAATGGAAGAGACCTTATATGGTTAGTTTCTGTGCTATGGCCTGCACGGCTGTCCTCTCTGGCCAGTCCATCCTAATCACCACTCCTGCAGTCCATCCCATCCCCCTTTTTTTGTGCTGTGAGCAGGCAGCAAGCTGCTAGGACTCAGAAGAGCTGGCTGGAGGGAGGCAGCTGAAATGGACTCTCATTCAGATAGTTTCCCTGCAGCCAGTATTAGAGCTAGTTCCTTTGACAGAAATGGGGACCCCATGGGTCTCCATTGATTGGGAAATGTCAAACACATAATACATAGATGACTTAAAATGCCCTAGGCTCCTTTTCTCTCTTTACCGCAGATTGAATGGTCAGGTTTCTCTGCCTCTTTAGGACTCCATTTTCTCCTAAGTTTTTTTTGGAGAGATGTAAAGAGGAAAGTACACCTTTCTCCATAGCTTCTGCATGTGCATTGAGCATAGAATGTTGGCAAGACCTATGCCATTGCATGTTTTCTATATGAGTTTCATACACAAGTATTATATTGGGGATATACACAATCATTCAAATGAGTAGAAGCCAATCTGGCAAGTTTTTAGGCAATGGCTTGCTTAGGATGGAAATGCTAAGGAATGGAATACTGTTTTAGGCTACCATTGAGCATGGCATTAGGGGTCAGATGAAGTTTTACCTCTTCTTCGCTGTGTGACCTGAGACTACCTACATACTTTGTGCCTCACTCTCTTCATCTGCAAAATGAGAGTGATATCATCTAACTTCCTCTTTACACCTTTATGACAAATAGGTCCTTGGATATGCTGCCCTGTTTGCAGCAACAGATCATCATGTTTCTTGTTTCCTCCAGGCTCTTATTTCGCTGCATTCTCTATCAGTCCTGAAGGCCTTTACTTGGTCTCTTATTTGGAGCATTTTGCTCCTCCCCTTTGGACTTTTTCTGTCTTTAGGGTTTTCTGACTTTTCTTAGGGATATCTTTGCCCTCCCTCCTGTCCGCGCTCTCCATCAGCTGACTGGCTTGGATGCGTGATTCAGGTATCTCCCCATAGGGCTTGTGGAGGTTCAATGGTGGATTGTGCGTGAAACACTTAGTTGAAGGTAATAATAGATAATTCTTTGTTCTCCTTTCCTCCCCTTTCCCAAGAAACACTGTCAACTACCAAATGAGGCAATTTGTGACATCACTTAAAATCTCTGAGTGTGTGGATAATAGGTATAATAATGCCCATTCCACCGGGCTGGGGAAAGAGTCAATGAAATAATAGAGGTTAAGAAGTCCAAATCCTGTTATCTTCCACCAAAATGTCTCAAGGCCCTTCAGCCAACCATAGGGATAGGATTTGAGAATCAGAACCATCCAAGTGGTAAAAAGTATTTGCTAATATTATGTATTTTGCTAATATATTAATAAATGCATTTTTATAACAATGCAGTTGTAAAACTTAATCTTTAATATTTTTTGTCTATGGAGGAAGGCAAAAGTGCCCCAAGACCCATGAAGGTCATATGCAGCCATGAATTACTTCATGAGACTTGAATGTCTCAATGGCTAATGCATACATTACCCTTTTAACAGATATTCCTATCTTTTTTTAATGTTTATTTTTGATGTTTTTTAAAAATTTATTTCTGAAAGAGAGAGAGACAGCATGAGCAGGGGAGGGTCAGAGGGAGAGAGAGACACAGAATCTGAAATGGGCTCCAGGTTCTGAGCTGGCAGTCAGCACAGAGCCCGACGCGGGGCTTGAACCCACGAACTGTGAGATCATGACCTGAGCTGAAGTCGGATGCTTAGGCTTAACTGACTGAGCCACTCAGGCCCCCCCTTTAATGTTTATTTTTGAAAGAGAGGGAGGGAGCACGAGCAGGGGGGGGCAGAGAGGACAGGGGCAGAAGATCTGAAGTGGGTTCTGCGCTGGTAGCAGAGAGCTTGATGTGGGGCTCAAACTCACAAAACATGAGATCATGACCTGAGCCAAAGTCAGGCGCTTAACTAACTGAGCCACCCAGGCACCCCAGAGGTTCCTATCTTTTCTCATGTACTAGGAAGGAAGTTCCTCACAGATGAACAAAAACGCCTAATGCTGGTCACTTCTAAGTGAAGGGAACTGGTAACAGTCACCAAAACAAAAATGTGCTTCTTCTGCATACCAGAGGGCATTGTAGGCAAGGAGACCCAGCTTCTGAATGGAGAAAAGTCTCTTAACTATTTCTATTTGTACTTGAGTTTCTATAACCAGAGAACGGATGTGGTATTTATTTGCCATCGGGTCTAAAAAGTTCTGGGATTGGGAAAAGCCTGAGCAGTTTTGTCAAATATAGAATTACATGGAAATCTAGGATTCATCATACATTGACTCCTTGGCCACACAGCTTCCAGGATACAGGGAATACAAATGCATTTAACTCCCATTAAATAAGAGGAGAGAAAACCAGACGTTCCTTCACTGAAATTACTTCCTTGAGTATAGGGATCAAACAGGGCTCACAATCAGAGACTCAGAATATGTTCTTTAAGCCTTCAAATTACTGCAAATGAGGTGCAAGCCTCTGTCCTTACTCTGTGCCCTTTCTGCCTTGTTTTAAATCCTCTGGAGAGGTGATTTTCCTCCAGACAATTACATCCCATCTCTAAGAGAAGGATAGCTACTGTGTGTAAAGTCATTCCAGCTAAGCACTGTGGGCTCTAATTTCATCACAACATTATGAAACTGATCACTTTCTTTGTATAAAATCTTAAAAGGACTCCATGGACTCTTTAAGCCAAAAAAGGGTTTTTGAAAGCAGTTCAGGAAATTGCCATCATGGAAGCGATTTCCACATGTGTCTCTCAATATTACAGTCTCTCCCTTTAGGTGCTGATCTTTCCTAGACTGTAATAAGAAATGAAAGAATAGATTATTTTTCCTTTTAAAAAGAGGCACAATTAAAAAAATATCCCCAAGAATCTTGTACGTGAGAATGACATGCAGACCATTAGCTTTCTTTCCTTGGCTTTCAGGCTGATCTGTATTCTCAATTTGCTATGAGTATTCCATTCCATCTAGGTCAGGAAGAATTACTTGTGTGTAACTGAAGTGGAGTGTGGATTTTAAGCAGAGCATGTGATCCTAAGAATGCAGAAAGATGGTATAAATTTGCATCTTCTTAAGAGGAACCCTGTCTAAAAAACACTGAAACCATTTTAATATCATAAAATAAAAAAGGAAGGGATGGAAATTCCATCTGAAGACTTCACACAACCTTTTCCTTTCATTCGTGTAAAGAATTACAAAATTATCTGTCCAGCTGTTAAATGCCTTTGAGGGAGATTTTTTGACTTGTAGTGCACACTAAAATGGAAAGTTAATATCACGCTTTGGAGACAAGGGGAACAGCTTCTGTTCCTGGGGTATGAGCCATTGCCTTCTTCCTGATGACCTTTCAGAAGTAAGAGTTGAAGTTACCTGTGGGGTAGAGAAGCCATTGTTCCAGGAAGGCTTATGTCACCAATGAAGACACACAACACATATCCTTCAGGGCATCTGAGCCCCTTTGATGCCCTGCCATGGAGCACAATCTTGGGCTTCTCCTAGCAGGGTTGTCGATTATTTACTAGAAACTTGACTTGTGGCTCATTTTGTGATATTTCTTAAGCTGCTGCACTTGAGTTTATATGAGTGTTAGCCTTGGTCTTTTTCCTTATTCTCTCACTTTGCCACTAGGCCATGCAGCCCACATGGAGTTGGATCTCTCAGAACAGATTTGCTGTCAATTTATGCTCATGCTTTGTCATCATCTCAGTGTTCATGTATCAGAGCCTAAGGGTGACATATACAAATTAATAGGGAAACTGGACTTAGTACTCCTCTAGTAAGTTATCTGCAAAATTCAGGGTAATTGCTTAAAGAAAGCATTTGCTCTTAAAGTTGGTCTTAAGGGTTCAAGTTAGTTCAGTTTCACAAATATTTTTGAGCATCTACTGAGTGAGTGTCTATGACAGGTGCTCTGAGGAACAGATGAAGAAGGTATGGTTTTGTCCCTCAAGGACTTTGCAATTAAGTAGGGAAGACAGAGAGCATGGAAGAACTCTAGTACCATGAGATACTCAGTGTACTATCATACAGACTGTGGAGCCCTGCATGGAGTTATAAGTGGGGAATAGGTGTTGTTGGGCTTGAAGGGTAAGAAGAGTTTTATCACATGTAGGGGATAAGAGATGAGGGCATTTGGGGCAAAAGGAATGGAATAAAGAAGCATAGAAGAGTGACCCATCACTGTGTGTGTGTGTGTATGTGTGTGTGTGTGTGTGTGTGTGTGTGTGTGTAGGAGGGAACTACACGGTTCTGTAGACCTTGCATGCTGGATGCTGCTGGAGGTATAAAGACAAATCATGCTCCATGGCTTCCCAGTCTAAGGACCTAGCGTGGAGGACAAGCAAATGCATAAATTACTTTAATAGAAGATAGACTGTGAGAGATACTAGGAGAGACGCATATTCCATACTCTGTGTGCATCTCAAAGAGAAATTTAGGAAGGAAGATTTTAATGGGACTTAGCATGATTAAATCATCTAAGATAGATAGAAAAGTAAAAGATGACTTCTGCATTTCAAAGACCGTACTCTGAATGATGGAGTAATAGACACAACACATTTTGTTCCTTGTTCAGATAAAATTTATGATGTTTTTTCTCTAATTGAAGATAACCACATACTATAGTTTTAGTCACAGTTTGGTGTATTGAGTTATCTGGTATTCTCATAATGCAAATAAAAACTGAAGTCTGCCAAAAAGGAAGACAATCTACTCTTATACTGGCCTCAGACCCTCTCTCTATAGAGGTACCTTCTAAATTGAGTGCTGTGCAACACATATGAAGGGCAAATGTATTTGCAAGTAAGGAGATGGAATAGAAGTGGTGAATTTAAAACCCAGAAAAATTATCTATCAGAAGCCCTAATATTTTGGAAAGTTTCACAAATATATTTTCTTCCAGTTACTGTTGGAATGGCTGACGAGAGATGGGTTGGTGGGCTGTGGATGTGGAAGGGAATGATCCGTATGTCAGGTTGGGATAAGCTACAGCTCTAAAGGATGGGAGACTGAAGATGTATGTAATATGCATAATGTCTTGAGAAGAATGGAAGGGTTGAGTCTGAGCAGATGGCTAAGGGCTATCATTTACTGAGCATTTACTAGTTTGTCAGCGTGGCTCTAGGCACATTATGCCTACTAACTCACTTGAAAGATCATAATGACCTTACACAGTAGATTTTATTATTGTATTTATTTTACAGCTGAATAAACTGAGGCATTAAGATTAAATAACTTGCCAAGACACACAACTCTAAGTGGGTGGTACCCAGAGTTTTTGCACTTAATCCTTTTGTCAAAATAAGTCTCAATAACAGAAGGCAAGAAAAGAGAAATATTTGACCTTAGGGTGTTCCTGTATAAAAGTATATTTTGTTTTGATTTGGGGAAAAGAAATCTGTTAAACCTTGTTAAATTTCCTGGGGGAAAAGGACTGAATCAGAGAATCATAATTTTAGAATTTTCAAGCACTATGATCTATTGTCATTCATAATAATTTCTCATTTTTGGGGTCAGGAAACTTGAGACTGAGAATCAATTAAAATGGTCTCATGTTTGCTGGAGGTTAAGAATATACCCAGCGCACTGCTGCCTAATGAGGCAGAATGATGCTTGCCAGCTTGTTGACAGGAGCACAAGTGGGAAGGACCATGAAGTAAAGATCAAACATCATAATACAGGGCTCTGGCTCTGGAAAAGAGCCTTATAGCATGAGAGGGCCTAGCTGATTTTCTAGGGAAGCAAAGTAGAAGTCCAGTGGGCTTTTGACCCAACTTTCAAATGAAGTGTTCACACTCTTCTAAGGTGCTCTACGTGGCTGTTCGGTCTTGGCCACCAGCAGACCAAGAATGATATCCCTTTCTTTTTCCATAAATTTACTTCTAGTAAATTCTCAATGAACAACATAGACTCCGTTGGCTGGCAACTTGCTTTTCTGATCAAATCCAATACACTTTTGCGTTCATTTGATGGTTGGTTGAAGTCCTTATCAAGTGTGTCTGAAAGTGTATGAGGAGGGTTTGCACAGTGGCAAGGTGTCTGGTGGATAACCTTGTGCTGGCTTCAAGTTCAGACTCCACAATGACTTGCACGTTGTATAACCTTGGGCAGGATTCTTTACTTCCATAAGCCTCAATTTTCTTACGTTTAAATGAGTGAAATAATAATCCCTGTATCATAGGGTTCTGTGGAGGATTAAATGAGCCAATACAGATAAAGGGCTTAGCACTTGCCTGGCTCATAATGAAAATTCAGTATGTCTTAGCTAATTACAACAAACAAAATAAATTCATTATAAACTTGTGTAAATTCCTTGTTACTGAAAATATAAATTATAATAAGATACAATGAGTCTCTTAAAAATATAGTAAGATAGAGTTACTACGTTTTTACTGCAAAAGGCAAACTTCGTTTTCCAAATTGAGTTTCCAAACTCAGAGTCCCTCTCAGTAGGGCAGGTAACTGGTAACAAGTGGTCATTTTTTAGAAAACCTTTTATGGAGACTACTGTGTTGTTCAAAACCAGTCGTGTGAAGACTTCTGTGAAAATCTCTTCCAGAATTTAGTTAGGAAATGACTATCCTACTGACGTCTTTGGTACGTTGGAAAAGGAAAGCCACTCACTCACAATCCTGCCCATTTTGCTTTGACTGTCAATACTTTGGTGTTAAATTTGTATGTTCAGTTGTAGAAAGGTAGGTTAGCATGAATTTGCTTTTTCTTTTGTCTTATTATTCATTTTAGTGTACTTTTTTCAGCTTTATGATGTTGGTGCCTGATATTTTAAGATTTCCCAAAACTTTTTTGTAAGTTCGAGGAGAGAAATGTAAGTAAATACTATAAAATAATATCATGTGGGTGGTTTTTCCTATAAACATACCCTATTCCCAGTTCTACACACCTGGTTTGCAATGCTTTTTATTTGACCCAAAGTCCAATGAAAATGGCAAAGTTGACTTTTATATAAACACTTATTTTATGTTTTAATAGAACAGGCTATGAAAGTCCTACCTTCACAGGCATTTAATTTCACTGGGGAAGGGGTCTTACAAAGGCCCAGAAGTAAAGATTGTTTTGTGGACTAACTGATCAGATGAGGACATGACTTGCTAATGAGCCAAAGCAGTTAATAATCATAAAAAAAGCCAAATAACCAAACAAAAACAGCAGCTAACATTTATAGCAGATTTTAAAAGGCACCCTCATATACCCTGATTTATTTTTCCTATCAACCCTGAAAAGTAGGAAGCATTACTTTCAGCTTATTTTAGATGAGAAAACTAAGGCTCAGATATGGTAACAGACACGCCCCAGGTCTCACAGGAAGTAACAGATCTTAATTCAAAATCCTGTGTTCTGCTCACAAGTCCAAGCTGCCTCCCTACGTACGGCCTAACCCCATGAGCACTACAAGCAAAGTTCTCTTTTAACCTCTAGCCCTGTGTCCAAAGGTTTGTTCAGTAGAGGACAAGGAACAGCAAAGAGTTTTAAATTAGAAATAATTGTCTTTCAGAAATATTCCACTGAGGTTTTTCTTTTTCTTGCCTAAAACTAGGGATACTTAAAATCAATCTCCTCACAGCTGGGGAAGGTGTTTGGCAAAGAAATTTGTGTAGCAGCAGTTAGCTGAGCCTACCTGTGTTAGAATAGAGTCACATTTGTCCCAAACTTCTTCACTTTCATGGGTCTGTGCAATGAGAAGGTTGATATCTATAGCAAATCTATAAGGCAAATCATGAATCTTTTTTTCTTTTTTTACAAATAGTTTATTGTCAAATTAGTTTCCACATAACACCCAGTGCTCATCCCCACAAGTGCCCTCCTCCATGCCCCTCTCCCCCACCCCACCACATCCAACAGTCCTCAGTTTTTGTCAGCATTCAAGAGTCTCTCATGGTTTGCCTCTCTCCCTTTCCCCCACCATTTCCCCCCTTCTTCTCCCCCTTGTTCCTCAGTTAAGTTCCTCCTAATCCTCCTATACGTGCAAACATATGATATTTGTCCTTCTCTGCCTGACTTATTTCGCTCAGCATAACACCCTCAAGGTCCATCCATGTTGCTACACATGGCCAGATTTCATTGTTTCTCATAGGCAAATCATGAATCTTGATGAATTTTTCATGTCTGAACTGAGAGTCTTTGCTATTAGGTAAAACAGAAAGTGACCAGTGTGAGTTAGACTTGTGTGTCAAGAATCAATCACCCACACAAGAAGGTGGACTTCTCAGAGACCTAGGACAGCCTCTAGGCAGAGTTCATCAAACATCTGATGAGGAGGGATGGGTTGCTAGACTTGACTCGAACTGATTTTACCCATGTGTGAATTGTATTTTATGTGTGACTGAACTGTTTGGTGGTGGTATGTGGTACATTTCTTCATGTGAGTTCACTTCTTCTGGACCCTTCCTTTTGTTATCATTATAAAGCATTGAATTGTAAGAACTCCTCAGATATTGCTATGGATAAGTCACTGATGGGGTGGACCTGACTACCACCCTAATTACCAGAGTGGGCTGACAGATCAGTGGAACTCCTAATAGTCTGTGTGGTGTCCACTTGGATATGCAACTCCTTACCATCAAGAGGCCAATATTTACTTGAAGATCCCATTTGAAGATTACTTAAAATGTTTTCTTCTGGAGAGTGTGTTTCCTTTTCACAGCCTTGCCTGACACATGGAAATTAACATGTCTATGCATTTCTCCTTAACATATCCTAAATTTTCAGAGTTAGAAGAACTTCTAAGCTCTCACTCATTTGAAGGTCAGCCTCATTTTCCAAATAGCCCAGTACGGAGTTTCAGTGGGCAATGTAAATTTGAATGATCTTGCCTTTCTGGAGAAGTTAACATTTTGTTTTGTTTGCTCCAGGCACACCCCTCCCCAAACCACATTCTTTTCTTTTTAGCTTATGAGAGAACAAGAGTCCTATCACGAGTAATGAAACCGCCTGAACCATTCTTTTTATATTTCCAGAAATAGTTCATGGGGCACTGAAAGATGTTGATGCTATCTTTTTAATATTCTGAGAAATAATCCTATTAAACAAAAAACAAGGGAAACTGTTATGCCCACAAAGCGGAATTACCTAAAGCCGACTAGAAGGGGTCGAATTACTTTTCAAAACCGTAGCTGTGTGCCACTTCTATCTCTCCATCTAGGACTTGGTGAATGAGCAATAATTTGTGGATTCTGCTCATCTCTCTTTGTGAACTTTGTTCTGGGGAATTAGATACAACTTTGACAAATTAGAAAAGGCCTCCCTGCACCCGCTGTCCCCAGAGTAGTACAGTCCACTGATTGTGCGCTGGGCTTCTGAAGTCTGGCCGTGTCAGGCCATCAGTGGCAGCCCCGCCACCAGAGTTCAGTTTTTAATAAGCAGGTCTGTCAGCACTGGGTTCTTCGGATCTTCCGACCTCTCCTTAATCCTTAGGACGTACTGACTTTCGTCTCTGTTTCACTTATGGCAGAAGGCCCTGTGCCGGGAAAGAAATATCTTCTTTGTTTACTGCATATAGGCAACAAAATTAACCTTTGAGATTAACTGTGAGTGAGTTAGGATCATGTTTTCTCTTTCCCTGGGAGAAGGGATAGGGATTAACACGTGCATAAGGGAGTGAGCATGTATAGGCATGTGCAGGCATGTGCACCTTCCCTCCTCCACTCATGTCATGGGCCCAAAGAGCTTTCTGCTCCTGCTTTCTCTCTCTCTCTCTCTTTTCATGTAGGATTTATTCTGGGATGGATAGACCTAATAAATGGTATTCCAGTTTTTTCTAATCTTTCATTCCATTTCAATTCTTAGCAAAAGAAGAAGTATATAAAACATCAACATATTAAATGATGCCCAATAGTCTATGGATAAAAACTTGTCTTCAGCTAAAGACACAGGATCATCTGCTTTCCCAGTGGAGTTCTTTGGTCCAGTAGAAGTAAACAGTGTCTTGGTGTAGAGCAAGAATGATAAATGATTCACAAAGATAGGGGGAAGCACCTCTTTACTTGTTTACATGTCAATGTATTCATGTTTAATAGTGCCAGATGGGAGAGCTGTGGTTCTCCAAGATACAGGGAATACTAGCTTGGTAAATACTTCTCTCCTGTGGGCTCCCCACCCCCCAAACACAAACCAATAAGAAAAATGAGAGATCCTGTTCATAATTATTTCTAACTTATGTGTAAACTGCAGTTCAATTATACTTGCTGAGCATTTTTTAGGAGTTGACATAAACAACATCAAAAATGACAGTTATAAGCAAAATTTGTACTAGGGAGAGAATGGAAGCCAGCTGCCTCAATATAGATGTTATTCTTGATGTCTGGAAACTTCTTCTTTTTTTTTTTTTTTTAATGTTTTGTTTATTGCTAGGAGGGAGAGAGAGAGACAGTGTGAGCAGGGGAGGGTCAGAGAGAGAGGGAGTCACAGACTGAAACAGGCTTCAGGCTCTGAGCTGGCAGTCAGCACAGAGCCTGACACGGGGCTCGAACCCACAAACCGCGAGATCATGACCTAAGCGAAAGTCGGACGCTTAACCGACTAAGCCACCCAGGTGTCATGATGTCTGGAAACTTCTAAAGGGTAGGACAAGATGAGGTCAAGCATTAGATGGTTTCTGACCTATGGAAAGCCCAAAGCCCAGAAATGGATCTCAGATGTCTACTGTGTGCTGCCGATGGCATGGGAACCACCCCTTCTGCTGTGTGCTCTCCATTTTTGATGGGGTCTTAACTTTCAAAAAACAGCTCAATAATAATGACAAGGAATCACCACCAGCATGGTGACCCTACTTTTGGCTCCTGTCCCCATTTCTTGAAGTTGCTGAAATGTCTGGGACTTAAGAGGGTAGTGATTCATTCTGGCCACAGCCATTTCTTAAAGCCAGCAGTTCTGTTAGAAGCATATTATGATCCCAGTTTCTTCATATTTAGTTGGATTCTATGGAAATTGACCACTTTTATAATTTTGTTGCCTTTCATCAAACACGATTATTTTCTGCTGGTTTCAGTTCTTCTTTGTCTCTCTCTCTCTCTCCCCCCTCCCTCCCTCCCTCCCTCCTTCTTTCCCTCTCTTTTTTAATAAACAGAACAAAATAAAGTGACATGTCAGCACAGAGATATTTTATTTTTCACTCAACAGTGGCAATGGCCATAACAATTAAATACAAGAGAAAAGGGACTTTATTGTAGGTGCATAGTTGAGTTATGCAAAATGGAGCAATAAGCAGGTCAGTGCCTGGGAGCCCACGACAGAACTACCAGTGTTTCGGGGGAATGAAAAGAGCATGTGTGTTGGGATCCCCAGTTTCCCCATTAGCATCACGTTGAGCCAGGTACTTAACGTGTGCTGCGTTAGTTTTGGCTGAGGAAAGTGCTTGGAGGAAGCAGTTTTTTAAGTTTCCTTGATATCTCTGGGAGGTAATAAAGATCTCTATTTACAAATAATGCACTTTCTGCGAAGTGCCTTCGTGTGGGCATTGCACACCCTAGCAAAACAGGAGAGGTTCTCTGTTTTGCCTTGGTGGGAAGCGCAACAGTTGAGTCTGCAGGATGTCTGGTTTGCAGCCAGATTTTTTTCTTTCTGGGTATGTGACACTGTTCAAGTCACTTAACCTCTCTGTTCTTCTGTATTCTTATTTCTGGAATGGATTTAATAACGATGTAAGGATCCCTGAGGGACTAGCAGATGAAAGAACAGCACTTTATTTCCTGGCTGTCTTGTATCTGTCCTTTGAGATGCTGCCAAATGTCACCTTCTCAGCAAAGTCTTCCTAGGCCACTGGGAGGCTAGGAGACCCCCCCATCCACCTCACTGAGAACACGTATCAGACTACATATAACCCTGAGTTTATTTGGCTATTCTACCACTCTCCTGCCTGAAAGCTTCTTGTGGGTAGGAACAGTGATTCTCATCTTGCAGCAAATGAAACAGCCCAGCCCAGCGGCTGGTCCTCAGCAGGTGCTATAAAGGCAGTCGAATGATGGACAAATTGAACTCTATCATTAAAAAAGTGCTCAAAGGGATATTAGATTTGCTAATGTCTGTATATCAGCTCTTCATGGCAATGTATGTTGAAGCAAACTTTTAAAACTTTAACTCAGTTTTTACACATTCTTACAATAGAATTGCTTAAATGTCCACAAAATCTAAGGAACTAAATGTAAAAGACCTTTATTGGAAAAAAGATTGGTGTGACATTTCTCTCTCCAACTTTCTCATATGAAATAAGCATAAGAGTGTAAGAGTAATGATTGAATACTGGGGAGAAGGTAAGGCTCTGGTAAAACCTTGGATTCTATAATCACGTGAGTTGTTCCCAGTATTCCTCGTGTGACCTGCAGAACAGTGCATGTTTTTATCTGTATAAGGTGACATGAAAAAATACATGAGGTAGCTCTTGTTGGTGTGTCAGCCTGGCAGGCAAAAACAAACAAACAAACAAACAAAATCACAAAAAAAACCCCAAACCCCAAAACAATAGAAGATATATTTTGGATTTTCCAAAAGTGAGGACAAATCTGTAAAACTAAATTGGCTCTCTCAACACACATGACCACTGTGATACACTCATCAGAGGAAAAGATGGCATGTTTTTTCTCTCTCATCTGTTCTCTCTTCCTTCCCCTAACATCCGGTATTTTATAATAAGATTTCCAACAGATATGGGCCGTTCAGCAGTCACTAGCAATACATTGATTAATTATGTGTGCCAGACTTGCAGTATATAATTAAGCTAAACAAAACTGCATTAAAGTAATATGAATAATTTGACTGCAAGCCACAAAAACAAGGAAACTGAGTGAAAGCAGAATCTCTGACCTCATTCACTTTAGCATATTGTAGGAGACAAAAATGTAATCAGAGTTATAAATCACGTAGCTGCCACAATATGATGATGGAAAAAGGAAATTGTTCTGACCTTTGTTGGGAAGAGTTTCAAAAGTAAAAATTAAAGTGGACATTTTGCTCATTTCACAAAATTCTTTAACCAGGAAATAAAATGAACAAAAAAAAAACCCTTTCCATACTTAAGTGGGTAATGCCTATTTTTGTTATTTTTAAAAATGCCATTTTATTGCATTTTATTCAGTATGCCTTAGATATGATCCATTTACATTGCCTCAAAACTATTTCATGTCAGTATGCTTTCACTGTCTCTAAAACCAAAATTCAGAGAATGAAGTATATGCTGTATCTACAGAAATAGAATGAATCCTTAATAAACTTTTCCCCCTAATTATAAAAGTGATATTTACTCACTGTGGACAGATTTGGAAAATGCAAAAAAAAGTACATAAAAAAGAAAATAAAATGCTTTCATTATTCTACTGTGTTAAGAATCTTGAAATAATCACAGTTAACACCTGTTTCTTTCCAATTTGTAGTGTGTGTGAGTCCGTGCGGAGTCTAGATCATCATGCTGTGCTGTACACTTTGGTACCTGCTTGTTTAACTTCACAGTATTTCACAAGCATTTTTCCATTCCATAAAGTATTCTACAGAAATCAGATGTTCAGTTGTTTAGTAGAATCCTATCATATAGACAAATCATATTTTATTTAATAAAGTTAATGTTTATAACAGTATGACTTTTGATTATTATTTTAAAAGATCAAAACGCTTGAATGAGCAACTCTATGCAGAACTCTATATGCATGTTTCTGATTGTTGCTTTCCATGAAATTCCAAAAGGGGTTCCTTCAGTAAAGGAGATGAGCATATTTAAGCCTTGTTCCATCATATCCAAGATTCATCCAGAAAGGCTGAGCCCCTTGCATCCTTCGCTCTAATGGATGAGCTACATGACCACCCCTGAAAGAGGATGTTCTTAAAAGAAGATGTCCATAGAACTCTAAGGAGTGGGGGGAGGGAGTGGAATCATAAGATGCAAGAGTTTGAAAATCTTTCCTTATGTTCCTGTACACACAAACAGCAATAGCAAAAAACAGAGAGGGAAAAGGATTGTGAAAAATGGGAAAGGCCATCTGAATATGAAGTATTTATTTTATTAGAACCTATCTGTGAGGTGTGGCACCCTATTTAGAGTGAGTATCCAATCAGGAAGAAGTTCAGGTTGCAGAGTTTAAGTTTAACCAACTTAAAATTTAAAAGAACCAAAGCACCAGAGGGTTGTGTGTATCTACTCACCCAGAGAATGAGTATCTTCACTGATAGTAGATTTTATTCAAAAGCCACCCACTCTCCTTTCTGAGAGTGCTCAACTGCTCTCCCACCCAGTACATGGGGTTTTGCACATACCAGCTACATTTGTACCCCTGTCATGGCTGATTAGACTGGCTGGCTCAAGTTAGATTGGCTAGAGATATTCCTAAAGATAGTAAGTTAGTCTCTCATATAAGTTGAGATTTCTTTGGTTGCACGGACTAGAAAATTTGACTCGTATTATCTTAAATATAAAGGGGTTTTGTTGATTCCTGTTCTCAGACTGTTCTAAGAGAGATTTAGGCTATAGACGTGATTTGGTCAAGGACACAAATGATGTCAGTAGGATCCACATCTTGACTTTCTTCCTTTCAGTGGGCTTGAGCCTCAGGCTGGCTCCCCTCATGGTCGTAAAAATCCCAAAGCAGTCCCAAGTTCACATTCTCACTCAAGCCCCAGGAAAAAGAGTAGGTTTGTGTCCTAGCTTTCTAGTTAAATCTGTGGATTCACTTTAACTGGACCTATTTAGTTGTGCTTTCCCTGAACCAGCTATTGGCCAGGGTAATGAAATCCACTGGTTGATTGAGCCAACTTGATTTTCCCTCTGGAGCTAGAGGTAAGGTCCATCCCTCATGCACTGCATTGCTAGAGAATTGGAATACTGTACGGAAGAGGGACATACCTCCCCCAGAAGAAATCAAGTATACACTAGCATTTCCCATGTAGTTAGGACTCTAACTTACACAGATGTAATAAGGGCTAATTCTACCAAATGGATTGGGCAGCAGTAAAGAGAGAAAAACAAAGGTGGAACAGAGAAGCAGGGAGGAGGTGAGGAGAGGATGCTGATGGATTATTCTGCTTATTCTAATTAGAATTTTAATTATTGCTACTAGTCCTTTCCTGTGGTCTAGTTCTATTCCTGCCCACTGTTCCTTGAGAAACCCCCATGTCAGCATAATAAATTCCACTTTTGCCCAAGTTGTTTTGAATTTGCACAACACATTTGCACCAACAATGGCTTTTAGAACATTCCCAACCTACTGCTGAGGACTGCCTGCCTTTATTGCTTCCTTTGTCTCAGATGTAGGCCTTCCATTTGGTAGTTCTTTTTCTTCTTTTAAAGGTGTTTTGAATTAAGTATGGCTACCAGGAACAGGGAGCGGTAAGAGTTGACCATGAACCTGAGACAGGTTGGCAATAGTTTATCGGGCCCATTTGATATGGGTATAGGGAAGACATTTGACTCCGTTTACTTAGCAGATGTTTATCAGTTCTCTCAACAGGAATGTTGCAAAAATCTTCAAAGGAGCCTTTCTTTGCCTCCCCCTCCCCACACCTTGGATGCGATGTTCAGTGAAATATGTTGACTTTTTTTTTCTTTACAAAACCCATAAAAATGTCCTGGTTGACATGCAATGTTGTGACAAGCCCTAGTAGATTGTGTCAATCATGTTGCTTTATGTTACATTAAGTGACATATTGTAATGTGATTGATACAACATGGGATGACACATCATAATGCAAAATATCATCTGGAAAATGTAGAAAAACAACAGAAGACTCAAAGCCACTTTTACTTTCTAATTCTTCAAATAGGATAGAGGAAAATATCTATTTCCTCAGGATAGTTACCTGGAAAGGTTCAGGTCTTGTGGGGGTTTCAGTGGTGCTCTTTTCCTTTGTAATTAACAGGTGATAGTGGAAAATACTTGCATTCTTTGGGAACTGATAAACTCTGAGTTTGAATGGAATGTCTCTAAACCTTTCGAGTGCTCCTTAGTAACAATATCTGTTCTTCACATTAGTGTTATGCTTCTAGATTTTATATAAAAGGATTCCACCCTCTTGTACCCTGGTTAATATTCACCTCTTTAAAATCTGATATTTTTCTCTTAGTCTACAAAGACTGAGGGAAAAATTGTCTTTTCTGATTTCACTGTGAAGTCATTGAGGGTTTTATAGTATATCTTTGAAAAAATTGTTTTTTAAATATTTTTATTTATTTCTAGGAGAGAGAGAGAGAGACAGCGTGAGCAGGGGAGGGTCAGAGAGAGAGGGAGACACAGACTCTGAAACAGGCTCCAGGCTCTGAGCTGGCAGTCAGCACAGAGCCCGAAGCGGGGCTCGAACCCACCAACCGCGAGATCATGACCTAAGCGAAAGTCGGACGCTTAACCGACTAAGCCACCCAGGCGCCCCTATCTTTGAAAATTTTTACTGTATCTCCAGAGTCTTACAGTGTCTGGCACATGATAACACTTAATAAGTGTTTGTTGAATGACTTACTGAAGAATTTTCATCTTTAATTATACTTAATTGCATTTTTTCGAGTGTCATTTAACCACATATAGTGAAACTCCATCTATTAGTTTCCTAGGGCTTCTGTAACAGAGTGTAGAAAAAGCCACAAAATTGGTAGCTTACAACAGAAATGTATTCTTTCACAGTTCTGGAGGACAGAAGTCTAAAATCAAGGTGTCAGTAAGCCATACTCCCTCTGAACCCTTTAGAGGAAGATCCTTTTTTGCTTCTTCTAGCTTTTGGTGGCTCTAAGATTCCTTAGTTTTTGGCTGCCTATCTCCAGACTCTGCTTTCATTTTCATATGGCCTTCTCTTCTGTGTCTTCTTCTCTTCTTATAAGCACAATTGTTGTTAGATTTAGAGACCACTTGGATAATCTGGAGATGGATGATCACTTCTTAAGACTTTTAGCTTAATTACATCTTCAAAGACCTGCTTTTCCAAGTAAGATTACATTTACAGAGCATATCTTTCAGAGAGTGGCCATCATTCAACCTGGAATATACCAGTTAACAAAAACAATGAGGTATGTTGGGGAATTAACATTTTTTGGTTAATGGTTGCACAAATTATCTTTTTAATTGATATAATATCAAATATCAAAGTTCTCAATCTGAATATGAATTTGCACTAATAACTGAAGATACAGAGAATTGAAAAAGGTGAGATGAATGTGTAGATGTCTATATAATATAGACTCTAAAGTCCTTTAAAAACAAGCCAACTAACCACACCTCTTCCCTGAATGTGCTTTGAGATGTATGTGATTTGTCTTCTGAATGTGAGCAGAATAGGAGGAGAGATTCTGGCTAGTTGAGGATTTTGAGTGAGTAGGCCCATGAGAGTTTCCTTAAACGTGAATTCCATGCCTGTTGTCTCCCCTCTGCCTGTATCCACTTGCAGACAAAGGAGTTCACAGAGGTGAAAAGCAAGTGTTTGAGGTGACCAGGAAAGGTCTTGTGAGAGAGGTAATGTAATAAGGGGACAGGCCATTGATAGAAGAAGGTGTGGCCTCACAGTTTTCTTCAGGGCCATCAAATGCTCACTTCTAGAGAGCTCTTCTCCTCCAAGTAATGTGAGCCAGACCCTTAGAACCAGGCACCTCTGAGTCATGGAGACAAAAAGGCCACTGGTCTTCGTTCTGATAGCAAGGCAGGATCACCATAGACTCATATTAACTTTTCTTCTCTTTGTTCAATATCTTGTGGCTGCATAGAGTAATTTAATAAATCAAAATCGTCTCTTTCAATTTTCATTGTGGCTACATTGGTGTTCTTTTGAATGGAGTTCAATTATTGGGATGGCATATATTACTTTGAATCATTTTGCAGCTCAATCAATACACACATCTTCATAATAAATATCGATGTTCTTTGGATGCCTATGCTGGTGTCTCACATATTCAGCATGGCTGTTAAGATACAGGCAGCTCTGGGTAATTAATATTTTTATTTTGTTCTTTCTTGAATTCTGTCACTCACATCTGCATTGGGGTTCTTCCAGAAGGGAAGAGAAATTCTGAAATAAACAAAATATCATCCAGAAGTCTATTACGCTAAAAACACCGAAATTTGAGAACTGAAATTTGCTGTGGAACTCCACTGCTATGGAATAAACACATTCAACTCAATAGGGAACACAAAGAGCCTAACTGCTATTAGTCTTTGTAAATGACCAGCCAAAAAGAAGTAGAATGTTTTCCTAGCAGGTTTAGAAAAAGGGAAATCTTAACTCAACTGAATCCTCCTACAAATACCAAAGGCCCCTAGCTCAGAAAACAAAGATACCTGGTGAGTGGCTCTTGAAGGTGTAGTGAAATCTGCATATCTGATATCCCAAGAATCCTGTTCACAACATTTACTAAATAAGATTCTTATACAGTCTTATATTTGATTATATTCTTACAGTCGGATATAATCAATGATATATTTTAAATTTCAGTACATAGCGAATTATTGTTGAATAAATGGTAACATGTTTGAATTTCTAAAATATTTTGGTTTCTAGTAAGAATTCAACCCCACTCTACAGTATCTACAGTGAAAGCCTTGAGTCTCACCTCCATCTTCACAAATGAAGAATAACTAGACTGCTAATCCATGTGTTCCCTCCCAAGGGCTCATGTAATCCCTGGTATTTGTATTTTAATCATGACATACATACTATACTCACCTATTTAAAAGTAAGCATCTATATGCTTTTTTGTTTTCGTTAACTCTTTGGAACCCAAAGCATCGACAAAGTCATGTGAATGGGGGAGAAGGATCAGAGATAAATAGTTTTCAGTTAGGTCCTGAGGCTAAATTATGGGACGATAAGGATTGTGTTCTTTTGTTTCACAGTATGGAAGCCTAGTCCCAAATACTGGAAAACGGGTGTGCTCTTTCATTGTGCTTTTGAGTGCCTAGTGTGTGTACTGAGGTATTTTAGAAAAATGTTTACCTATTTATTTTGAGAGGGGGAGAGAGAGAGTGAGAAAGAGAGAGCATATGAACAACTGTGTGTGTGAGTGGCAGCACAGGGGCAGAGAGAGAGGGGGAGAGGGAATTCCAAGCAGGGCCCACACTCATTGTGGAGCCTGATGCCGAACTTGATCTCACAAACGTGAGATCATGACCTGAGCCAAAATCAAGAGTTGACGCTTGAGCCACCCGGGCACCCCTTACAGAATTATTTTTAAAATGCTTGCAAAATGTCTTCTCCAGTCAGTTTGTATCAGGCATTGTCCCAATGATTTTATATTGCTTTTGTAATTTGAGCTGCATTTCAGTGTTGATTTATTACCTGCATAAATCCCTTTGCCAGCGGTTATAAAAGGAAAAAGCAGGCCCTTCCCACATTTAGCAGTACTGGAACAGTGTTTCCTCTAAACTTTGAAATCCTTGGTGTTGTCTAAGCTTAGAGCCCTATCTTACCTATTTCTGTGCAATTTATTTCAAACATTTCTGAGACATGGATTTTTTTTTAACATTTCATGTTGTAATTTCCTCTTACTTATTTTAATTTTTCTTGGTCCCAAGACTATAAAGCAATGCTGCTCAGAGTCAGAAAATGTTAAGTAACAAAATGAGAACTCTGAGTATAAATTTAAGACACCCTATGCTGTTTTACTTCTGTTTATGTATTTGTACTGGTAATTTGATAACCTAGAGCACTGAATGAGCAAAGTGAAGAATGATCAAAATATGAAGGAGTGTGCACTGCACATTCAGACTTTATCAGTTCCAGGATCAGTTATCTGTTTGAAGAAAATTACATTGTATCTGTCAATAGACTTAATAACTCAGTGCCTGCTATTTGATAATGGATAATCACACAAATTCAGGAAGCTAGACCATATGCCATCCCAGTTTTCTATTCTCTTATTCACCTTAATTTTCTAGATGAGTGAAATTATCTAGTCCTGGCCTGAAGATGGCGTATATAGAAATAGAGCCTGCAGGAATCCAGCCGCCTCTGATGTTAGCCCCATGCAGGTCAGGGCTGCCGGGTTATGTCTGTGACCCTGGAATCTAATTGAAATGGGCAGATTTTGGAAAATTGTAAACCTGGACAATGCAAGTGATTAATGGATGGAAAATAATAAAGGGCGGATGTGGAACAGCTGAGGGAATTGGCTGGTGGGAAACAGTGAGGCTACAGAGGCCAAGGATTCAGAATCTTAGAATTGTTCCACATCTCTGTGTGTGAACCATGAAGGATAGGGACTAAATGGTAGAGATGATACAGGGATGCTGTTTTCTGGAATAAGGGTTTTCTCAAGGACCCTTCATTCCTGTTGATCCGGGATGCTTTTCCATTTATAGACACATTTCTCCACTCTCAAATAATGTGGTCATTATATCACTTCGTAGTGATTTTGGCTATGAGTATTGCAGGAGTTAATTTCAGTGACTTAAGCCAGGAGGTGTTTCTTGTTCTCAGATATCAAGACGACATGTAGGCTGTTTCTGGTGTAGATCTAACTGCTCAGTGATGTCATCAGGCACGTAAACTTTTTCCATCTTTTTGCTATGCCCACCATGCCAGAGTGCTTATCATCATGCTTCTGGTGGTTGCCAGGTGGCCACTGCATCCGTCTCCTCTTGTACAAGACAGGGAGGGAAGGACTGAGCCTTTATCACCCACCCCTTCACATCAGGAGGAGCAAAGATACCCCAGAGGCTCCCAATAGACTTTTATTTCCATCTTATTAGCCAGAGCCACATCACAATGCCATCTTGAACTTCTAAGGAAGCTGGACAGAGGAGTATTTCACTTGGGGCTGACACCTTGCTCCTGAAAACAGAGTTTTGTAAACAGGCAAGGAGAGAAGAATGCATATCAGTCAGGCAATGAGCAAGGGATGCCACAACCATCTACCTAAGATTTATTGTGGAAGGAGAATAAGTGTTAGACAACTGTGCTATTTCATAAGATCACAGAGAAAGGTGGTCTGAGGAATGCCAATTGTAGGGGTTATGTGGACACCACAGCAGTCTGTCTTTACATGCTTTTTTAAAATATGAACAGATTGCTTTGGGTGGTGATGACATTTTAACAATATTTATTCTTCCAATCCATGAGCATGGAATGTTTTTCCATTTCGTTGTGTCTTCTTCAGTTTTCTTCTTCAATTTCCTTCATAAATTTTCTATAGTTTTCATCATGCAGATCTTTTATATCTCTGATTGGGTTCATTCCTAGGTATTTTATGGCTTTTTGTGAATGGGATCAGTTTCTTGATTTCTCTTTCTGTTGCTTTTTTATTGGTGTATAAAAAGGCAACCAACTTCTGTACATTGATTTTGTACCCTGCGACTTTTGCTGAATTCGTGGATCAGTTCTAGTAGGCTTCTGGTGGAGTCTGTGAGGTTTTCTATCTAGAGTATCATGTCTTCTGCACATTCAATGCAATCCCAATCAAAATTGCACCAGCATTATTCTCAAAGCAAGAATAAACTATCCTAAAATTTGTATGGAACCACAAAAGACTCTGAATAGCCAAAGTAACATTAAAGAAGAAAACCAAAATGGGAAGCATCACAATCCTAAACTTTAGCCTCTACTACAAAGCTGTAATCATCAAGACAGTATGGTATTGGCACAAAAACAGACACATAGACCAATGGAATAGAATTGAGAACTCAGAATTGGACCCACAAATGCACGGCCAACTAATCTTTGACAAAGCAGGGAACAGTATCCAATGGAAAAAAGACAGCCTCTTTAACAGATGGTGCTTAGAGAACTGTACAGCAACATGCAAAAGAATGAAACTAGATCACTTTCTCACACCATACCCAAAAATAAACTCCAAATGGATAAAGGACCTGAATGTGAGACAGGAAACCATCAAAACCCTAGAGGAGAAAGCAGGAAACAACCTCCTTGACCTCATCCGCAACAATTTCTTACTTGACATATCCCCAAAGGCAAGAGAATCAAGAGCAAAAATGAACTATTGGGACCTTATCAAGGTAAAAAGCTTCTGCACAGCAAGGGAAACAGTCAGTATAACTAATAGGCAACTGACTTCCATCAGTTGGGAAAAGATAGTTGCCAATGACATATCACAAAAGGGCTAGTATCCAAAATCTATAAGGAAATCACCAGACTCCACACCCGAAAAACAAATAATCCAGTGAAGAATTGGGCAGAAGACATGAACAGACACTTCTCCGAAGAGGGCATCCAGGTGGCCAACAGACACATGAAATGATGCTCAGCATCCCTCACCATCAGGGAAACGCAGGTCAAAACCACACAGAGGTATCACCTTACACCGATCAGAGTGGCTAAAATAAACAAATCAGGAGACTCTAGACGCTGGTGAAGATATGGAGAAACTAGCACCCTCCTACACTGTTGGTGGGAATGTAAACTGGTGCAGCCCCTCTGGAAAACAGTGTGGAGGTTCCTCAGAAATTAACACTAGAACTCCCCTATGACCCAGCAATAGCACTGCTAGGAATTTACCCAAGGGATACAGGCACATGTACCCCAATGTTCATAGCAGCACTCTCAACAATAGACAAGTCATGGAAAGAGCCTAAGTGTCCAACTGAGGGCTGGATCAAGAAGATGTGGTTTATCTATACAATGGAATACTACATGGCAATGAGAAAGAATGAAATCTGACCATGTGTAGCAATGTGGAGCGAAATAAGTCAGGCAGAGAAAGACAGATACCATATGTTTTCACTTATAGGTGGATTAGGAGAAACAACGGAGGAACATGGGGGAGGAGAAGGGGAAAAATAGTTGGGGAGAGGGAGGGAGGCAAACCATGAGAGACTCTTGAATACTGAGAACAAACTGAGGGCTGATGGATATGGGGGAGAGGGGAAGGGGGGTGATGGGCATGGAGGAGGGCACTTTCTGGGGTGAGCACTGGGTGTTATATGGAAACCAACTTGACAGTAAACTATGAGAGAAAAATAAATAAAATATGAACAAAGTGGATATTTTTAGAATTTGTATCAAATCAAGCAAAACCACAAGGATACACTGGGGAGAGCTGACTGAACAAGAACAGGAAGCTGAATCCATACTTTTAGCCTGGTTCTTGGCTGGAATTATCCTTTAGATTTCTATAATGCCATAGTCTAAATTGAGCTTCCCTCTTACTCTCTTTCTCTCTCTAGATTTACTAACTTTAAATCTCTGTTTCTGTGGGCTGGGAATAATCAAGTCATATTCTTAGAAGAGGAGGACACCTTGCTGAAACAAGAGTCTATCACCTTGTAGTTTAATCATGTAGATAAATGCTTGAAAACAAGATGGCTCACTCATCCAGTGTATTCTAAACATATATTACTTTTTTCTCTCCCAAAGATGCTCATAGGATTTGATCTGAATGTAAATATCCTCAGAAATGCTAAAGAGGGAAGTTGAGGCAGAGCTTATTGCCATGTTTTGCATATATCGATCCAGGGACTCAAAAGCTTTTCCCCGAATCATACAGCAACAGCCCCCACTGTAAATACTGCTGTCACAAACTTTCTACTTGGCCACACTGTCTTGCTATGGATGTCTCTTAAAAAGCTGAATCATGACCTCAAATGAAGAAACGGCTGTTTTTGTCAAGTATTGGAGTGTGCAAAAGGCCTTGGCTAGAAAATTTGGGGGAAGGTGAGCTTTTCTTGGTAGATTCATGAGGGCTTGATGATGTCATTATTTTTGTTCCTGCATTTTTTTAAGCAAGAAGGAACTTGTTTGCAATTAGTGTTTGTATTCATTTTTGTACCTAATCAAAGAATAGCTGTGAATCCATATTTAAAACTGTAATGTGTGAGTGCTCTTCTTTTTAAATTTATTCAGTCTTTGAACTATTGATGGAGTATCCACTAAGTCTCTGTCATGGTTCTAGATGGAGTGAATTATGGGACAGACAGATGAGGCTGCTGCACCCCTGTGGCTTCCATTCTAGTAAAGGAAATGCAATTATTAGCACTTTCAAGGAGTTGAAGACTGGTAAGCAGGAAATGACTTGATAGTTTTTTTCTGCCATTGTTTCTTGGAACCTGATTCTTGGACTATTCATCTTTGTCCTGTGGATGAAAATTTGGGCTTGTGGCATAATTTTTCTAGTCATTTTAATTACAAGAAGAATCTCCAAAACATTTGAAGGACACCTCTCTAAGGTAGAACAAGTTAGGTTTGCTGAAGGAACAGAAAACCCAAAGGGCCATTGTGACCTTGCTTCATGGGCAAAGGGGAGAGAGCATGAGATGAGCAGAGGTGGAAACCCGGTGGAAGGTAACCCGGTTATGGGTCAGGAATGCAGTGTTTATTCCCAGTAGGAGCAGCAGCACTGGAGGGTTTTGAGCAAGGGAGGGATGTCCTCTGATGTGTAGTTTAAACGATCACTCAGTTTTATGTGCAAATGGACTGTAGGAAAGCAAGAGAGGAAGCAGAGAAAACAGTTGGGGAACACTTTGCCCTGGTCCAGGGGAGAGATGAAAGTGATGTGGAGGACAGTGGAGATGGATCAGGGGTGTGCAAAGCCTTTAGGCAGACCCTTGTCTCTTACAGACTATAACCTACCGCAGTGACAGCCATGCGATGGTACGTAAGCCCTTGCTGAATTTCACATGACTACCTTTGTGAATTAAAGCAGTGCTGTTTATATGGTTTAGATAAAATGTGTCTTTCTGGCTTCCCTGACTTCTCTAATATCTCAAATCCTCATTCTAAATGCAGGTCTTAGAATATAAGCACGTATTGAAGGCATAAAATCAGGCTAAGGTAAACTTTCCCTGACTCAGAATTTTTCTAATTGTCACACCTTGGCATAATTCAGTCTTCAGTCCCCACACACAGGGAAAAGTGTCATTAAATACTGTGAGAATTTGATTTTCTGACTTTTGGAAAAGGTGTTCTTTCTGCCCCTCCTCCTTCCTCTTCCCTTCACCCCCCTCACTTTTTCTTTCTTAAACAAATAAAAGAATGGGAATGCTGAAGGCTTGATTTAATTTACTGTGGGAGAAAATCCAAAGGGTGGTGTCATTACCTTTGCATTTTACACATGTTTGTCAAGCTTATGTTTACACACTTTTGTCAATAATTATTTTGAGGAAGGGAAAAAGGAAATTCAGTGATAACTTTAGAAAAATAAAATCTCTGATAAAACCATAAACCACTCCAAGAGCTGCCATAAAACTTCAGTACAGTGTATGGTTTCAAAGCAGGATTTGTGAAGTAAAAACCACGATTAAAGTAGAAACAATATGAGCTTTGTGCGGTCCTATTGGCCCCTGGTGTGTAACTTGAAACCCTTGCCTCCTGTCCTGTGCCAAGAGGAGGTTCTGTGAAGTGAGAATGCCCAGGGAGGAGGGCTCTGCACAGCCAGGGCGGGGAAGTTCGTCTTGTTCACCAGGGACCTCTATACCCTTGTGATAAAAACTGAGGTCAGGGGTCAAGGTAATACATTTTCCACCCCCCCCCCCCCATAGTCCTTCTCAACAGAAGGCTACTGATTAGAATTTGGTCCCTCAGACTGACTCTTGTCAATTTAAGTTTGGCTGAATTTTCCCCTTGACTTCTCCTTTTTTCATCAAATAGTACTCCCTCCCACCCCCAGTGTTCTCACTCTCCTCTCTAGCCCAAGCCTTGCCTTTTCCTCCTCTCTCTTTCCTCACCCTCTTCTCTTTCCTTTATATCATGTTCTCCTCCCTTTTTCTTTTGTTCTTGGCTATCATACACCGTACAGACCCTTCCCTGTGTTCTCTGTCTCTTCTCCATTCCCCTGTGGCTGTGAGCAGGTGTTACTAGTAGATGATAATCACAGACATTTGTTTCCTGTATCCTCAGACTCCATTTTAGGGAACAAATGGATATGGCAGTTACTCTAAGCATGCAGATGGATTCAAGTCAGGAAAACCTGTTGTTGCTCCTTGAGCATCCTGGGGACAAACTGGATGTGTCCTGCTGAAATGTAAAGAGCCACGGGTCCAGCTCTGAGTGCCTGTGGTGGGCCTGCCACAGCATCTGTGGCCTCAGGGTGCCCATTTACAAGTTAAGGGGTCAGACCAAATCCCCTTGGGCCACTGCTCCTAGAGCTCCTAAGCTAATCTCAGCATCTATCTCTGGGCTCACTGCAGTGGGCTGTGTCCTTTGTGACAATAGCTGCCTGTCTTGATATCCTGCTCATGGGGCCTGTGTCTGCCCCAGGAGGTGATGAGTTGGCCAGCTCTCCCCTCTGCTGTGAGCAGACTTCCTTCAGGCCAGACAAAAACTACTCCAGGAAACTCACTCAAAAGGGGAGGGGGAAAAAACCCAACCTATGTGACTTAGGAGATCTTTTTCTTTTCTACTGGGGCTTTTGCTTCTCCTAAAGTGCTCAGATTGCTCTGGTGTGGTCTGAGGCCTTGGGTCTATTATCCCTGTTGGCCTGCTCTGCTTCTTGTAGGCAGAAGGCTGGGTTGGCCATAGGCCCCTTCTTTACTGCTCTCCCCCAGGACCATGGCCCATAATTTCTCTGAAGATGTTTCTTTTCTTTCCAAGGCAAATGAAACTTCATGGACCATTTCTTCCTTTTTTTCCTAGAAGCAAAGACCTGCACAAGACAGGGGGGTGGGGAACAGAGAAAGTCACTTCTCAGCACCGCAGAGGAAAGTGCTGACCCAGCGCGGGGCACTGGGATTCAGAGCCTAACTCCAGAGCAGATGGCCGGTGCACGTTCACATTAATCACACAGCTTCCTGCATGTCAGGTAGAACATGATTTCTAGTGATAAGTGCTCAGTATTCAGTATGAGAAATATAACAGTCTTACTTCCTCTCTCCCCTCTCTCTCTCCTGTCTCCCTCCCTCTCTCTCTCTTTTAAAATAGGAGCAGATATTTTTCATTTCTAGCCCAGATGCTACTATTTTCTGTTATTTGCACTTACTGAGTTGAAATGCAACAGATGTTTGAAAAGGCTTAAAACTAAATTCCTCATAAGGGACCACGACAAATAAATCGCACACCTAACTTTTAGAGCCTTGTTTTGCTCAGATTCTTGGCAGATTTCTTTTTTCCAGGGTGGAGAGGGGGAAGAAAAACTCTGTAATAAAATGACAAAGAAAAAGACTATAATAGTAATCATGATTATTTATTGACTGAGCTCTAGGACTTTTAGTCACTTCAAGTAGTTTTACATCTGTTATTTTATTTGACACTCACAGGTACCCCAAGGGGGCAGATATTATTGCCCCCAGGTTACTTAGGAAGAAATGAAGTACAAACAGGATAAGAGAATTGACTGAAATTAAAACCAACCCAGATTTGAAGATAAGAGCTTGTTTAAATCACAGACTCCTAGAATCTTTGAAGACATACACAAAACTTGAGATGAATGCCTTTAGTAAATGAAAATTTCCAGCCGTTATCAACAAGAGGTCCCAGTATGAGTAGCACCACATTTTACTGGATTTTACCTCCCACCCCCGAATTATTTCTGAGTTCCCAGGGATGTCTTAGTTGTATTCACCAATGGCCTTCTTATTCTCTGCTCCCCTTAGATGTCTGAAGCCATGCGTTTCACTCTTGTTGCACAGCTGGGGCCTTTGGCATGAGCACCTTCCCTTGCTAAGACTTTCTAGAAGCCTAGTCCATTATCACCATCCAGTACCCTTTAGACTACGCTGTGCTCGAGCCAGGATATGATCCATGCAGAATGGGATGGTCCTTCTCCCCAGCGGCCCTTCTGTCTTCCAGGTCCCCCAAGTCCCTTATACTCACAGCTTTTTCTTAGAACCTGAGAATCTCATGCTCTCTGATTGTCCCCTCCTTGTCCTGGTCCATCAGTTTATCAGTCTGATTCAGGCTTACCTGAAGGCACACCACTCTGCTTGCCCTTCTGTTTCAGCTCTTAAATATTAGAAAACTTGAAAAGGAGTGACTGTTGCCAGAGCAGCAGAAAAGCTTAGGCAGTCCTAAGTGAGTCAGTCCTTGCTTGTTCCTGTTAGGTCTTTGCTGGGGAGTCTCCAGTACTGGCTCAAGCAGTGGCCCTGCAGTAGAGACGCAAGCAGAGGGCAGCTCTAACCCAGCCATGACCGGACAGGAGGGTGACAGGACACATGGAATGTCATTCCTGCCATCCCTGTTGCCATCTCCTGTGCCAGGAGGCTCTTCTCTTATGTGGCCCAATCTCTCACCTACTTCAGGTCTCTGCGCCAAAGTCACCTTATCAATGAGGCCTTTTCTTAACCACCCTATTTCAAATGGCAACCTCCTCACCCAGGCCTCACCAAGCCACTTCTCTGCTTAATTTTTCTACGTAGCATTTTCAGAAATACACGTAGCATAACATTTGTTGTCTTAACCACTTCTAAGCATACAGTCTGATAGTGTTAAGTATAATTCACCTTAGTTTGCAGCCAATCTGCCTAACTTTTTCATCTTGCAAAACAGAAATGATATGCATTAGGGGCGCCTATGTGGCCCAGTTGGTTAAGCATCCAACCTTGGCTCAGGTCATGATCTCATAGTTCATGAGTTTGAGCCCTACGTCAGGCTCTGTGCTGACAGCTTGGAGCCTGGAGCCTACTTCGGATTCTGTGTCCACCTCTCTCTTTGTCCCTCCCCTGCTCATGCTCTGTCTCTTTCTCTCAAAAATAAATATAAATTAAAAAATTTTTTTAGAAACTATATGCATTAAGCAACAGCCTCCTTTGCCCCTTCCCCTAGCCTTTCTGTCCCTATGAATTTGATGATTCTAAGTATTTCATATATGTGGAATCATATGATATTTGTCTTTTTGTGACTGGTTTATTTCACTTAGCATAACAACCTCAAGGTTCATCCATGATTTGCCATGTGACAAAATTCCCTTCCTTGGTAAGGCTGAATAATGTTCCATTGTGCCACATTTCGTTTATTCATCCGTCAATGGACACAGGGGTTGCTTCTATGTTTTGGCTACTGTGAATAGTGCTGGTATGATCATGTTTCCATAGCATTTTTTACTTTCTCATATTCTAAATTAAGTACTTCTTTTTTGTCTGGCATCTTTTTTTTTTTTTTAATTTTTTATTTATTTACGAGAGAGAGAGAGAAAGAGATAGAGAAGGGAGGGATGAGCAGAGAGAGAGGGAGACACAGAATCCAAAGCAGGCTCCAGGCTCTGGGCTGTCAGCATAGAGCCTGATGCAGAGCTTGAACCCACAAACCGTGAGATCATGACCTGAGCCGAAGTTGGACGCCCAACCGACTGAACCACCCAGGTGCCCCTGTCTGGCATCTTCTATTAAAATATAAGCTCAAAAATTTCTGTCTATTTTGATCCCTGCTATGATGTAAGCTCCTAGAATAGTATCTGGAACAAATTACTTACAAATATTTGCTGAGTGGATTAGAAGACAGGAGAAGGGAACAAAGCTTTTAAAATAAAAAAAGGCAGACCAACCAATTGGTATTAAATGGTCTCTAAATATAAGAGTTACATAATCTCTTAAAGTCACCTACAGACCAAGCTCCCTTTCTGTCTTCAATCCATTTTCCAACAGTGACATTAAAAGCTGAGTACGCATGATGGAACTTGGCTGCTGTCCTCATCATGGGACTGAGACCATTCTTTTCTCACAGGGGCTAAAGAGGAAGGGTCTTTAGCCACATTTCTCAGGACAGCAGTCCAGTTTTTCTTTGCTGCCCTTAGTCTGATGCTGCTGTGTTCCTCAAGTCCAAATCTATATGTGAAGTCAAACTTGAGGCAAAGAAGAAGGGCAGGGGGAAATAAAGGTTCTTCTCCACATTTGTGCCCTGCCTTTTTCTCATCTCCATAGATCCCAAATAACAAAAAAGCTTCAATAACAGGAATTTTAAGAAAAATAATAATGGGAGTGTTTTCTGATGATACTTATTGATGAAACTGAAGACCAGCAAGGACTAGAAGTACCTTTCACATCATCAGATATCAAATCATCCTTAGAATAATTTGAATGTAGATGGCTGCAAATTCTTTGAAAATTGGTCATTTATGGGGTTTTTGACTCAAAGTGTAGCCTGAGTATAAGGAGTGACAGCAGCAGCATCTGGGAACTTATTAGAAATGCAGGTTCTCTCTCTGGCTTCTCCCTGACCCATTGAATCAGAATCTGCATTTTAACAAGATCCTCCATGGACTCAAGTGTACCTTATTGCAGTCTTTTCAGGTTGTTGTGGCAGAATACCATAGACTGGGTGGCTTATAAACAACAGAAATTTATTTCTCAATTCTGGAGGCTGGAAATCTGAGATTAGGGCGCCAGCATTGTCGGGTTAGAGATGAGACTCAGTTTCTTGTGTCTTCATATAGCAGAAAGAGGGCTAGCAAATAATCTGCTTCTTATAGGGGCACTAATCTGATCATAGGAGCTCCACCCTCAGGACCTAATCATGCAAATACCATCTCCCAATTTGGAGGCCCCACCTCTAAATACCTTCATATTAAGATTAGGGTTTCAACATATGAATTCTGGGGGGGCACACATTCAGTCCATAGCATATCCTAAAGTTTGAAAAGTATTGGCTTAGGATATCCATTCATTTAAATAATAACATCATTCCCAACTTTTAGGCATATTTGCCCTTATTGTAATTTCAGAGACTAAACATTGGTCTTATTCCAAATAAATAATTTCTGAATCTGACTACAATAGATATTTTGCATTTTTCTCTGGGAAGCTAGTTTATTCTAAAAGATCTACTAATTTTTAGATCATGGAAGTAATTTTTGAAATCACAGTATCACAACCCAGAGTCTGTACAACTTAAGATTCAGCGGTAGATTGCAAAAAAGAACTTAAAATAGCAAAAACAAAAAGTGCTATGGGTATTAAGTGTCCTTGTTCTTTTTTCTCAGAATATTCAGGTCCCTGTTGGGCATCGTATATCTAGAGAAAGTAGAGTTTTAAGTGAATTAATGTCACCTGACATGTCTGTTTCCTTTCCCCCCAGCTAAATTCCAACACTGCTTATACCCAGGTTCTCTCACTTGTGTTACCCCCCTCCCTGTTACCACTGCTCCTCATGAGGACAACTTGGAGTTAGGCTGTCTCTCTTGGTGGTGCCATTTCTGGTTATTCCCACTTTCCCCCTTCTGTCTGAATTATCATATGAGCCTGGGGATCAAACACACACACACACACACACACACGACGAACGATATCAGCAAAAGTTTCTCTCTGTGAAGCTCAGATGCTGAAGCTAAGTCACCATTGTTAGCTTCGTGATTTCACTCTTCATTGTTGGAGTAATTTCTGTCCTATAATATGTCCATAGGGTCTAACTGAAGATGTAAGTGACTTGGGGTTAATAGAAGAAATGTCTCATATTAGGCTACTAGCCTGGATGAAAACATGACTGCCTCTATCTTCAAGGGAAAAAAGTCCATCTTGAGACATATTCCTTGTTCTTTAGGCAATATTGTAGGGCAGGAGCCACATTGAATCGTACTTGGAGTTTAATGATCACAGTAGTTTAATGTCCTCATTTGGCATAAGGGGGAGTTGGGGGCTAGAAGATTTAATTGATCCACCCACGGTTACATGGCTTGTGGGTGTCAGCTCAGAGGAAAACTCGGTGGTACTGCTTTACTGCATTAAACAAAACAATGGGAATGTGCTGACTGGCAGCCTGCAACTGGCTGGTCTTTATTTAAAAAGACAAGCAGGTATGCAGCAAGGGCCTCTCACTTAACCTGCTAGTCGTCACCTCCTGCTGTGGGACGCGTCCACATACTACAAACATGAGGGCATTTTGAATAAGCAAGTGGCAGTGGAAGTTTCTATCTCAAGTAGTGTAACCATAGGCCGAAATTGGCCTTGAAATACCCCAGGATGTATCTGCGACCTCTCCCAGGAAGTGCCTGGAGCATTTTGCTTTCTTCCGAGCCACTCTTTCCTTTTTCTGTTGCCTTGAAGTCAAGGCATAGAAAAACCAGGCGGGATGCCTCAATTTGGGCCAAATGACCTGTGTAATAGCAGTAGTTAAAATTGATTCCAGAGGACACACACTCTTTGCTTCTTTCATTTCTATGTTATGAGGCAAATAGAAGAATGAATATTTGGGGCAGGGAGTGAAAAAATCAGCAATTGCTTCTCTCGATAGGCACCAGCATAGATGGATGAGCCCTTAACCCAGGGCAGATTAAAATGCTTTTGACATGTAATAGAACCAAGATCAGGTATCATGACTCTAAGAGCATCATTAAAAGATGTACCTTTGAGGGTTCTTAGCATTAATCACAGGTGAGCATGAGGGCTTTGCCATGTTGTGAGTACTTCTCATGAATACAGACTCACAAGCCATCCCCTGCAAAATGTGGAAGGGGCTGAATCATAAAATAGTTACAGTAACTGCTGCTTCAGGACAGCTGTTCACTGTTGGAGAAGCTAGGCTTAAAGGCAGGAGAGAGAATGGGTGATGGTTGCATTTGGTTTTGATTTAAATGACGTGGTTCATGCTTTCATGCTGATTTTAATTCAGGTCCTATTTGAAAGAAGAAGAGATATTTTGATTCCAAATGTGATCAGGTAAATGGCCCATCAAGTTCCAAGTTGGGGAATTTTAGGTCAAAGACTGTGGCCAGGGATGGTGTCTCGGGTAAGTAATGAGCCCGTCTCTGGACCCGCATGAATCGTGTTCTGCTGCCTTAGCTGAGCCTGGGCCTGGCGGTGGCAGGACAGAAGGGCTCTAGGGTCACAAATGTGGTGTGGTGCCAGGGCTGGTAATCAGTAGCTGTGTGCCTCCACACTGAAGGAGGCCAGGTCTGCCAGAGGAGGAGCTCGGAGCTCAGAAAATATAATGAATACTTCTCAAGTTGAAAAAAGCACAGATCCCACGTTGTTCTACAAGAGGTTGACCCCAAAATCCTTTGTTAAAGTTAGTTGTGAGTCATTTAATCATGAGGAGGATGACATTTTGTCTCATTTCCCATTTAACAGACATTCTCTCTTGCTGTTTGGATTATAGCTACTCTCCCAGTCCAAAGGATCGGTCACTACCCCATGTAATTTGTTTTTCAGCTTAGACCTTTAAAAAAAAATGGCCCTGTATAATTTTCACTCAGTTACATGAGAACATTTAAAAATATTTGTGTTTTCAAAAGTATGAAAAGCCAGATGAACCATATATAGGCCTTTACAAATATATATATAAGCACTTAGAGATAAGAAAGTTATTTGCTAAAGGTGTACAGGGGGAAACTTCAAGAGACTTCAGTTTGCCTCACAACTTTGTAACCCCAAATTTTAAAAGCATCTTTAGGTACCTCTCCCACCATTTTATTTCACTGTATCCTTCAGTTAGAGTAGACATGAGTGGGCCCCAAGGTGTCTCAGTTGGTTGTCTGACTTTTGACTCCAGCCCAAGTCATGATCTCATGTTTGTGAGATTGAGTCCCTCATTGGGCTCTGTGCTGACAATGCATAGCCTGCTTGAGATTCTCTCTCTCCATCTCTCTGCCCTCCTCCTGCTTATTCTCTCTCTCTTTCTCTCAAAATTAAAATAAATAAACATTAAAAAAATAGAGTAGACATAGAGCTTTTTCCTGACACTTGCCATTTGTCACATACAGCATTATGGTTCCCTCACCAGATACAACAGAAAACATTTCTCTGTTCATAGATCTTTCACCTAAGCAAGAGCCAGGACTGTACTCTTTTATTTCTAGATGTTTTATTTATTCACTTTTTCAAATTCTTTTGGCCAGCTCCAAAAGGTGCCATTGGCCACCAGCCACAAGTATGCAAATTGTGACTCTTCATTAAACTCAGTTTTTTCTCTTAGGCAAAATGCTGAGCCTCAGCCAAATAATACTTGGTCCAAATCTTCAAGTGGAAAGTAGAAATTTCCCAGTTTATACCAATGACCATCAGCTTTGTTTTCTGTATTTGTTGAACAACCTCTTTTTAATGGTTCTGGATGATAGAGGGCCTCTAATTTTAAGTAGGTCTGTGGTGATCTGTATTATAGCACATTTCAAATGATGCCAGACCAGAGGACAGTAGTTTTGTGAAAGAAGTCATGGTACCTTTGATTTAGGATAGAGTTGCCAGATTTAGCAAATAAAAACAGACACCTAATTAAATTTGAATTTTAGATAAACAACTAATAATTTTTTAGTATATGTCATGTGATATTTGGGATATAGTTATATTAAAATATCATTTGTTGTTTGAAATTCAAATTTAACTTGACAGTCTGTATTTTATCTGGCAACCCTACTTTAGGACACAGGAGTGACGTCATTTTATGTGGCCACTGGAGTTAGAGTATGGTCTAGCACTAAGACTTCGGTGCCAGGAGGTCATGTCAAGAGAATAATCAAGTCAGGTTACCTTACTACAGAGGGAAAATATAATCCATTGCTCTATATCAGGATCTAAGAGATCAGGCTCTGTAACAAATAGAATGTGAGGTTAGAAAACCACATCTAAATCAGATGACCAAACTTGACAGTTTTCTGTGTGAGGATGTTCTCTATTACCCATGCGTGTCTTGCTTCCTTTATTCTCCCTAAACTGCCCCTAAAGATGGATGTGATTTGCCATCTAGTGATGCTATATAGGAAGTTGAGCATTAATGAAGAAAAGATGGGTCTCTGTCCTGGCTCAGGACTCTTTGGGTGCTTAATGCTAACCAGCTTCTCCCCTGGTTAGTATTAAGATGGTTTCGCAGGCTCTTTTATATAGGTGATGCTTGATGCACAGAACAGACTTGTTAAATTCATTAAGGAAATAGACATGGACCTGCAAATCAGCCACCACGGGGTCCTGACTCCTTGCTTCCTATCACTGTTGTCTCGGGGGAGGATGGACACTATCAGAGAGGGAGGAACACTGAGTAGAATTCAGGAGACCAGGGGACATGGGAATTTAGCTTCCCAGTCGATTTCTCAGTTTGCTTGCCCTCCAGTTAGAATAATAATAATCTTCACTTTTCCTATGTAAAGAGGAGGGTGTAATCACCAGAATCGCTAATAAAGGTGTGTGTATTCTGAAAATAATGGAATACCAGATAAACATAGGAGAATTCTATTTTCCTTTGCTTGTGTCTGCTGCCTTCTTCTCACTGATGGAATGGCCACATGTCCCAGTTTGTCCAGGATACTCCAGATCATGCCTATTGTCCCAGCCTAATTATTAATAGTACCCTTTTGCTCTCAAACATGGAAGATGCATTCTGATGTCACTTGAGTTATGGGAAACCTGTTTGTGAATACCAACCTAGGATATATTTGACAACAGAAACAGAATATTTGAAATTAGGCATTGATCATTTTGATTTGTCAGAGATGACACTGTTGAAAAGTGGCCATTGAAGCACCCACTTTTAATCTGGGAAGCACCACCCTTCTTCTAATCTGAAGGCTAGGATTCTGTTGCTACATGCTGTCCCACTTTAACCTAGAAAGCTGATAATGAGGCTCCAGGTGGAGAATGAGGTGAGGCGATCCTTTTCTTTCCTTCCCATAATCTCAAAGGATAGGATTTCTCAAAGTTTGGGTAGGATAAGTCTCCTGTTGGGGCTGTCCCATGCACTGAAGGATATTTAGCAGCATTCCTGGCCTCTCCCAGGGTGCCAGTAGACACCAGTAGCACCCCTGCCACTTCCAGTTGTGACAACTAACAATGTCTCCAGACATTGCTAAACATCCATGGGGGCAAAATCATACCCATTTGAAAGTCACGATTCTTTTTTTTTTTTTTTTTTTTTAAGTTTATTTACTTTTGAGAGAGACAGAGGGAGGGAGAGAGAGAATCCCAAGCAGGCTCCATACTCTCAGCATGGAGCCCGACATGGGGCTCAAACCCACGAACTGTGGGATCATGACCTGAGCCAAAATCAAGAGTTGGATGCTTACCCGACTGAACACCCAGGTGCCCCTGAAAGCCACTATTCTTTTTCTTTTAAGTTTATTTATTTTGAGAGAGAGAGAGAGAGAATATGAGCGAGCAGGGGAGAGGCAGAGAGAGAGAGGGAGAGAGAGAATCCCAAGCAGGCTCTGCAGGGTCAACACAGAGCCCAATGCAGGGCTTGATCTCATGAACAGTGAGATCATGACCTGTGCCAAAATCAAGAGTGAGGCACTTAACTGACTGAGCCACCCAGGTGCCCCTGAAAGTCACTATTCTTAAAGGAAAGGATTAAGATTTCTAAGAGAAAAGTTATTTTGTCTGGTTTGTAGTGGTCATAATTGGACTTGGGGAAGTTGTCAGTTATATAAGTTAAAGCTCCAAACCATAGACTCAATAACAACAATGGCAATTGCTACTAATATTTTTAAAGCCCCTTATATGTACCAAGAACATTCTGTGCTTTCAACCAAGGTTGCATGGGTAAACCTTGGGAGGAAAGATGCTTGCTGTTGCCACGTGAGTCACACCTCATGTGTGCTAGGTAACATTCTCAGGATTTGGAGAGTAGAATGGATGTTCACAAGTGGGGCAACTTACCATTGTCTAATAGCTGGTCATGTCCCTGGCAGCGATGTCTTATAGCACCATGCTCAAGGGGTCTCACCTGGCTCTTTATAAAGGCAAGAAAGGGTTAATTGGTAGTGAGTGAGTACACATCTTGTAATGAGAACATTACACAGTTTAAGACCCATCTTTATAGATAAAGTTAAGAAACTGATGCTGCTTCTAAATGGAATAATTCACACACCATCTAGAACCTTTTCTGTGCTCTATACTTTCTGGACAAGATGTCTGCATTCTGCCTCCTA
This sequence comes from Hyaena hyaena, assembly GCF_003009895.1. Lineage (NCBI taxonomy): Eukaryota > Metazoa > Chordata > Mammalia > Carnivora > Hyaenidae > Hyaena > Hyaena hyaena. The sequence goes on from NW_024081016.1 coordinate 198,884, forward strand.
GCAATATTAATATTAACTCTTGAGTCTGAATATTTGCTCATTCTCTTACAGAAAGTACAGGCTTTATGTCTGGGGTCTTTATCAACCAATACTAGCATACTCAGCAAATGCTGTGCTTTGTACAATACTTGGGCTTCTCTGAGTGTGCTGCATCCTTAGTGACCTCTATTTTAAAATATGTTTGTTGAGGGAAAAAACCACAACAGCTTCCCTCCTGGAGGTCAGTCTGATGCCTGCTGTAGAGTAGCATGGCCATTGTGATTATGCCTGTATAAATGTTAAAGCATGCCCTTGAGACTCAGGAGCAGGCATGGGAGGTACCACTGTATCCCTTTATGCCTAATAATGTGTGGTGGGACACATATCAAGCTTCTGTATGGTCCTTCTATTCTTGCTGGTCCACTTCAATTGTAGGTTAAAGTGGAAGAATAAAAGCAAGAACAGCAAGTTTTCTGGGGGCATGGTTATTGATAGGGAATAATTAACATGGACATTAATCAGCAGTAAGAACAATAGTGAATCATAGTGTTTTGGAGGGGATTTAGTTTGGGATAAAACAAGGACTTCGGGATGTCAGTGAGTGATAGATGCTACAACACTCCATGGAGTTTTCTAACTTTAAGAAGTGCACTGTGACATTAGAGAACTTGAGAATGGAAAACCCATCATCTTGCTTAGTTGAGCTGGACACTTGGTTGTCAGTTCTGAAGAATCTTTAAGGTAGGAAATTTTAACAGCTTTTTTAAAAAAAGCTATAGTTAGCATCCTCAAATACTAAAATAACTGGTACTCAGTAATAAAGGCTGCAAGTGCATGTGGGAGAGAGCCGTTTCACTGGAGTGACAGATGCAGTCACGTTCCAGGGAGAAGGTAAGGGGATTTGGACATTCACTCCATGATCCTACACAGTCCCAACTGCCGTGCTGCTGTGGAGGGGACATTGGGATGTGAAACAAGTACCGTGAGGCCCTCCAGCCAAACTCTTCCAACTGAATAAATGAGCTAATTCTACCATATCAGCCAGTAGATGTCTCTCTCTGTTATATCCCTTCTGATCATTACCTTGGCCATCAGACAGTTCTGCTACATTACTCGACTGTACTGCCGAGAGAGAATTGACAATATTAAAACGACTCCATTGCTTTTATGAACTGGCTCTAGGAGACTAGAGTCCATTTCCATTACCGAGATGTGTTGTGTGCCTAACCAAATGCTTTTGGAAGCAGATAATTAGGCATTGCAGGCTGTGATTGTTTAAAGAAGATATACAATGAGGTTTCAGACTTCAGATATGGTGCTGTGAAATGTCTTATTGCATGAAGATTAGGCTCACTTTCAAAAGTACCCTTGGGGTTATTTTAGTTGAGAGTTTGGGAAAGGGCAGGCCTTCCTTTCTGGAGCGCACAATACAATAGAGGCAATGGCCACATTTTAAATTCCAGAAATCCTTAAGAGGCAACCGGTGAGCAGTTCTGAATAATTCCAGCCACACACACACACACCCTGCCCTGGGGACAGGCAGGGGTGGAAATCAAACTTTTGTTGTGTCCAAGAAATCAGGGTGTTGCTTTTGAAACTTTAACTTCTTGTTCTTAAAATGCCAATGCCAACATTATATTGTTTGTATGTGATGATACAAAGCATATTTGAAATCTGAAAGCATTTAAGAGTTAAATAATACAAGACCAATATCTGGAATAAATTACTGAAAATGCTAGCGTAAAGGGAACACATTTACTACACCTTTTAAGGCCCCAAAGAGAGCCCTAAAGAGAAAAGATTCTTTTCAGATGAAATATATAGATGGCCTGGTGATGATAAAGGGGAAATATATAAGGAGACCTTTTCCAGACCTTCCCAAGTGGTCAGAAGTAAAGGTAGGATGATTATTGACTCAGGCGACACTACACCTGAGTGAGATCATGGGCAGTGCCCACTGAGACCCCATCAAACTTCCAGAAGGTTCTAACTCTAGGGTGACCATATTATGAAGTGACCATCTGTAAGATAGAAATGTATTGCAATAGGAAGCATGTTTCTGACGGTTTTCAAGAGGTGATTTTTAGCTCTCTGATGAGCCAACAATTAACTAGAACTTTGATACTCAAAGTATGCTGTGGACCAGCAGCAGCAGCAACACCTAGTACATTTGTCAGAAATGCAGACTCTCGGGCTTTACCCCATACATACTGAGTCAGAGTCTACATTTTAACAAGATCCTTAGGTTATTGTTTGAAAGTTAAAATTTGCAACTGTTCGGCTTTCCCACAAATATTTCAAGGACAGAAATCATGTCATTGAACCATTCTTTTATTTGTTTACTTAATGAGTATTTAGTGAATGAATACTCTGTGCAAAGCATGAGGCAAAGTCCTGGACAGACAGTTCTGAATAAAGAAAGACAGGATTCCTGCCATCAAATATGTTTTTTTTTTAATTTTAAAAATAGACATGGTTCTTAATAGACCATGGCTATTTGAAGGGCTTCATGCGTATTGACTCATTTAATCCTCTAACCACTCTTTGAGGCAGGTCCTATTTTTTTTTTACGTTTTAGAGATAAGAAGGCACAGAGAGGTTAAGTAACCTTTTCAGGGCCACACAGGTTTTAAGTGGGAGGGCCAGAATTTGAATCCAGAGAGTCTGGCTTCAGAGTCCAGGCACTTAAACTACTATGCTGTGTTACCAATAAAAGAACCAACTATTTATAACCTATAATTTTGGTTTACGGAAATAAACAGAATGCTGCGATAGTTAAAAATGAGGAGTAACCTTAGCTAAGCTGGTCAAGGAAGGTATTTGTGAGATGATATTTAAACTGAGAAGGACACCTCAGTGGTTCAGTTGGTTAAGTGAGTTGTGATCTTGCAGTTCATGGGTTCAAGCTCTGTGTCAGGTTCTGTGCTTTTGTGCTGACAATGTGGAGCCTGCTTGGGATTCTCTCTCCCCCTCTCTCTCTCTCTGCTCCTCCCTGGATCTTTCTCTCAAAGTGAATAAACATTAAAAAAATTTTTAACTGGGACCTGGTGGAGGGGAAGGACCCATTCATGGGAAGGGGGGGGGGGTGAATTCTAAGCAAAAGGAATAGCAAGTTCAAAAGGCAAAGGATGGGAAGTTGAAAGAATGGGTCCATTCTGAGAACTGCCTGAGACTATGTGGATGATGGGGAAAGGGATTAAAGACCAGGGTGGGGAGGTTGGAAGGGCAGATCCCACAGGGAGAAAAGCAGGGTAGCTGCTGCAGAGCCTAGGAGGACAGAGGCAGAGGTGGGATATTACTCTAGGTGTCCTGGGAATCCAGTAAGGGTTTCACCAGGAGAGTAAGGTGACCTGACTGCTGATTTGAGTGCTGAGAAGAGACTTCAAAGCAACACAAGCCATCCAGAGTCAGTCTGAGTGGACCAGTTAAGAGATGGCAGTGGCAAGGGGCATGGAGAGGAAGGCGCAGATGGGAAGTGTGCAGAATAAGTCACCCCAGACATGCCTCTTTGGCATAAAGATTATTTTGAGCTTATTATTTTTGAGAAACAGCAGACACAAGAGAAGCTCTGAAAACAGAGAAGCTATCTTCCATAGGGGAAATTGACATTTGTAAAGGAAATCTCCATTTATAAGGGTATCTTTCTGTACTAGGAGGGGAAGGAAGACTAGATCACAAGAAAGTCTTAACAGTGGAGAAGATATCCACTAAAATCTGCATAACAACAATACCCTTTGTTTACTGTGTTTTTTCTGGTAGCCTCCTGTGTAATGGGCCACCCCACCAGATTCCTTTTTTGTCTTTAGCTGAAGATGTTATTTAAGGTGGTGGCTTGGGCCACCACTCTCAGGAGTTTATTTTTTTCCTGGATATCTCCCATGTATACATGAGGTATACATGTTGATAAACTTGTTTGTTTGTGTCTTATTAATCTTTTTTTTTTTTAAATCACAAGAAGTCTTAGCCAAGAACTCAGAAAGGTACAGGGAAAATTATTTTCCTCCTCTATAGATTTAAGATCTGATCTAGAGACGAGACCAACAGAAATGATTCCTTGGACGTGTGTGTGTATGTACTGTTAAAAGGTAAATTGAGACATATTAAAACTTTAATAAGAGTTTATTTGAGCAGAAATCTATTTGAATTGGGTAGCACCAAACCAGAAGTGTTTAGAAGTCCTCTACTGTCAGGAGCTCAGGAAGACACTTTTATAGAGAAAAGGTAGAAGTGGAGGGAGGAAGTTATTAATTGGCTAAGCTTAAAGCCTAGTTGGCTGTTTGTGATTGGTTGTCCTTAGGTTTTGATTTTGTAACCTTGACACATTTATAGGTCTAGATATTGGTTTGCTTACCTGGGCTGCCTGACATTGGAGCCACATCAGTCTAAGGGTCTCCTTATTAAATTAACTTAAAAATACACATGTGGATATATGTGTTAGTGTGTATGCATTAGTGTGTATCTCTGAGGGACAGTGTTGTTAAAATCGAAGAATTGAATTATACCAGGGTTTCTAATTTAAACCCATTGGGTATATGCTACTTAGTGGGCTCTTAGTGGGCTATTTAGTGTGGTAGGAAAAATGCAGTAAATAGGTTTGGGTGGGTGGGAATCATATACTCTTCTTAAGATATTCAATTTGGGGTGCTGATGGGGCTTCCAAATAGAGATGTCAGGGAGGCCTCTATATTTTTCCAGCATTTAATTGTGGATCTACAACAAAGCCAGTACTTAATACTTGTTGAATGAGTTTTGGGGAAGAAGACTTCCTAGTATGAAAAGGTCCATAGGTGTTTGCTGTTGCCTGAAAGTTGCTCTAGTGAGATCATAGCTTTGCTTTTTACAGTTGAGAATGACATAAAAATATAAACAACCACAGCAACAAACAATCCACAAATTATGGAGAGGTGACATTAATTAAATTTACACTAAGGCATACGTGACAAACATGAGCACCTTCTTGAAAGCAGAAAGGTAGAGTTCTGACAGTGGAGGGGAAGATGGTGATAAGGTATAGGTGCCCTACAAGCATGTTTTATTTAATAGAGTGTCTGTAATGATGAGCACAAGTGCTCAGTGCTATTTTCAACAAGATATCTAAGATGGATTTTGCCCAAGGTCAATGCTGTTCAATTAAAGTAAATTCTGTGACTATAGATTCTTAAGAGAATTTGAACATTGTTTGAAAATCATTCACCTCCTACAACCTTGGCATAGACACTCCATACTTTGTTTCTTCTTACTTTTATCTATTCAGTGACTTCATCTGTACCAAGGACACAGAATTAAACTACGCTGAGATGTGCAGAAAAATTTCAGTTTCCACATTTTTAGGCTGGTTCTAAGCTTAGTCCAGTAGGGTAAATTTTCTCTTTGAGTTATTATTCAGATTTCTCCCTCCACTATTGTCCTCTTTTAAGATGGTACCAAAGGAAAGGAGAAAGATCTTCATAGGTTTCAGAAGAAGGTAGTCTCCTTGTGTGAATGCTGACTGGTGTCCACAGAGATCCGGTTTGCTAGCTACTTTCTCTGGGCACACTGCATCTGATGAATTTGTGGTATATTTCATAGTTTGATTATGGCCTAGGGGCTTCTCACTGTTGAATGGCCTCTCCTTGACTCTTCCTATTTCCGTAGGTCATTCTGAGTCAGTCAAGTTCCCCAAAGGATTCCTAGATCAGGTTATCCACCACATAGCCTGTGGGCTCACTTTGCCTCCTGTAAGGGTTCCATGGCTCTCTATTCAGAGTGTGATACACACACATATGACTACCTATCTCGATGTTGTTTCTTCTTCAGAACTCCTGGGGAAAGGGAGTTTTTCCTTCCCATCTTCTTCTTTTCCCCAAAAGTGTTCCCCTTCAGTGAAACTAAAATGAAAAATAGGTATGAGGCAGAAGGAAACATACATTGGAAAATATTTTGAAACTATATAATTTACATATTTGGAGTCCATGAGTGCCAAAGAGAGGCCTGAGGTAGGTAAATAAGGCCACCAAGATGTTCTTGATGACAGAATGCATCCATTCAGAAGTAAGAAAATTGGGGGTGCCTGCATGGCTCAGTCAGTTACACATCTGACTCTTCTTGATTTTGGCTCAGGTCATGATCTCATGGTTCATGAGATTGAGCCCTGCATTGGGTTCCATGCTGACAGCCTGGAGGCTGCTTGAGATTCTCTCTCTCACCCTTTCTCTTTGCTGCTCCCTGCTCACAGTGCTCTGCCTTTCTCAAAATAAATAAATAAGCTTAAAAAGAAAAGTAAGAAAATTGGCCCTTGGAACAAGAGTATCACATCGTTTTGTTCCTTTTTTGCCATATTGTCTTCATTGGCAAATAAAAGTCTTACTTCTCCAGTATCATAGACCAGAGTATCTAAGAAATGAAATCAATTCAATTGAGCAAGTCCTTAGTGGATCCTACTGTGTGTTCAGCATTCTGCTTAGTGCTGTGGAGGAGAAGAAAAGTGAAAAACACTTTTACTGTTTACAAATAAGCTGCAAACTTCTCAGAGAGACATGATCCATGCTTATGACACAGTTGACTAATGAGGCCAGGTGAGGTAGGGTTGTTAGGATAAATGTGTGGCATAGACCTTGGATGCCAGAAGAAATGAAGAGTGGGAGATCATCTGGACTTGGAGATCTCTAGATATAATGGTGCATACACTACATATTGTGGGATGGTGGTGTTGTGCACAGGCAGAGAAGTATAAAAGGGAAGGTATGGAAGGTAGGAATGTAGGGGGAACAGCAAGAACCAAGACTGAACCAACTGTGACTAAATAGAGCCACGTGTCCAATCAGTCTACTAACCACTAGTCCTAAAACGTGGCTAGTTTATACTGAGATGTACTACACCTATAAATATATACCAGATTTTTAAATTTTAATATGAAAAATTATGTAAAATATCTTAGGAATAATTTTTAAAATATTGATCACATTTTGAAATGACAATAGTTTAGGTATATTAAGTAATACTATTAAAATTAATTTTTCTGTCTCTTTTTATTCTTTTTTAAGTGTGGCTACTGGAAAGTTTAACATTACATTTGTGGTTGCACTGTTTCTCTTGGACAGCACTGGGAGAGAGAAAGGTGTCAGGGAAGAGACTAACTGAAGAAACGGTCTGTAGATCCCACTAGGACCCTTGTTGTGTCAAAACAAAAACAAAAACAAAAAATTTCCACAGGAAAGTAATTGCTCATTCACTACCAAAAACAACCAAAAATGCAGTAATATTTCTAAAACCATGTTGAATGGGTTTTATATAAACTTTAGCACTTTCATATGCATATAAAATGTAGGATGATTATGGGTATTGTGCTCATTCTGAGGTCTCCATGAGTCTGCAGCTATCACTTTGGGGCTGCATCTGGGTGGTGATGATGAAACAGTTGGAAAGAGGATGCTGGCTATGTTGGGCAGAGCCTTGAGTGGCAGGCGTAGGAGTTGGGGCACAGGTAGTATTTCTTTGGCAGTAGGGAATCTGAAAAGCTAACAAGTGTAGCTTTTTAAGCAGCTCTTGTCTTGCTGCTGACTTATACTGTTCCCTGCAGCTTGGACATGGCTGTAAGTGCCCTCGATCTCCAAAGGAGGAAACTGAAGGGAATTCTTTTTTTTTTTTTTTTCTATTTATTTTTTATTATTATTATTATTATTTTTTACAAATAGTTTATTGTCAAATTAGTTTCCACATAACACTCAGTGCTCATCCCCACAAGTGTAGGGAATTCTAAAAGATGGGGTTGAGCTTTCCTGGGTGTCCTCAAATGTCTTTTAGGATCACTGTGTAGTATCTGATCAAGTGTGCCAACTGAGGACCTTTTGTAGGCTTGGGTGACAGCTGTGGAACTGTTTTTATCTTGTAGCCAGAGACCCTGCTGCCCTCTTGGTCTTCTAAGTCTCTAGGTGTTTTGAAATTATTTTCCTAACTTGTGTTAAATGCCCGACTTCCATTTCCAATGCCCAGTCCCCTCCTGGAAGATTAGAAGCATCCAACTTACCTGTCAGATAACAGATAACTATGGCCCCTTGTCCCAAACCTGCTGCTCTTAGTCTGTTATCACGGAAGAGGTCTGCATGGGGCAGAGGTAGCGAAAGACATGCCACTTCAAGGTGTCATCTGAGGTTGGTGATAATTATCGTCAATAAGGCCCATACCCAAGAGGTTAAAGGAGATGTTATAAACTTGGGTAACCTTGCTACTGTTTGGGACACAGAGATTTATTTTCTAGATTCCTCAAGCCTTTCTCGGGAGATTTTGTCCTGTAAGTCTTGCTGACAGATTTATCCTGAGCTCCTGTCATCGATGGCTGTTTTCTCACTAAGCAGGTGGAAGGCAAAAGCCGGGGAAGGTAACTGCCAGCTGAGAGGTCGTTTGTGAATTGGTGCCATGAAGTGGACATAAATTTTATGTATTCTGCAAGGCCTTAGCTATTGGTTCTGCCTTGTCCTAGATTTTTCCTTTGTGACCGTATTTGCCATCGGTGTTAGCATGATTGTCTGCAGCGGTAATTAGAGATTTAGGCCTTGCCTGTACAGCATGCACCGGGTATCACAGTTCCTACAGGAGGAGTGGTGAGGAGGGAGGATTTAGTTACACCCACAAAAACAGGCAAGGCAAAATCTTCTGATGCAAGGCAAAATCTTCTGATAGCAGGCTTCCAGACACCATTTCCAGGAACATTTTAAAACTGGTAGACATGCCTCCTGCTTCCCCCAACCTCACCATCACTACCCACCATGGCCAAGGGACCATTCCTGTTTTACTGTGGTTCAGCCTGAGTGACAGAGGTTTAGGTAAGGAGAGAATGATAGGATAAGGAAATAAGGAAAGAAATAGTAAAACACACACACACACACACACACACACCACACAGAACAAAAACAACAAACACACAATGTCAATATCAATATATCAATATCTATATCTATCTATCTCAGAACTTTAGTGGATTGCTTTGTTTTTTTTTTCCCCAGCCTTTTTTTTTTTTTTTTAATGTTTATTTCTGAGAGAGAGAGAGAATGAGCATGAGCAGGGAAGGGGTAGAAATAGAGGGAGACAGAGGATCTGAAGTGGGCTCCATGCTGACAGTAAGAGAGCCCAATGTGGGGCTCAAACCCACAGACTGTGAGATCATGACTCAAGCAAAGTTGGATGCTTAACCAACTGAGCCCCTCAGGTGCCCCTCCCTAGCCTTTTTTTGGGGGGAGGGTCATAGAATCTTTTGTTCAAACAAAATTGTTATAGTTAACATTTTTTTAGCTCATAGTATAAACTGGGAAGTGATATAAATGTTTTACACTTATTACCTCATTTATCTTCACAAAAACCCTTGAGGCAGGTGTTATGGTCTTTATTTTCCAGTCACGGGAGCTAGACACAGATGTTAAAGTACATGCATGAGGTTGCACAGCTCGGAAGAGGTGGAGTGGGGCTGGAATCCCCAGCAACTGGTATCAGGGCTGGTCAGACACAAACTGGACACCGTGAGAGTATCCTCCAGAAGTGCTCTGCACCTCTGTGCTCTACTGGGAGGATAGAATGAACAGAAAATCCGCGAGCTGCTGTCATTGAAGCTGAGACAGGATGCAACCCAGACCTGACCTATTCCCTTCTTACCCTTCACCCGAGGGCCTCTCAGGGGAGTCCACTACTTCTGATCTAGTCAAGTTCCCTCATATTCTTGGCTGATGAAGCTGAGCAGCTGTGTTAGAAAGGTGAAGAACCTTGTACAAGGTCACATAACCCATTAGTGTCAAATCCCAGCCACCTTGATTCCCAGGCCACTGCCAACCCCAAACTCCCAATGGCAACACCAAGACACCTTACTGCACCTGAGATACTACTGTGCCAAGTTCTCAGTACGAAGAGGCAGGTGACTGAGTAGTCTAAGCCCAGAGAATAGCTAGAATGTTCTATAGAAACACAAAATTTTGGTGCCACTAGGAAATGGCACTAACCCTTCCAAGTTCCTGCCAACAGCTGATGCAGCAGTTGTTTGGGCCAAAGCCTGCTCTCTCAGAATGAGGCTCACAAAATGCCTGGGTTCTTTTCTCAGAATTTTTCATACATTTTCTGTTGCTACCAAGGTCTAGCCTAACATGTTCTCCCTACCCTGCTGAATTTTAAAGTCTGGGTTCTTTTGCCTTGCTATACCAAGAGCCCCTCTGGGAGAGCTACTCCATACTTTTTAAAAAGGGAATTCACTTTTGCATATCCTCTTCCTCTTCCTTAACTTTCTCCTTCTCAAAGAAAGGGACTTGGTAATTTTTTAATTAAAACTGTTGAAGGGAGTTAAATCTGTCCTGAGGTTAAAAATTGAAATTTTGCCTTAGTTACTTAATCAGCTGCCCACTGTCCATGCCCAAAGGATTTGTGCCTGAGCAAGTGTTCTGTGGTCTGAGGAGGGAGGTGAAAGGGCCCATTAGGATACAGAGGGTGGGGGCCACAACTGGCATGTTACCTGTGAGATGGGTGATTCTCTTTTGTAGCTCCATGCTCTGTTCCCAAATATGGATGCTGTCTTCCCTAAGCCGGGGTCTGAAGATACAGAAATAAAAGCTAAATGGCTTCACATTTTTGAAAGGAAAGAATTATTTTTCCAAAAATTTGAAACTTCTTTCACACAACCAGGGCCAGTTTCATGGGCGAGTGACCTATGTAGCTGTGTGGGGCACCAAGCTCAGAGGGCCTCCTCACTTATTTAATGCTCCACTACTCCCATCTTAAAATTGGTAATAGTTTTTGAACATGGGACCTACCATTTTCATTTTGTACCCGGCTGTGCACACCATGTAGCCTGTCTAGCCTCAACCCAGTTTGAGATACGTGTTTGTGGTGAAAGTGGGTGGGAAACTGATGTTTGTAAGGGAATTCTAACCCATTCTGGTTTGCAGCCTTTTTACAAAAATCTGGCATAAGAGTGTATGTTTAATTAAGAGTAAAAAACAAAAAACAAAAAACTAAGCTGTACCATATTAGAAGCTTGTGGTTACACTGAATTTGGTATCTCACCTTTATGAGTTAAAAGACTAGTCATTTCTCAGTGCCTTGTGCTATTTTTGGCTTATAGATCCTGAGACTCCAGCATATGACCTTTTCTAACCAGTGCTTGCCTTGCTGGCAGTCAGGTTACCACGGGTCAGGGCCCAGACACTTCATCTGTTGTTTTCCCCTTGGGTACAGAATGAGACCTCATAATGAAGTAAGGAGTTTCAGTGTTGTTTATCATCCTTCTCATAGATAATATTTAAAATGAATCATTGAATTACTTCTAGAAATTTCAGGTCATTATACGCAAAAGACAGTGTTATTTTTCAAGGTAAATGTTGAAAAATGCCAACATTATAACAAATTAGTTTATTTATATAGTCTTTAGTAAAGTCATAATAAAATAGATATTGAACATTTGAAAGAAGACATTGGAAAGCAAATGTTTCATAATATAATTATAAATATTAGCAAGATTATCAACATCAGGTTTAAGATATTATAATGAAGAAAGATAACAGTAAAAAGAGAAGAATGTAAGTAGCTAAGTTAGAAAGAAAAGGATAATGTAATTCTTAATCTCATTTGTCAAGGAATGTAAAAAACCAGAACTCTACTTTATTTTGCAATTTAAAGTGAGGCAGGGGCCAATTAGACCTTGTCATCTGGTTTTCTAGCTATTATTTATAGACTTGACCCTTGAACAACATGGGTTTGAACTATATGGGTCCACTTATACGTGTTTTTTTCTTTTTTATAAACATAGTATTGTAAATGTATTTTCTCTTCTTTATGATTTTTTTAATATTCTCTTTTCTCTAGCTTTCTTTGTTATGAGAATACAACATATAATACATAGAACATTCACATATGTGTTAATCAGCTGTGTTATTGGGAAGGCTTCTGGTGAACAATAGGCTCTCATAGTTCATTTTTGACTGGATGTGGGAGTCATTGCTCCTAATCTCTGTGTTGTTTAAGGATTAACTGTATATGGAGCACTATGCATGCCTGGGTAGTTTTGACCTGTCATCTGCTCTCTGCCTTCTCAGAGAAACAAATCAGAATACTGACCCTCATGTTGAAAGACTACAATGTGTTTGAGGGTCCTTATGGTTTCTTCAGCACAGACTTAAAAACTCAAGTTTCAGCACAGGGCAAGCAGGCTACATAAATGGGTATGTGTCTGGGTGGGGACTGGGATGAACTGGAAAGCAATGTCCAGTCAAGTGAGCAACCCCATTCAGCAACTGATGATAGTTGACTGGAGGGGTTATTGCTGTCAGAAGTTCTGAATTTTCAAAAAGAGTAGATCATCTTCACTGGGAAATTTGGAACTCTGGCTAGTGAATCAAACATGTAAAAAGTGTACTGTCCAAAAGCAAATAAGCATCTATGGCTGTATGTTGCCATGGGTTGTCCATCTTTAGCCAGTACCCTGTGTTCTTGTGTGGGCTGGGGCATGGATAACATTGGAGGGGAAGGGAGACATCTTAGGGGCATTATTTTCAGGCTAAGTTTATTTTCACAAACTAGAGTAAATGGATTCCTTTTTCATTAGGTTATGGGGCAACCCTTTTTCTTCTTTCTTTTTTTTTTTTTAAGTTTATTTATTTATTTTCAGAAAGAGAACAAAGGGGAGGGGGAGGGGCAGAGAGAGAGGGTTAGAGAATCCCAAACAGGTTTCGCACTATCAGAGTGGACAACCCTGAAAATTTATGAAATCAAAGCCTTGATGTCTTTGGTTTTATGGACTATTTTCCTTCTGTGTGAGCTGCTTAGACTAAGCTAAGAACTTTTGATCAAGTTGTAAATAAAACATCTTTAAAAAACATTTTTAATATTTATTCATATTTTGAGAGATAGAGACTGTGAGAGAGGGAAAGATGAGAGAGGGGGAATCAGAATCTGAAGCAGACAGGCTCCAGGCTCTGAGTTGTCAGTATAGAGCCTGATGTGGGGCTCGAGCTCACCAGCTGTGAAATCATGACCTGAACTGAAGATGCCTAATTGATTGAGCCACCCAGGCACCCCATAAATAAAACATCTTTAAAGCTGGTATCATTTATTAATGTATGGAATTATAATCACTTCTGTGTAAAATTCATAGTTTTAGATGTTAATTTTTATGGTGTCATATTGCTAGATGATTAGAATAACGTGTCTCCCACTAGCAGACTTCATAGAGTACCCATATTTTTTTCTGGAAGGAAACCTAAACTGGTTTATTTTGGTAGAAATGTGTGTGGTATGTAATGTGTGTATGTATTGTTTGGAGTGTACATGGGTACGTCTATGGTATGGTGTGTATGTGTGTATGATGGGATGTGGATGGTGTGTGCGTGCGTGCATGCATGTGTGTGTGTGTGTGTGTGTGTGTGTGTGTGTCCCCAAAGAGCTGCTTTTTATGTTTACAGGCTCAATGCTGTGGTTGAAGTTCACTGCAAGACACTGGCGTACAGGGGCGTGTGGGTGGCCCAGTCAGTTAAGCATCTGACTTCAGCTCAGGTCATGATCTCATAGCTCGTGGGTTAGAGTCCCATGTTGGGCTCTGTGCTGACAGCTAGCTCAGAAACTGGAGCCTGTTTTGGATTCTTTGTATCCCTCTCTCTCTGACTCTCCCCTGCTCATTCTGTCTCTCTCTCTCAGAAATAAATAAAAAATATTTTTAAAAATTTTTAAAAATACACCCGCCTCCAAGGGTGCAAAGTTCTTGTGATGATCCCTAAATTTCCCTCTTCCTCCTTGCTGGCTATTTTGATTTCATGTTGGAGCTCTTCTTTTCTCTCACCAGCTTCATTACTTGTCTCTTAGTGCTGTCTTCAAAGCTAAGTGTAAATCTGCTAATGATTTGCTTCTTTCTCTCTGGTTTTACCCTTTCCAACTTCCATTCTCAATCCTCCTAGGCCTTCTTCCCATTGGTCTTTTTTCCTTCCCCTGGGTGGAAAACTTAACCCTCTATCCTTCTTCATTTCTTAGTGTTTAGTTTACCTTTGTGGCTTTAAGATTTAACTAATTCTATGATTTCTCAAGTCTTAGATCTTTTCTTGTTTTCAACCCCTTTTTTCCCCCGTTCAGACCAGTGCACTTGCTTTTTTTCCTTTGCTCCCTCACCTCCCCCAAGAAATGAGTTCACAACTTCTCCCTCATCCTTCTCCTCCCACTTTTTGCCTCTGTCCTCTGTTCTCTTCTTCTTTCTTCTAGTCTTATTTTCTCAGTTGTTTTCAAACAGCACTTAAGGCAGCTTGCAAAGATGTTTACAATATAACAAAGTTAAAGAAGTAAAGTAAAAAGTGATACAGGAGGAGAATCAGAATAGACAATGTGATATGAATGGGAAATTAGTTAATACATGCCTCACCTATCAGTCAAGCTCCCCAGAGACTTCCTGATTTTTCCTCTTGCTCATCTTGATGATATTCCTTCCCTGGAAGAACATCAGAGAAGAATTCCAAGAGCTCAAGACTCAAAAGGCACTGTGATCATTTAATTGACAGTGTGTTGGTGCCATAGTTAGAGGCCAGGGTGAGAACAACTGGCCTTTGAGAGTATCCAAATACCAGCCATTTTATTACTGACACAGAGCCCTTACTGACAACTACTTTTCCAAGGGAAAATGCCAGTCATGAAGAAGGGGTTGGATGTCACCCCTCATCTGCATTTAGGCCTCATCACATGGCAACCCAAGAGTGGATCATGCATCATCCCCAATTGATGTCATGTCACCTCTGCTGGACTGGACCTGCTTTTCCCTTTCTAGTTTTGCAAAAGCCCTTGAGAAGGTTCCCAATACCCCTTTTTACCATTTCCCTTCAGGCTCTGGGCTGGATGCCATTTCTGCCTCTCAAGTTTTCTGAGGCTTGGGAACATTGCAATTTCTTGATGGCTGGTTCTCCTATTGATCTTTATTTCCTTAAACATTTCTCCTTCCTCCTTCTGAAAATTTATGCTTGTTTCTGGCATCTGCCTCGTCCTCTGTGAACACTCAGGCAGAGAATTCATTTAATTTTTTTGTGTGTGTGGTGTGTGTGCCTCTTATGGCAGTAAATCTCCCTTGCCATTTCTCTGACCTCTTGTTCCTTGTGTACTTAAAAATGTCTTATTTATTTCAACCTCGTATGTAATTTATCTTATGCTCATTCTGCACCTTTGCTTATCTTAGCATTTTTTTACACTATCCTGATTTTATTCTGTAGTAGCTGAGGACCTCCTTTATCTGATATGTTATACTTGCCCAAATGCCCCTTCTTTGCTTTCAAACCATCTTCCCAACATCAACTCTCTTGCCTTATCTCCTTCCTCTCCCTCGCCTTGGTATTTATTACCATGCACTCTCTATTGGCTCGTAATCACTTATCTTACTTTTCCATTTTTTTTTCTTTTCCCTTCCCTCCTATTGCTTTATCCACTGTCACTCTTGCCATAATTTTTCAGCCACCTAAGACTATTTTGACTTGAGATGATTTGCTGCTGCCTCTTCCACAGGCCCAGTATGACAGAAATCCAGGCCACCCATCTCTTCCTCCTTCTTCTTCTTCTTCTTTTTTTTTTTTGCAATAAATGGCCAAGTTAATTCAAGTTTTATCCATCATAAAAAGAACTCACTCTCCAACCATATGGGATAACTTATGACAGTAAATAAAAATTCCCCTATGTTTTGCTCCTCACAAGTTTTCACTTTCCCAGCAGAGCTTGGGAAGTCCAAGATGTTAAAATCCCTAGGGAGTGCATATTTTCATGAAAATCCACTTTCTTGTACTCACAGAGATTTGATTTTTCAATAACATTAGGGAACATTACAGCTTTTCTCTTCTACCCCTACTCTCACCTCTGCTAATTCTGAATTGTTGACCTCATGTGTTTTCCTCAAAGTGTGGGCTAGAGAAATGTTCCTATGTAAATATAGGCTTTAAGATCCTTCTCACTTGGGGAGCATAGGTGGCTCAGTCTGTTGGGCATCTGACTCTTGATTTTGGCTCAGGTCATGATCTTACAGTTTGTGAAATCAGGCCCCTGTTGGGCTTGTGCTGACAGCATGGAGCCTGCTTGGTATTCTCTCCCTCTCTCTCCCTGCCCTTCTCCCACTTATACACACTCTCCTTCTTTCTCAAAATAAGAAATAACCTTTAAAAAAATCTTTCTCACTCTGACTTATGAATAAAAGCTCCCCTTAGAATAAAAAAGCCCATTCTGTTTAAGTTAATTCTGTTTCTGGGGTTTTGTATGAATATAGATAGGGCTACTTTCAACACTGTTTACAATGGTGATGCTTGGCATTGCCTCAAACCCAGCCACTTGTGCAGAACCAGGGCATTGAAAGCAGCTGTGGGTGGGGGCTACATGGACTCACATTGGACTTGATCCTTCTCCAGAGATGATACAGGATGACTCTAATAAAAAAAAATTAGGTACTTAGTTTACTTTGGTGGGATGTATAATACGGAGACAACCTCTGGGATTGATTGATCAATTGAGTCTTTATTCTAACACCTTTCTGAAGAAAGGAATAAAGCCAGCCATATAATCATTCTGATCTAGTCCATGCCCATACAGTTTGGTAGAAGTAATTTTCCAAGGTGTAGTCCATACCTTTTTATTAAATCTTGACTTTATTACTGTTGAATGTTCAGAGGTTTCCTGAATTTTAATTTCCTGTGTCATCGTTAGAACATCCATTGCTTGTGGAGGAGAATCAGCAGGCATGGGGTTTTCTCTAGGCCCCACTCCTCCATCCCCTCCTGGAGTAAATGACTTAAATCTTGATGTTTCTGTTTCAGTTTATATATCTTGAGGGCAGTGTTTTCATTCTCTCTCTGCTTCCCAATGATGCCATGACAGTGAGATGACATGGCCCTAGGAAGCAATAGAAATAAAGTGAGTACACAAGGAACTTACTTCTAGTTAAGTAGATTTACATTTATGCTGTTCTATTTCAAACCCCTGCCTGGTAGATTTCTAATAATTAGCCCTTTGAAAACTCCATCTGAAGTTTTCTGGAATTTCCAATATATGATGACTAAAATGATAGCTTTTACGTGTCCTAACATCTTACAGAATATTCTAGAAGCTGGGGATTTAAAATTTTTTTGATGGCCATTTCTTACATCTTTTTCAATGTCTCTGTTGTACAGCTTCAAGATGATCACTTTTGAAATATGATGCCAAATCATTTATTATCCTTTAAAGCATACCTTAACTTACACAGTGCTGTTATTATTCTCATTCCTGGATCACTTTTTCAAAGGTGCCTATGTGTAGCACGCTGTCAGGGATTTGGGGAAATTTTCTCTTTCCTCCCCCAACAAAATCATGAAATAACTTTACCATGCTTATTGTAGTTCCTGATTTTTTTTTACAGGAAAAACATTTTATTCCGCAATTAAATATAGCATTGGTATGAAAATAGCTCTAGGAGGAGTAATAAAGATTTAACTTACACCAAGGTTTAAATAACTGATACTTGTCTGGGCAGATTTTGTATGTGGCCATATGGTAAAGAGACATCCTGGTTTCTTGAAGTCTAGGAGAGACACCTAGAGAGTGGATAATGGATAGACATAGAAAGAGGAGCATAAACCAAATTCTGTCACCCTAACACTTTTGGCTTTGCATTTTCTTAGTCTTGCTTACTGCTGGGACTCAGCTACTTTTAAGAAGGCTCACTTTGCTTTTCAGGGCCCCCAATTCTTCAGATTCCATGACATTAGGCTTCTTGACTAAGCTGGAGACTAAATCTGCAAAGCAGACTGATGGAAATCAGTCTAGTGCTGTGGAGGAATCATCAGAAAATATCCTTCGTTTCCTCACTTCCCTCATCTGGGAGGGATTCAGAGAACCCTGTCCCTCCAGTGGCTTCTGTTCCCATCACTCAACACAAAAGTTCCAAGTAGAGCAGATGCATCTGGAGGGGCCAGTGGTTCCCTTTCTTACCCATAAAAATGAGCTGTTTTGTTTTGTATTCATTCAGTTATTGCCACAGTAATGGCCCATAAAAACCAGCCTAAAACCTACTGGCATACAAAAATAAACATTTATTTCTTGATTACATGTGTGTTGGTTGGCTGGTCTAGCGTTAGCTGGGCTTGGCTTAATCTGTGGCTGGGTTCAAGTCTGCTTCACTTGTCTCTTGTCATTCTGGGACCTGTAGCTCTAGGAAGCTCTTTTGATAGCCAGACATAAGAGAGCAAACTACCTGTGCAAGCCTATTTCCAGTTGTTCTAGCAAACTAAGCTTTATCTGATATGTGATTTGCAAATATGTTCTTCCATTCCATCGGTTGCCTTTTAGTTTTGCTGATTGTTTCCTTTGCTGTGCACAAGCTTTTTATGTTGATGAGGTACTAATAGTTCATTTTTGCTTTTGTTTCCTGGAGACAAGTCAAGTAAGAAGTTGCAGTGGTGAGGTCAAAAAGGTTGTTGCTTATTTTCTCCTCTAGGATTTTGATGGCTTCCTGTCTTTCTCATCCATTTTGAGTTCATATATGTGTATGGTGTAAAAAAGTGGTCTGCATGTCTCTGTCCAGTTTTCCCAGCACCATTTGCTGAAGAGATTGTCTTTTTTCCATTGAATCTTCTTTCCTGTTTTGTCAAAGATTAGTTGGCCTATATGTTTGTAGGTACATTTCTGGGTTCTCTATTATGTTCCATTGATGTGCATATCTGTTTTTGTGCCGGTACCATACTGTCTTGATGATTATAGCTTTGTAAAACTGCTTGAAGTCTGGAATTGTGATGCCTCCAGCTTTAGTTTTCTTTTTCAGGATTGCTTTGACTATTCAGGGTCTTTTATGGTTCCATACAAATTTTAGGATTGTTTGTTCTAGTTTTGTGAAGAATGCTGGTGTTATTTTGATAGGGATTGCATTGAATATGTAGATTGCTTTGGGTAATATTGATTCATTTTCATTCTATATATCGGTAAAACAAACCAACAAAAACAATCAAACAAAACCAGACAAGTGACATGAATCATGCAGCTGACACAATGTCTAAGGGGTGATGCCAGCACCAGAATTTTTGTGTTCTGTACTCAGTCCCATGGTAGCTTCAGTGCTGGACTCAGACTCAGTGTTTATTTTTAAATCATTTGTGCCTATTGGTGCCCTATCCCTTCTTACTGCCACCTCTTTTCTCTTTGAGTTCTTCCCTTCGTACCTAGAACTGTCTCTTTATAGATCTCTTGGGAAGGTCGTGTTGTGGTGAAATCACAGCACTGCACTCCTCACCTCCCTGCCAGTTTGGGTTATTTCTGTTCAGACACAGATTTGGCCAGCACTGCTGTTGACAGTTGTTCATTTCAGGTTGTTCCCAAGCCTGGCCCACAAAAGGAAATCAAGCAAAGGATACTCTTGCTGTTTTTAGGAGGCACATTCCTGATGGCCTGAGAATGCCAGGCATTAACTGCCAGGACCTACATGAAATGATTTTCTAGAGCAGTTTTGGAGGGAAAAATAAGTCATAAAAATCAACCTGGGGGGAGTGAATAAATTGGAGGAACAGTAGCTTGACTTACTTTACTTTGATTATTGAGGATTTTTGTCTCTTTATTGATATGGTAAGCCTAGTTTAGTTATGCCTCCTTCTTGTCTGCTCATAGGTTGGGGATCCAAGGGCCTACCTGAATTTGATAAACGTTAGAGTAACTTGGATGCTAGGGCTCTTCCTGAACACTTTATTAGTATTTCCCAGAAGCTATGGGGCAGCCAGCACCTCTTTTACCTTTGCCAACATGTTGTTCTGAACACCGTACCCTCTTTGCTATGAAAGCAGGGCACGTTGTCTGAAACCTCCTCTATTGGTTGTCTTGTCTGAAACCAGAGCAAGAGAGCCAGACCTGAGGCGAGGATTGGAATAAAAGGATATAAGGGGCTATCTCGCTCCAAGGATGGATGTCACCAAGATGCCATAACCACCAAACTGCTGAATTCCAGTGTTGCCAGGTTAAAAGAAGTTAAAAGAAATAGTGGCACGAGGCTAAAGTAGTGTTGGATGGATCCTGAAAAATGAAATAACTTACTGTAAAGTTTAGTAAGAGAGAAAATAAAGTATTAAGTGGGGAAAGGGTTACAAATGTGGCTTCTCACATTAATTCTTTGATTATGATTTATAATTTAATATCAGCGTCAGGGAGGGAAAGAAACCCAAACCAGTTGAAAAATAGGATAAACATGCATAATGGGAAATGCAGCAAACTGACAGTGGGGACACTGGGCTATTGTCCCCTTCTGCCATGGGCAGCTATGTAGCTTTGGAAAAGTCACTTAATCTCCCTATGTCTCTACTGAAGAAAATTACAGCAGAGCCTAAACTGCTTACTGTAGAAAGTTGATTTGGGGATCAAATGAAATAAAATCCATGAAAGCATTTTGTAAACTGGAAAGTACTATCCAAATATCAGAGTTTATTATTCTTTCTTAATCCTGCCATTCCACTGCCCTATCATCTCAAAGAACAGAAAAAATGTTGGCACAGGATAATTTTCACAGTTTGGAAGGAGGGGTAAGTTGTTGCCTTTGCACCCTTCACTGCTAACATCTGTCACCCCCAGCTCTGACAGCTGCTTCGAAATTTGCACTATGAATGTCTCAAAACAGGGTTGGGTCAGCCTCCAATCCCTACTCTGCCATGCCCCAACCATATTAAAAAATTAACATCTCTTCACTTTCCATATGCTTGGAAAGAGGCCACGAAGGAAAGCTCTTGACAATCTTTTTATCCTATTTTTCATTTGGTTTGGGTGTTTCCCCTCCCCCACCCTGATATTAGCAAACTGTAAAATATAACCAGAGCACCAATATGAGAAGCAAGATTTGCAACCCCTTCCCCACTTAATACTTTATGCTTTTGTACACTCAACTTTGCAGTGAATTGTTTCTTTTCTTACAACCCCATCCAAGAAAATTTCCCATTCAGTAATGTTAATAATAATATATTTTTAAACCTTGACTTAAAATTATAGTAAGTGCCAAGAGGCTCTAGTTGCTATTTTGTTGAAATAATATCAGGTTTCCTGTGATGCTTTACATAGCTGTCATCTCTGTGATATGATACGTCCATGATTTATTGACCTACTAAAAGTGCTGTCATTGACTTGTCATAATAAACTTTTCTTAAAATATTAAAGTGTAGAACATTGAGTAATAGCTCAGACCAGTACAGAGCCTTGATTTGGTTGTGGATTTGGATTTGGTGGCCTGAGGTTCATCTTTTATGTCTTAGAAATGAAAGCTCTGCCTTGTTCCCCCTCTCACTTTTTACTCTCCCCATCACCATCCCCCCGCCCCCCCGGGCTAGGTGTCACTAAAAAGATTGACAGAAAGGAAGGGACAGGATGTGAGAAACTCTGAACATGAAGGACTCACCATAAGCTTCAGCCTGATGGTCACTACTGTGTCTGAAAAGGCTTTCAGAGAATCCAAACCACCATGATCCTTATCCAGTTGACTAGCGTCTGTGAACAGATAATTGTATCCACTATGGTGGGGTGGTGGTAGTGGCTCATTTTTTTCCAAAAGGGAAAAATATCCAACCCTGGAATATGAGTTTATTATCCATAGATATGGAATCAGGGAGAAATTTAAAACTGGAGAATTTCCAGTCATAATTGAGACGCATGGAAGGCTTCTAGTGGAGTCTGTCTCCCTTTTCACAGAGCTATACCTCTGACTCTGGCATGTCTGTTGGCTGGTCCTCTTGACTCTGGTAGTGAAAGAGGTTGATCCTGGTGATCTGACCATGATTCTCTCCTTAGGTTCAGCTCACTGTTCAAATTAGGCTGTGGTGAAGGGATAGGGCTAGGAGATCTTCCCCATGAAATATACATGTATTTACTTTGGACATTTAGGGAGGCCATGTTATCTAATCCATTTGTCATGAAGTAAAACAAAATTATAAAGGTATGAGTCTTAGGTTCATGGAATCTAGGAGAGGGGGGTTAGGGTGGGGGATAAGGAAACAAGGAAGATAAAGGGAATAATGAGGAAAGCTGAAGAGAAATGACATAGTATAAATGAGAAAGTCAAGTGGTAAAACACAATCTCAAATAAGGAAATGCAGTGAAGCATTTATGGGTATTTAATCTTATAAATATATGTGCACAAACATACACAATCAAAACCCTAACAGATTAACTGTCACCATACTGCCTTTGAGCCTCCAACTTGAATATAGTCTTTTGACCAGATCAAATTTTATATGGAATGTTAAAAATGTTTTTGTTTTCTTTATCCACAGAAATTGGATGAGAACTTGTTAAAAATCTAGAAAATTTTTCAGAGGGGAAGTGGGCGGGAGGACGGATGAAATAGATAGTAGGGATTAAGAGTATACCTACTGTGATGAGCACTGAGTAATGTATAGAATTATTGAATCAAAAATAAATATGACAAAATTTTAAATCCTTTGTAGTAATAATTTTTTAATTGAGGAAAAATAAATTTTTAAAAGAAACAAAATGCATATCTGTAGCAACATATATAATACATGTCTTTATAATTCCATTACACTTTAAATCCATTTTTTCAGGATAGAAGCATAAATATATAAATGCATATAAATATTTGAGGAATTTTGAATGCTCACAAAATGGCCATGCTTGGTTCATCTGGAGATATGAAGGTCTGAATAAGGCTCTAAAAACAAAAAAGGACTATTCCTATAATCTGTTCAACCCAAACTTGCTACTAACAGATGAAAAAGTCAAGGTTCAGAGTAGAAGACATAAAATTTATGTAGAGAAAGTTCCTGTGTTTTAATTTTAGGAAGCCAAAAATGTGCTTTGGGTAGACTTCTGATTTTGTTGTTGTTATGATTTCACATTTCTAGACAAACAAGAAAGGGTACAGAAATTAATTCTCCTATTCAGCTAGCCCTTTCATTATTAATACATGGTGTTGTTAGTGCTGTGGGATCAGAAATATTGAAGGTAGTTCAGTTATATTCTCCTAGAGTTGAATGCCAAGAGATCAGTCACTAAACCTACATCATGGGATTGCTCAGAGAAGGAGATAACAGAGTATTTGAGGGAAAGGAGGGGAGGGCTTTAAATGGCTCTATAAATATAAAATATAACATTTCAGTTACTGGAAATATACAGATATAGTTATCCCATGGCTACTTAAGATCTTAAGCTGCTTGAGAATAGGCATGAGTTAATCAGATAGCAAGACTATAGGGTCAGATGATGTACTAGGCACTGTGAGGAGACTTTGGTTTTCTTTCCTGTGCAACAAATATTTTTTGAGCCAGTATCTTCTAGGTCCTGTGGTAAGCACAACAAACACAGAAGTAAACCAGTCTTCAGAGTGTTCATGGTGTTTACATTCTAGCAGAAAGGACTGATAAAATAGAGAAGACATTGTTTTTAGACCTCAAACCTCCAACCTTGGAAGCTGGATTAGAATTAAGGGGAACATATCTGAAAAAAGCAAATACAAGATAGTATATAATAAAATGTATATATGTTGGACACTCAAAACTTTTGCATGGTGGAAATCCAGGAGCCATGGAAAACTTGGAAAGTAGATTGAGTGATTTTGGCCTGGAAAGATGAATGAGGCTAGGAAATAAAGAGGCAAGGAGTTCTTGACAGGGGGAACATCAGTGGGCAGGGATAAGGATAAAGGGGTCTGTGTCCTCTTTATACTCAGTAGGTCTGGTTCCATGCCAGGGACTTGATGTGCATCCTTCAAGGGTGGCAGCCTTCTCTGCTCCTTCTTGAGCTCCTGCACACCTCTTATTGTTGACAGAATGAGGGAGAGCCTGGCTTACAGCACATGTTAACATTGGCAATATTCATGCAGGGTGACACACTAAGGGGTTGCCTTTACCCTTACTTGAAATCAATCCCTTGTTGACAGAACTGTTTCTCAGAGCTGAAACGCAGGAGGTACCATGGGTCTCATGTTGCTCTCCCCTGGAAAAGCTGGTGAGAAACCAGTGCTGGACTTGTGACTCACATAGAGCCTGGTGTGGGACACAGGGAGTTTGATCTGGCTCATTCAAGAAGCCGATTGACTGGGACTTAGATAAACCAAACATAAAATGCAAATCCGTATGCTCTTCTAAGGTTGTCTATCTCAGGACTAAATTTAAAGGTTTAAAGGAGTGTCTTCCCTTGGGAGAGGACTAGGAGGGGAAGAGGCTGTGTAGGGGAAAACATGTCAATTCTCCTTTTTTTTTTTCCAAGGACCTTCACATGGTAAAAGGATTTGTAGGTCCAAATAGAAACAGAGAAAAACACAAGTAGTTTAGAGAAAGCCAGTCAAAGCCTTTGTTTGCTGTTATGGAAACCAAACAACTGCTGGATTGAATGATACTAATATTATATTTTTATTTTTCAACTGTTCTTAGAAACTGTGGAGACACAGTTTTAGTTTACACAGTCTTAGATTAATTCCATAGTCTGCATAATTGGTAGGAAAAAATTAACTACATCGGAGAATGAATATCCTAACACTCAAAAAGGAAATGCATGGAATCTATGCAAACAGCCACAGAAAAATAAGCTTTACGTAAAAAAAAAAAATCAAGTAAAAAATATAAAGGGTAAAGCTACAAATTCAGTACTGCCCAGTAGTACTGACTTCATGAAGGAACAAGCCTGTGTCTTCCAAGGAGGTCTGGCAAGTCTTTGCAATACAGTATGAGCTCTTGTGCTTGCTGTACTTTGATGTAAAATTCAGTATATAAAGAGAGACAGTTAGGAAGAAATATTTGTTAAAAATGGGTGAGGGAAATGATTGAACAAATAAATAAATGAGGGAGAAATGGTCAAATCTTTCTTAAAGAAGAAATCCAAGTAATGTAAGTAGATACCCCTCTCCAGGAGATAGAGGTTAATTCTCAAGTGGGAATTGGGTGTAGTGACTCAACTTCCATAGAGCAGAGGAAGGGAAAAATAATACCTTCATAGTGGAGAAAACTGACAGACATCACCTGAACCAAATGATCAAGGTGAGAATCGCCAGTAATAAATTATGTTGATATCCTTATGGCCTCTTATATGATGCAATGGGAAGGGTATTTCATTTCTATACTATTTTTTCTAGAAGTCCAGAACCCTGGTCTAGTCATGAGAAAACATCAGACAAGCTGAGGAGTGTCATATAAAATACCTAGCCAGTATTTCTCCAAACTGGGAAGGTCATGGGAAACAAGGAGACTGAGTGACTGTCACAGATCACAAGGGACTAAGGAGGCATAGCTAAATGAAAAATGGTATTCTGGATTGGCTCCTGGAACAGAAAGATGACATTAGTGGAGACACTGGTGAAATCCAAATGAAGTATGGAGTTTAGTTGGTGGTAATGTTCCAATGTTGACTTCTTAGTTTTGACAAATGTATTATGGTGATGTAAGATGTTAACTTTAAGGTTAAGGGTGTATAGGAACTCTATGATAGCTTTTCAGTTTTTCTGTAAATCTATAATTATTCTAAGGGATTACTGCTTTTTCCTTTATCTTTCATCTTTTTCCCACCCTCGATTCTGTGAATGTAGGACTTATACCTACCTACATCCAGTTTCCCTGTGTCATTATAAGAAAGTATTCTTTGCTAAGTAAAAAGAGACAGTGAAAATTTGTCCCTCTCCAAAAAATCCTTTGTCTTTTTATTTTCTGGCTTTTTCTTTGGTGCCATGAGATTCCAATATATTTATAAAAGTCTCAAGTTTATTCATAAAGCCATACAAAAGTTATTTTTTTTAAAAAATCTAAAGAAGTGATAATACTCCCCAAAATCAGATTCAAAGGAATATAAATAGCTAGATTATCAAGTAAAGATATATTTAAAGTGAAATACCAACTGTATTTTGAAATGCCACTAATCCTTGAAGTTCTGTTACAAAACTACATCCTGAGAATAAAATTTCAGAACATTCACGCAAAGGAGAAAGGATCAAAAATGCATTTTTCTTCTTATTTAAGGGTCTTCTTTCATTTTATTTTAGGGCTCCTGGAGAACCTCTCAGCTTAAGCCCAGTATTCACCAATCACTGGCTAATAACTAGAGCTGAAAGAGGGCTCTGCCCTAATGCCATTATGTTCAAGAGCCATGATTGATTGTGTTATAGTATGTTTTTGAAACCTAATTACTGTCTGAGTGAGTATCTGAACTCATTAATCTTTAGTCCTGTAAATAAGTAAAATTGACTAAATAACTGGATTTCTCTAATGATGGCTTAGGTTATCTTTGGACCTACTGCCTTGCCCTACCCTCTTCAGGGCAGCAAATTATTTTGTTTAATGGTAATTGCTCCCCAGCTTTGAAATCAATTTGTAAAAGTCGGCTTATAAAACAATTTTCCATGTTGCCCTGTGATTGCTTAGTCCCTACTCTATCTTTGTGGTATAATGAGCACATCCTGTGATGTGTTCACAAACCATTGTGTTTGCTGATGACCCTCCTTTGTGAGAAGGGCAACATCATTTAATGAGAGAAGAGGCTGTGTATATGTGGAAGGGGGTGGGTTGGAAGGGAAGTTTTATTTTCACCTTACTAACCCTACCTTAGTTCTTTTCTCCCCACCAAAATAGAAAACAATTTCATGTAGTGTGGCTTATTCCATATACTCTAAATAATGTAATAATCAATAAAGGTGATTCCTTTCGTCTTTCTCTGGCTGCAGCATAACTAGGTTGTGGAGTTTCTATTCATTCTTCCTTCTCTCTCTCTTTTTTTAATGTTTTCCTCCTTGTTACCATTTTATTATCCATTAGAACTATTCCCTAGATAGTAGCTTCAAGAGGAAGAGAATTAGGCAATATTCATATGCACCTTGGGACTTCTGCTTCCAGCCAAGGTGGGGGAAACATTGACCAGATATGCTCTCTCCTTGAAACAAATCAAAAAACATATATGAAATCACAGTTTTCAATGCATTGGACATCAGGCATCCAAGGACAGAGATCCCTGAGAAATGAGAACAAATGATTTGAGCCCCACAATTGCCACAGCTTATAGCCTTGAGAAGGTTTATAGGCTATAACACAGAGAGAGAAAACATAATGAATGAAGAGTCGAAGCTCAGAATCTAGGGAGACCGTGGCAACTAGAAGTCATAGGACAGAGTGCCAAAGAGTGAAAGAAAACTCTGGAAGTCTGTAGAAAGAAGGTCCTCTTTGAATATTCAGCTGATTACTGATCAGCACATGTGTGTGAAGCAACTATCCAGGAGGAAAAAAGAATAACTCAGAAGGACTAGAGAAAACAGAATCTAACATTCACACAAGGCAGGAAATAGTATCTGTTTCCACCAGTCAGATTGGAAAACTCCCTAGTTCATTGGGTTTTGCTTCAGTATGAGGAATAAATAGCTCTAGATTTAAGGCTACCTAACAAAGCTGAAAAGTACGCCAGGCATGGACCAAATATTGCAAATAACTTATCTATCTCAGAACAAAGTACAGAAATATTTATAGGAATAAAAAAAAACCACCCAGCATGCAACAAAATAAATTCATAGTGCTTGATGTCCAATTAAATATTACTGGGCATATTAAAAAGGAACATATGACCCATCTGAGTAGAAAACCAATTAATCAAAATCAACCTAGAACTGACAATGATGTTAGAATTCACAGACAAGGACACTAAAAGCAGTTGTTATAACTTTATTCCATATGTTCAAGAAGCTAGATGAAAGATTGAACAAATTAAGTAGAAAGTGGAAGATGTAAAAAAGACCCAAATCAAACTTTTAAAGATGAAAACTACAGTGGCTGAGATGAACAGGGCATTTGATGGGATTAACAGCAGATTAGTCACTGCAGAGGAAAAGATTGGTTAAATTGAAGACACAGCAATAGTAACTATTGCAAAGGAAAAACATTGAAAAATAAAGCTCAAGAAAATATGAAAAAGAGCATCAGTGAACTGTGAAACAATTTCAGTCAGCCTAAAATACATGTTTTTGGAGTTCTCAAAAGGAGAATGAGATGGGACATAAAAATATTTGAAGAAAGGGGTGCCTGGGTGGCTCAATCAGTTAAGAGTCCGACTTCGGCTCAGGTCATGATCTCACGGTTCATGGGTTCGAGCCCCTCATCGGGCTCTGTGCTGACAGCCAGCTCAGAGCCTGGAGTCTATTTCAGATTCTGTGTCTCCCTCTCTCTCTGACCCTCCCCTGCTCACGCTGTCTCTCTCTCAGAAATAAATAAGATATTAAAAAAATTAAAAAATTTTTGAAGAATATTTGAAGAAAACAAATAATCCAATTTAAAAGTGGGCAGTGGACCTGAAGAGATATTTTCCCAAAGAAAACGTATGGTCTGATGACCAACAGACACATGAGAAGATGCCCAACATCATTAATAATCAGGAAATGCAAATCAGAACCACAATGAGATATCACCTCACACCAATCAAAATGGCTGTTATCAAAACAGGGGCACCTGGGTGGCTTAGTCAGTTAAGCATCTGACTTCAGCTCAGGTCATGATCTCACAGTCGTGAGTTTGTGCCCTTCATCGGGCTCTCTGCTGTCAGGATAGAGCCTGCTTTGGATCCTCTGTCTCCCTCTCTCTGCTCCTCCCCTGCTTGTTCTCTCTCTCTCTCTCTCTCAAAAGTAATAAACAAACAAACATTTTTAAAAAGATGAGGAACAAGTATTGGTGAGGATGTGGAGAAAAAGGAAACCTTATGCACTAGTAAGAATACAAATTGGTACAGTTACTATGAAAAACAATATGGAGTCTCCTCAAAAAATTAAATATAGACATACCATATGATCAGTAATACCACTACTGGACATTTAACCCAAGAAAACAAGAACACTTATTTGGAATGATACAAGCACCCCTATGTTTATTGCAGCATTAGTTACAATAAATAGAATATTACTCAGCCATCAAAAAGAATGAAATCTTGCCACTTGTGGCAACGTGGATAGACCTAGAGGGCATCATGCTAATAAGTACAGTAAGTCAGACAGAGAAAGACAAATACCATATGATTTCAGTTATATGTGGAATGTAAAAATAAAAGAAATGAATGAACCAACTGACAAAAAAAGCAAACAAACAAATAGACTCATAAATACAGAAATCAAACTGGTGGTTGCCAGAGGGGAGTTGGTGGGGAGAATGGGTGAATAAGTAAAGGGGATTATGAGGTACCAACTTCGGTTATAAGTCATAGAAGTGAAAAACACAGCATAGGGAATATAGCCAATAATATCATATTAATGTTGTAGTGACAGATAAAAAAATTTAAGCAATAATGGCTAATAAGTTTCCAAATTTGATGAAAACTGTAAATCCAGAGATCCAAGAAGCTCAACAAACTCTAATCACAAGGAACATAAAGAAAACTACACCAAACACTTTGTAATCAAATTGCTCAAGACTAGTAATCAGGAAAACCATAGAAATAGCCATAGAAAAAGATATTACACACAGAGGGACAAAGATAAAGATAATGGCATACTTCTCATTAGAAATAACATAGGGCCATCTGGGTGGCTCAGTTAGTTAAGCAGTCAACTTTGGCTCAAGTCATGATCTTGCAGTTTGTGGGTTCAAGCCTCACATTGAGCTCTGTGCCAACAGCTCAGAGCCTGGAGCCTGCTTCAAATTCTGTATCTCCCTCTCTCTGCCCCCCTCACTCTTGCTTTCTCTCTCTCTCTCAATATTACATAAAAACTAAAAATTTTTTTTTTAAAAAAGAAATAACATAAGAAGACAGTGGAACAATGTTTTTAAAATTCTAAAATAACAAAACCTAGAAATCTATACCAAGTGAAAATATATTTCAAAATGAAGGCAAAATACTGCCTTAGACATACAAAAACTGGAACAATGTATCATCAGAACTGTACTACAAAGAAAATCATTTAGTAGAAAGAATATGATAACCAGTTAGAGATATTGATCTATACAACATAATGAAGAGCATCAGAAACATTAACTACATGACTAAATATATAAGATTTTTTTTTTCTTATTAGCTGCATCTCTTTAAAAGATATGGGACTATCTTAGGAATAATAGTAATACAGTATGGGGTTTATAACATATGTAGTAGTAAAACATATGACAAAAGATAGCACAAAGATCAGGAAGGGAGAAATGGAAATGGAAACATGCATCAGAAATCCATTCAAAAATTAACATTTACTGTTATGTAAGTATTGCAAGTGCTATTTACTGAACATCTATTATGCATTAGACACTGTTCTAGCAGTTACACATACAGCAGAGGGCAGAATGGTTAAGGTCCCTGATTTCATGGATTGTACATTTCACTGAGTTGGCAGTTAACAGTATACGAATAAACAGGATAATTACAAACTGTTTTAAGTGCCACAGAGGAAACAAATAGGATGCTTGCTATAATAGAGAATAAAAAGTGTATGGGAATCAGTTAAAGTGATCAAGAAAGTTGTATGTGTCAAGGGGACATTTGAACTGAAATCTGAGGGATGAGAAGAAGCCAGCCCAGTTGAAAATCAAAGGAGAGGAACCCAGGCTGAGATAACTTATGAGCAAAGGCCCTGAAGGTGGGTAAGAACTCAGCTAATTTTAGAAACTGACCTTCCAAGGGACAGTGTGGCTGAAGTATAGTGAGAGAGAGGGGTAGAGAGGTGAGAGATGGTGCTGGGGCAGAGGTCAGGTCAGGCAGGGTCTTGAAGCCTTGATCAGGGTTTTGGGGTTCATGCTGAGCATGATGGGAAAACATTAAAGAGTTTCAGCAAGGGAGCAAGATTATCTGGTGTATCTTAAACAAAAGATAATTTTGCTGTAGGATGGAGAATGAAAGATAAGGAGCAGGAATATAAAAAGGAGGCTGGTCACACGGCTATTGTTGTTGAGGCAAGAGATGCGGGTGGTGGTATGAATAGACTTAATGGCAGTAAGAAGAAGTAAAGTAACTATATTAAGTACGTATTCTGGAAGTAGAACTGGCAGGGCTTGATGACAGATATATGGATGTGGGGGCCAGAAAAGGAAGAATCCCCTAACTGGGATTTCACCCAGGTCCATCTGAGTTCAAAACCTTCTGTTTTCAGTGCTGCCGTTATGAGGTTATTATGAATGGTGTCTCTCACCAGTAATGAAAATATTATAAAGTATAAAACCACAGACTTTGCCATCAAGGGCACAGAATGATAATTGACAATAAAAAAAGTTATGTCAGCTAGAAACTAAATGATTCCAATAAATGTTATAGAAGTTCAGAGGAAGAGGAAGAGTATGATTTGACAGGGAAAGAGAGAACACTGTGTGGAGGGTGAGCAGTATTAGCAAAGACCTGGAAGTGGGGATTCCCATAGATTTTTAAAGGGATACTATTGAAAGTACAATGGCACATTAGTAAATAAAAAACCAAAGACAGTTGTCTCTGAATACGTAGCTAGAGGTGGACTTGGTCCGCTTGTAATGACTGAATGGTAGTGCCAAACCTCTAAATGGCAACCTTCAGGTCGACAGCTTGTCATCATTGTGGAGCTATTGCTTAAAAATGGGGAATTCTCATATATTATATACACCATAGCAATTGCTCTACTTATTTTTTTGAGAGAGAGAGAGAGTGCAGGAGTGTGCCTGAGAGTGGGGGAGGGGCAGAGAGAGGGAAAGAGGAAATCCCAAGCAGGCTTTGCACTGTTAGTGGAGGACCCCATGTGGGACTTGATCTCATAAACTATGAGATCATGACCTGAGCCAAAATCAAGACTCAGGTGCTTAACTGACTGAGCCATCCAGGCATCCTACATAGCAATCATTTTAAACAGAAATTAGGGATAGCAGGGTTTCACGTCTCAACCAACCTGAGACAAATGGTGAAAGCAGAATTTGAAATTGTTCATGGTCAGAGGTTTTTCTACCACTTAACAGAAATGAAAGACATCTTTTTTCTCTCCCCCCCTTTTCCTACTTAACCTTCTTCTTTAAGAATATACTACTGGTTTTTCTAACTATGTGGTCATTTGTGATCTCTGATGGTTGGACTTTATTGAGCATTATCAGAGTGTACAGACATTGTAAATTACGGTAGCTCTACCCATGGAGAGTTTTCTGAAACATGGATTAGACTCCAAAGCACCAAAAGTTAACCCATTTGGGTGACTCCTAAGATTGGCCCTCTGGGAAGCAGCCCCAGCTTTACTAACCTTATGGTGTCATGGAGGGAATCCACAGCAAATGACCCACTGGAATCCTTTGGTTCTGTAACCAAAAGGTGGCCTTTGCCAATCTTAGGCCCCAGCTACAGGATTGGATGTCTGAAATTCATAATTTATAAGCTCAGTGGCAAAATACTTCCAACGGAACCTTTCTCAGTAAAGCCCTCACCTCTGTCCCTGTGTTTCCAGCTGTGCAGTAAGAAGAAAAGAGTCATTTCTGAAAAAAATAACAATTGAATCAAGCCCTGTTTCTTCTTTTCTGATCACACTCCAAATTGTGTTAAAATGAGGGATAGCTGGCAGCAGTGAACTTCCTCTTTATCTCTGCTTACATCCCACTTCTGGTAGTTTGAGCTTGTCTGGGTTCTAAATACTTTTTTACCTGTAAATCATTGGGCAAGTCTTATTCGCAGTTATACTCTGGGTGTGTGCACGTGCGCACACACACACGTTTCATAATTCCTGGACGACATACTCAGTCTAATCAAATAATTTCTCCTTTGTTAAGTCATTTATTCTGGAAACACACTTTGAAAATTGTGTGTTGTTGTTGTTTTTTGTTTTTTTTTTTTTAACTTTATGACCGGCTTGATGATAGCAGACAAAGATACCGAAATAGTGTTTTGGCTTTCCAAATTAAGCAATAATATTAGCTCTAAACAGCCAAAATATTGGAGCACATGAGTACAAGAAGATATCTCTACAGTTGTTTGTTTTGTATGCAAACTTTTCCCCAACAGAGTAGATATGTTTTAAATTTCTATCTTGCCAGAGATGATAACACAAATTTCTGACTATTGATTGATATCACCTTTGGCGCCACAGTTTTAAGACAGAACAGTGTTCATCTAATCCACTACAAGCTGCTTCTTTTGGGGGAGAAGGCTGGTTCACTGGTAATTGTTAAGCACCCTTCTGAATTCTGAGTATGTTAAAAAATGAGGAAGAAGTCACTCTTTGTGGGAATCTAATCTTCTATAATAATCCTCCACTTGAGTGATTCTCATCTGCTCCTGGCCCTTGGTGATATCTTAGGCTTTTTCTCCTCTGCATATTTGCTCACCCAAGTGCATTATTTAGGACCTGCTGTTTCTCTCCACCTTCTCTCATTGATTCCACCCAGCCTTCCAGCCTGCGAAAACCCCACTGCCTTGTCAAGATCCCCTGACCACACCAAACTGACTTGATGCCTTTCTCTTTTGAGGTCTCTACTTTGGCCCCTTGCCACTTAGATTGTTTATCTTCTCATGTTAGTCTATCCAGTTTCCGAACTAGATGTAGATAGATGAATATCAAAGATGTTAAAACAGGTGATCATCTACTCCATATCCTTAATCTTTGTACTCTTAAACCAATACTCTCTTGACTTTCATGCTATTCCTTATTAATTTTACCATGCCTACTAACTTTTGAGGGCCATGATTTACTAATTTATCAGTCCTTATTTATTCGTCATTAAGCAGATATTCATTGAGTGTCTACTAGATGCCAGTTCCCATTCTAGGAACTAGAGATACAGTAGTGACCTTGAGAGAGTTAACATTGTCCTCTCTCTTAAGGAGCATGCATTTTAGTGGAGGACACCAAAAAGAAACAAGTAAGTAAGTAGTTACTTTAGAAATTGACAGTGCTCCCTAGAAAACAAGAGGATAAGTAGGGTGATAGGCTAGAGAGAGGCGGTGTTGTGGGGAGGCTGTACGTTAGCTAGGGCCGTCAGCAGAGGCCTCTCTGAAATGGCACTTGAGCTAAGATCTGAGTGATGAGTTGTGGTTGGTCTTGGGGGGGATCTGAGAGAGTGTTCCATCCAGAGTGAAGAGCAAGTGCTCAGGACCTACGTCAGAATGAGGTTGGTGTTTTAGAGGAGAAAAATATCAGTGTGGCTGGAGTGGGGATCAGCAAGAAGTGGGGCAGAAGTGATGAGGTAGCTCAGGTAGTTATGGGCTCAGAGCATGACCTTTGTAGGCCAAGTGAAGAGTTTACAGCTCATTGTCAGTGGAAGTGGGAAGCCCTGGAGGGCTTGACATAGGGAAGTGACATTATATAGGAGTCACATTTGACGCCTGTCACTCTAGCTGTCAACAGGAAGTTTTTTTCCTTTTCTTTCTTTTATTCTTTGTCTTGCTTTTACTTTTTGATTTTTTAAATGTATATAGAGAGACAGAGCATGAGCAGGGCAGGGGTAGAGAGAGAGGGAGACACAGAATCTGAAGCAGACTCCAGGCTCTGAGCTGTCAGCAGAGAGCCCAGTGTAGGGACCGAACCCACAAACCATTAGATCATGACCTGAGCCGAAGTTGGACGCTTAACCCACTGAGCCACCCAGGCGCCCCTTTGCTTTTACTTTTTGGAGGGTGCACACACCTTAACTGCCCAGCTGCATGAATTTGTACTTATGTATATACCCATGTGAGTACATCCATAGTAAGATATAGAAAAATTTCAGCACACCCCAAAGGGCTTTTTCATGCTCTGTCCAGTCATTACTTTCACCACTGTTAGGATGACTTCTATTACCACAGATTAATTTTGCCTATTTTTGAACAAAATACAAATGATATCATATAATTGCATGCACTCTTTTGTGTCTGGGACTTATTACTATGTAATATTCTATGGAATGAATATCTTACAGTTTGTTTTACTATCTATGGATAGTTTGGGATGTTTCCAATTGGGGCTATTTGAATAAAGATGCTATCAACATCCTTGTACATGTGTTTTGGTGGACATATATGCCCATTTAGTTTGGATATAAACCAAGGAGTGAAATTGCTGGGTCTTGATTTATGTATTTAGTAGATACATCAAACAGTTTTCCAAAGTGGTTGTACCAACTCGGACTTCCACTAAAAATGCATGAGAATTCTAGTTTCTTCTCTTTCTCACAGTCCTTTTAATTTTAGCCATTCTGATGGGAGTGTAGTGGATGTGGGACTCATTGTGATTTTCTTGGGGGGGGGGAGGTGAAGGGGCTATTTCTCATAGGTGCTTATGATTATGCTGTTGATTATATGGTTTGGTTTTGAAAGTTTGCTGTTCAGGCTTCCTGGCTTTCATTCCCTATTTCTAATACCACATTTCCCCCCACTTGCAGTACCCTCCAAAAACAGTATAAAAGTCATGCATGCTGATATGACATCATCAGTTCATTGTCTTTAAGGAATGTGATATTTCATCTTTTATAGGGTGACCCTATTCCAAGATAGAAGGGAAAATAGAAAACAGGGCTTAGAACTTGAAAGAGAAAATTTGGGTCAGGCTCCAGCTTAATGCAATTTCCATTCTTGGAGCCAAAAGGCCTTCTAGTCAATGCACAAAGGGAGTCGCTGGAGGAGTGGGGACTGTTGGTTTCATTATACGCTCATTATACCACTACATCAGGGTGTCTAGGATTTTCCCCTAACAATGAAATTAAGGGTGTTATGCTTCATTTCCTGTTTTGGAAAACAGTCTTTGGCTTTAAAAAAAAAAAGGCCAATTGCATATTGTTTTAAAAAATTGGGTTGATAATTCATCATATCATAATTAAACTAATTAGAATGCTGTTATTTTCCAACAGCTTTAATGAGGTCTTCCACTTGGCAGGGAACCTGTGAGACCAAAAAATATTGCCATTTGTTAAAAGATAGAGAAACTTTGATGACAAAC
The DNA here is from genome assembly GCF_003009895.1 of Hyaena hyaena. Lineage (NCBI taxonomy): Eukaryota > Metazoa > Chordata > Mammalia > Carnivora > Hyaenidae > Hyaena > Hyaena hyaena. Next base: position 234,624 of record NW_024081016.1, read on the forward strand.
GACTCTATTCAGCTGCATTTTGGTTAATAAGATTTATGCATTAATCTAGTTATACTTTGTTCCCTTGAGTTTGGCAGACTTTCTGAAGTTTTCCAATTTTCTACTGTGTCTCTGCTGTTCCCCACCCGCTTCTTCTCCTTAGAGAATTTCTGGCGTCTGAGTTAAAATAGGTGGAAACATTCTCTGTTTCCAGCCGAGGCTCCCCAGCTTGGTTGGAATGCTCGTCTGGTTGTAATAGAGCCTGCTTTTCGGCCAACAACTCTTAAAATATCTCCTCAGCTTATGAAGCAGAAAATAGAAGTTTGGGCAGCCTAGTGTCTGCTTACAAGATGTTTCTTTCTGCTTGCTTTGGGGGGCACTGTTGCTCCAGCTTGCGAACTCCGACAGGGCTCTGGTGAGTGATGGCTCTCCGTTGCGCAATTTTGTATCTGCGCTCCTTGTCAAGTAATCATTACAAATGTTTCGTGGAGGAACGAGCTGGCTCTGAGCAAAGGTCTGCCTCTCTGAAAAAGTGAAGGCCTGAGGGGTGGGCATTGGTCTGTCGTGGTAAAATTTCCCCCTTTGACAGCGTAATTAAGTGCTAATTAACTAAATGAGTGTAAATGTTGAAGGCTGAGATAAATATCTACATTTCCTTAATCTATTTTTCCCCTCTAAAATTTGATAAAGGAAATTTGGATTTAATGGAGGATATATGTCACTTTTTTTTTTTTTTTTAAGATTGCAAATCTGTTTAAGAGGAACTCAGATCCACGGGTTTGGATTTCTACAGGAAAAGTTAGCAGCGTATATATATAGAAGAGGTACAATAAAATGCGGATGTGATATTGCGATAATTATGTTAAGAAGGCTTAGTGGTGCTACCTTTTTGAAACATCTGGTTTGTTTCTGTTCTTTCCACATCCTGCAGATGTTGCTGAACCCATGAAATATACTGACAGGAGAATACATTAGCTCACGGAGTCATTCCAATGAATAAAGCAGAGTAGCCTCTTAACTTTCTAAAAAATCTAGTTAGAAAAGAATTCTGCTTTCAGAGCAGGCAGAGATTAGGCCAATAATTGAGAGGGGCCCAGGGCCTTCTAAAAGTGTCAATAGTGATGTGTTCTTGCCAAAGGGGAAAAGAGACACTTTGTGGTGGGGCAGCCAGAGTAATAAATGGGAATCTTTGTAATTCTAGTACTTTCTCATTACCTTCATGGTTAGTGATTAAAACTACGGCTGAAGCACGGGCAGGGGAAGCCCTCTCCTTCTGTGCTCAGCTTTAGGCTCCTGAGCCCATCTTGAGTTCAGCCACTCTGCCTCTCCTCCTAGCCTCTGGAGCTCATAGTGAGTGTCAGAGGCCAGTAGACTGCTCATGCGACTGAGGCAAGTGCCTTGGAAAGGGGACGTGTAATTGAGGTACCATCTGTGGCATGGGGGCTGATGACAGCTGCAAGATGCCCTGACACTCCTATGTCAACACCCTCCCCAGGTGGGAAAAGACAGGGGCAGGCGCATGTACGCTGAGCCTTTGGGAAAACAGACATAGCCATCCTTGAAGGGGAGGGCCTGAGGAGTTTGAGTTTATTAAATAGGAGTTGGTTGTCTATGAGATTAACACTCTGAAATAAATGCAAAGTTAAGAAATATTCTGGCCTCCAGCCCACTTGGCAGGAGGATTAGAAACCTGGAATGGTCAGAAAGACAAAGCCTTAAAGGGCCAATGTCACGTTTAGTTTCTGGCTGGCTATGATCTCTAAATTTCCCTACCATTTACATCACTCCTTTGGGTTATGGCATCATGTGTTCAGAAGACCCCTATTAAAATGTGTAACAGATGTTTTTCTGGCCACCGGCCTGGTAGACAAGAAGAACTCACACATATAAACTCCTTTATGAGAAACTAGTGTTTCTCTGCTTCAGCTCTGAATTGTTCAACTCTGGTTACTGACATCCACTCCTATTTGCCTTCTTTCCTCTGGGGCAAAGGAATAAATCTCTGGGATCTTTCACAAAAGACTGTTTCTTGCATGTTCTCACAGGGTTTCTAGCTTCCTTTGGGTCACTGAGGAGGGGTCCCTTCTGCTTGCATCAAATCCTTCCATTTCAGCAATGATTTTGTGTACAGTTCCACCAGGCAGACACCTGGCTCCTGGCTGCACCATTTACTCCTGCCCGGGGTCAGGAGAGATCTCTTCTGAAATTTCTCAAGAGCTCTGCCTCCTCAGAGAATGATTTTAAATTTCCTCAACCTTTCTCCCGACCAGTGCTACACCTCCCCTCTCTTTTTCTTTTACAACTGGCTAATTTCTGTTTTTGATTTTGCAGCCATATTTCCCTATGCTCAATGGACAGATTAAACAGATATGACTAGGTTTTAATCGTCTTTGGGCACTTTTGACACTAATGCAAATGTGTTACTAGAGGAAAGAGGTTTAGCATCATTGCCGTTATCATGATAATAATTTTTAACATTTATACCACCGTTTAGAGTGAATGACATACTTTCCCATCTATTATTTCCGCTGATTCTCCAAGTAATACTGATATGAAGAAATCAGTGCTCACATAAAGTAAAGCTATTTGTTCAAGGTCATGCAGCCAGTGAAAGTGGGATTCAACACATTTTAGATTCTAAGTTGTGCTTTTCCTGGGTGCAGTGAGCCCTTATTAATACTTTAACATGGTAGGAACTTAAGAAGATAGGCCATAGAATGGGAATGCTTTTGTAGGGTAGTGTAAATATGCCAAGAATTCAAGAAAGTAGGGAATCTATACAGAAATATAGACATGGTGTCTAGAGCTAATTTTCCTTAAAATGTTTATTGTAAGATTTCAATAGTGTATTGTTAGGAAAAGAGTTCCATAGCCAAATAAGCTTTAAAAATATTTTAAAAAGTAATGAAAATTTCTTGATTACAACACTCTCAGAGACTTTGACATGCATTATGAATTCCCAAGGCAAGGATCCGGTATACTATGACTATTCTGCAAACATATTTGACCCGGGGCCCTTCTTGACTGACAGCATCTCATGAGACACACTTTGGGGAAAGCTGGTCAGAAACACCATCATTTACCAGCTGAGAAGGGAGGTGAGTGAGTCAAAGAGGGGAAAGATAAGAACTCTTCAGATGTCAGGAAAAGATCTAGACACCATGTTTATTCTGCTCATTACTGAATCAGGGAGTTTTATTGTCCACTTTAGTAGGCTGTATGTTAAGGTCCTACAAGGAGTAAAACTGGAATGTCAGTATTCCAGATGCTAGATTTTATTGGGAGAGAAACTAGTAGGACTGAGGGAAGTGTCAGTATGTATAGTGAGAGGAACATGAGGGACGAGGGTGGGAGAGCAGGTGCTAATCTTGAATGTATCTAGTCTTAGCCGTATGACCTTGGCCAAGTCACTACATCTTTTGGACTCCATTTCGCTCCACTATAAATGAGCAGAATGGGGAATAAATGGTCCTTCCCAGATGAAGATTTCATGATTCTATAAAGAGACATTATATGTTAGAGGGTGATAGTAGATGTTTCAGGTGAAGACAGATTTGGAAGTTGATTTCTTACGGAATGTTATGTTAGTTTAGCATTGCCAGAGGGGAATGGTAATATGTCAGGTGGAATCTGAAGCAGGTTGTTTTGTGGATAATAGCAGACAAGGAGCATGCCACGTTACCCCCATGTTTTAAAGTTTTAGAGTCAAATTTCAAAGTCACTGGTACCAAAGTCCCAATCTGAAAGCCAAAGAATCACTAGATAGCCATTGCTGACCTTGAAGGGAAAACAGAGCTTACCTGACTAGCAAGATAGTAAGCTTTGGAGAATAAAACCCAAGCTTTCTTTCCTGGAGGAATGAAAAAGATTAATCAGAGAAAGTACTAAGAAGGAAGATGAAATTATCAAAGAGATGAGGAGGCTCAGCATTGGCAGAAGAGTCAAGGAAATAGAGGATGATAATTAAACCAAGTGTGGGGTGAGCTAATGGAAATGGGTCAGGAGAGAGACTGGAGGATTAGAAAAAGATAAAAATACCTGAATGAAGGTGGCTTCCTCGTGAGCAGAGCTTGACACCCAAGACACAAGGAGGGGGCTGATATGATGTCCTTTTCCAATCAAAACTCAAAAGGTATAAAAATCTAATCCCACGCTGTTCTTTTCAAAGCGATGCTGGCCAGGGGCACGAGATATACATGAGATACATGAGAGATTCATGGTCTGAGCATAAAAGTGGTTTGGCCCAATAGCCCTTGAATCTTTGAGTATGGCCATGGATTTAAATTTGACTTATATCCATGACTGAGTCTCTGGATGACCTGAAAGTCATTTCTCCTCTCAGAGGTTTGTACTCACTCGAAGCAGAGAGCTGAGGACTGGAGAATTTTGATACAAAGGCCAGTACTTCTACTAGGACAAGGTTAAAGCCCACATACCTTAAAATCTGAAGTTCTGAGCTTTTGGCGATTTTGGATGCTTCACTTCTATGTTCTACACATTGCCATCATACCTTTGCTGATAGGATGTAGAAAACAAGGTAACACATAGTAACTCAAGGTTACCTTAATGATAAGTATTTGTGGGATTGGATATAGGAAAAGAAGGCAATAGGTTATGAAATTTATGGCAGCCTTACACTGCTTGACCAGATCCTGCCTGGACAACTTCTGCCAGCGTAGAGGGGGTGGGGCCTCAGCCATCGCCCAAAAGTCAGTGCAATGCAGAGTTGTTCTTTGTTCTGCTCTTTTCTAATCTCACTAAACTCGACAACATCTAAATGAAACAAGTATTAGGTTGACACATGTTAGAAGGCTCCTGTAACTCATTCCTTTGTTTAGGAGCTTTAGAATTCTTTAGCAGATCCAATGCTTAGGGATTTTGTGTAGCAGCAGTGCCTACGCTGGGCAGCACAAAACACAACCACAGTATTTAAGAAAAGCGTCCTAATAGAAGGTATACAAACCAACAAAAAGCCTGTGTGTTCTCTGCAATAATCACTCATTGCAAACAGAAAGGTCTTTCCATGAGCCTGGTAACAGGCTGGACCATAGTGAGCAAAAGACAAAATAGCACAGACATGGCCATGTCTATCTCTGAAGGGTACATAAGTGGCATACTCTTATTTAAGTAGGGAATAGCATTTTCTTAGAAAATCACCGGAAAATAATATACTTGATTTGATCTGGGTAGAAATAATCCCATCTCAGGTTGTATCTAAGGAATACCAGTGGTAAACTGAAAAGTGAAAAAGTCAGCTAGGGAACTAGACATCCCTAAATACGTGATTCTTTAGCAGCATACACAACAAACATCTGTGTAGCTGATTAGCACTTTAGGTCTTAGAGGAAATAATGGTTCCTTATCACCATAGATACCTGTATCTCTGTGAATAAATGGTGAGAATAACCCATCCAAACTCATTTCACATGAGCTGGCTAGAAGGTTGGACCTATCTTGCCCTGAAATAGCAAATTTATCTTTAGGCAAAGACTGGCTTTTCCTTCCTGACTCTCACAGGTTCAGTGACTTAAGAAATATATGTGAATGCAAATATGCACAATGCCAGGCAATTTACATTTCCTTTTCCTGATCAAGGGGCAGCATAACATGGACTTTCTTCTCTGTAGAGCCTCACTCCTCACCAGCTGTGAATGATTTTTTCCCCTTCTCTTAGGGGTCTCTTCTTTCTTCCTGTGGGACTACCTCCTCAAAGACAGAATTCATATTCTATTGCCTTGTTCTCCAGTGGCTGCCTTGGTACTGTGCACATAGGAGATGTTTAATAGATACTGACTGAGTGAATAATTCTTTCTCTAAGAACTACATAGACTTTTCTATACCAGCCTGCTCCAGGCCCTCTTGTTTTCTTCTTTAGATCACTTTAGTTTCCTCTTTTTATCTGTCACCTCCTTTTTTGCCACTTGAAATTCTTCATGCAAGTTGGAATAAGGAGATACACTGTGGAATCAGCTGTTCTTTTCCTTTTTGTCTGTGCTATAGACTGAAAGTTTGCATCCCCCCCTAATTCATTTGTTGAAACTGAATCCCTTAGGGCTCCTGGGTGGCTCAGTCGGTTAAGTGTCCGACTTCGGCTCAGGTCATGATCTCACGGTTCATGGGTTCGAGCCCCACGTCGGGCTCTGTGCTGACAGCCAGCTCAGAGCCTGGAGCCTGTTTCGGATTCTGTGTCTCCCTCTCTCTGACCCTCCCCTGCTCATGCTGTCTCTCTCTCTCTCTCTCTCTCTCTCTCTCTCTCTCAGAAATAAATAAAACATTTAAAAAAATTTTTTTAAAAAAGAAAGAAATTGAATCCCTAAATGTGATAATATTTGGTGGCCAAACCTTTGCCAGGGTAGAGTCCTCATGATGGAATTAGTGCCTTAATAAAAGAGACCTCAGAGAATTCCCTTACACTTTTCTTCCATGTAAAGATACAAAGAAAAGATGGCTGTCTATGAACAAGAAAGTGGGTTTTGTCCAGACACCAAATCTGCTGCTGCCCTGATCTTGAACTTCCCAGCCTCTAGAACTGTGAGAAATAAATTTCTGTTGTTTCTAAGCCATCCACTCTATGGTGTTCTGTCACAGTAGGCCAAAAATTCAAGATAAGCCCTTTCACATCATGAAGTTTTCCCTTCTGATCCCTATAGGAAATCACATACAAAAATAGCAAACAAAATCTTGCAATGTTCTGATAGCTGTGTTTCTGTTCTGTAGCTCTAACTCCCTCTGAAGTGATTAGTGAAAGAACTTGCTTTGTTTATTGTTGTAACCTGAATATAACTAATGTACCACATGGCCTTGTCTATGCATAACATAGATTTAAAGAAAGAGCAGTATGTTAGAGGAAAAATAATAGAGAGATGTTTAAATCTGACTAATTTCATTGAACAGGGGTTGGCAATCTATGGCTCCGAGGCCATATCTGTTTTTTTTTTAAAATAAATAATGTTTTTTTAAAACATCTTTATTGTTCCCAATTGTGAAGGTTTAAATTTAGTCTAGGTTCTGTTACCTATGTATTTGAAAAACAAAATTATCCTTGAAAATTTTAAGGTTATTTCTTTAAAAATTTCCCCTAAGCTCATTTTAGAAGACTGTAGGCTTTGAGAAATGTCTTGAGGTCTTCAATAGAGACTAGCAATCTTTAATAAAGAAAAAAATAAACAGTTACAAAAAATGTAATGTAATGTGAGGTTGCACTAAAGTGGAACCGGGTCAACCTCTTGTCCCAGGGACAGCAGTCACCAAGTCTCTCTTCCCTTCTGAATGCAAAGTAAAACAGTGGTCAGGCTTTTCTTTTAGTTAGGGTGATTTTAGTTGCATGAAAGAGTCCATCTCAAGCTAGCTTAAGTAAAAGAAGCAGTTATTACTGGAAAGGATACATATGACCTAACAAGGAGCTGGAATCCTTTGGAAGGCAAGCACAGGAGGACAGTAGAGCCTTGGGCAGCTAGAGCTGCCGGAGAGCTGTGGACTTGAATGGCTCCTGGGTTTCATGGTTGCAGCTGGTAGACCTTCTCACAGCCACTCTGACACTATCTGCTTCCCGCCAAATCTCTCCACATTCTGAATTCAAATTCTTGAGAAAAGGAATTAGACTGAATTCTTTCAGCTCTAGTTGCCAGGTCACACCATGGGCCAGTGAGTAGGCTATTGATTGACTGTAATCGATTCATTGGCCATCTGTGCAAAGACTGACCTTAATGCTGCTTTCTTCATCCTTCAGAATGGGGTTCTGAGTTGGGCAGGTTGAGCAGGGGAAGAAGGGTCACAGCAAGCACACTGACTCGTATACAACCATCCAGCCCTGGGCTGACACACGTACATCTGTATCTACATTGCTAGAAATGTCCCTGCCTGTTACTATCTAAACATTGTGTATGCAGTTTTGGGCTCATCTATGACCTCTCAGTGGTGATGCAATCCAAAAATTCTATCTGCATCCAGAGGCCACCAAAGCTACAGTTTTGTCTCAAAAGCCATACCCTCCTAGTAATGTTCATTCCTCCCTTGACTCCATTTTGATCCTATTCAGACCATCACTCTTTACACACACACACACACACACACACACACACACACACACACGTGTATGAAACATATGTGTGTGTATATATAACACATGGAAAAAATCATACACTCTAGGACAGTATACCTCTATTCTCCAGAGGCATCATTCACAACTAACACCCTATATTTTAATTTTTCCTGGTAGTTACAATGATATCTTTTTATTTTTTTTATTTTTTTTTTTATGTTTTTTATTTATTTCTAGGAGAGAGAGAGAGACAGCATGAGCAGGAGAGGGTCAGAGAGAGAGGGAGTCACAGACTCTGAAACAGGCTCCAGGCTCTGAGCTGGCAGTCAGCACAGAGCCCGACGCGGGGCTCGAACCCATGAACCCCAAGATCATGACCTAAGTGAAAGCCGACGCTTAACCGACTAAGCCACCCAGGCGCCCCAATGATATCTTTTTAAAATATACTTTATATTCCTCCATTTCTTGGTTTGTCAACTTACAAAATTGTTGTCTTCTCTATTTGAAAGTTGAGGAGTCCAATATCCCTACAATATTTTCTTTCTTCCTCACTCCACCTCTACTATCCCAAATTTAATGATGATGTTGTTTTAACAACAACTTTCCATTCTCTAGCCAAAATTAAATCTCCTGTGTCAACTGGTTAATCCTAAAAATTGAAAATAGACAAGCAATATTTTAAATCAACAATATATTTTTCAAATGCAGTGTATGTTTCCCCTGAAGTTGGAAGACAACCATTATTTTCTAGAATTCAGTATTGCTGATAATAATTTTCGTGTACATCTCATAGTCTTCTCTTTGTAGATAAGTATTTTTTAATCTCTGGAGTTTTTTAGGATTTTTTTTTCATCCTTGGAATGTTTATCATTTGAATGTGTCTAGATAGTAGACTTTTCCCAGACAGTAGACTGTACCCCACACAGTAGTTGTGTATTGTTATTTAAGGAAGTCAAATCTACTTTAGTTATTTCTTTGATAATTTCTTCTCTATTGTTTCTGTTTTCTCCTGGAATGCCTTCTGTTTTCTGTCCTTATCTTTTTTTATCTATATTCTGGTAGAGATTCTAACTTTTTCTTCCTGATGACTAACTTAATCTTCAGATAATTTCATTTTATTGTTAAACTCTATCATTGATTCTTGTATTGGTTCATTTTCTAAATAAAGTTTTATTGAAACAGCCATGCTTGTTTATGTATTCTCTATGGCTGCTTCCAAGTGACAGTAACAAAGTTGAGTCATTGTGACAGACACTGTAATACCCTAAAAGTTGAAATATTTACTATCTGGCACCTTTTAGAGAATGTTTGCTGACCCCTATCTTAGTAGATGCTGGCTTGGGGGTGGGGAGAACATTCTTAATGTATAGGAAAACACTTTTCCCCTATTTCTGTCACATGTAGTGACCTTCACAGGGACAACTGTTGGACTCTCAGAAAAGAAAATAATCTTTTTTTTTCTCTTAATGTGCTGTCAGAAATTACTTTTCAAAATCCAGCCTAGGTAGCTCCTAACTTCGCCATCCTTACTTATGTTCTTCTGAATAAAATCCTTCCCACCGCTAGTAATTCTCATTTATTTTTTTTTCTCTAAATATGAAAAACTCTACCCTAATTCTGCTCATTCCAGTTGTCAACTCTTTCTACTGATTATCACAAACTGTCACTAACAACCCAGAATTCATGCCAAGGGAGCCTTCTTTAGGAGGAATGTGTAAAGAGGAGGCTGATAGGCTAGTCAGAACTATATATTTGCTCCTGTGACATAATGAATCATTTGATGGTGGTTAGGAGGTTAGATTCACCAGCAACTTACTTTTATGCACTCTGAGCCTTTTCATATGAATTCGGAACTCTCCATGGCACCTTCTCTTCTTGCATGCGGCCTCGTATAGATAATTACCCACTCTACTCACATGGGTCGCAGGTGGAAAACCTTTCCTCTAGGGCTTTCCGCAGGGGACATTCATGTCCTAGGTCCTCTGCTCCTCCCAGTCAGAGTGCTTGAAGGATATTTTTTCATTTCTCTCACATCTTTGCCACACATTTGGGGTGTGTGTGTGTGTGTGTGTGTGTGTGTGTAATGCACACGCATATATGGTTTTTTAGTATTTTTTTAGTAATAATTTCTTTTTCTGGTTTTGAAAGTGAACTTTGTTCATGCAAGGAAAGTTGAAATTCAAAACTGTATAAATAAGAGAAAAATCAGTTATGATCCCATATACAGAGGTAACCAGTATTAACATTTGGGTACATAAATTTATAATTATTATTCTGTTAGTATGTATGTAAATGTTTACATACATATACACACACAATATTAAATCCAGTTTTCGTTTAGAGTATATACTTGGTTTTGAATTTCTTTTCATTTAGTGCTACATTCAGTGTTTTTGCTTTTAGGTTTGTGCTCCTGTACACTGCTTTGTACTTGAATAATTGTTTTCCTGAGGGGAAACCAGGTTTTTTAGTCAGACCATAAATTCCTTGAGTGCAAGGGGAATTTTTCCTTTTGTATCCCCTTCTCCTTTCCTTATTCTCCATTCCTATTCCCACCAGCAACTAGTGTCACTTAGGAGTGAAGAATGAGTGTTTGAAAAGTATTTTCTGAGTAGAGTTGAATAGAATGACGTGTGAAGCACCCATAGGAGGAAACCTGAGTGCCTGATCTTCCTCTCTTGTTCTTGCCACACAGAGAAAGTCACAGCTTGAAACGAGCCGTGAATGGTTCTTTGGCGGGTGCACAGCAATACACCTGCTGAGTTACGAGGCTGATGAATCATTTGCCTGGTTATCTTGCTAGTCATGCTAAACTGAATGCCACTTTTCAAACCCAGCAGGTCCATACCAAGCCTCTTTCCTTGCTCTGGTTTTGGGTTAAGTGTTTTCTCTGCAGATAGTCTCCCTATCTCGTTTTAAAAATCTCTAATAATGGACTTACAAAAGCAGTATTCAAAGAATACTTCACCACTCTTGCTTTTCTAATAAGAGTTTTATTACATATTGCCAAGTAAATTAGATTTGGCCCCTTGTTTTATTTATACATAAAACCAAGCAAAGATATCAACCATGGGATAAATTAATAACAAAGCATAGCCCTGCCAAATATTTCCTTTGGGGGACAAACCAAACAACAAAACCACCCTCCCAACACTTGCCCTTATCTATTTCATTACATGCTTTGGCAAATCTCAATGGCTTGCTTGTTTAACTGACCTGATGGTTTTGTTTATGTTTTTTAAAATTTATTCCTTTGCAAAAATTAATGTCCCTTTGCTTTAGCATCCAGATTTCTCTCTTTTGTCCCAGTCTTCCTTACAGATCCCCCCCCCGCCCTTCCTCCTTGGATGAGGAACTGCAAGGTTCACTGAAATTAATGAAAAACACAATCGCAACAACATGAAACTAGAGGCCCAATTTGACTCTAAGGGGCCCCGTTTGGGTGTATCATGTTGCATTATATGATGTAAGGGCTTCATGTGGGTTAATCAAAATGTAACCTCAACCCTTACTCAAATCACCTGTTGGACTGCTGTTTGCCCAAGGTTGAACCTTCCTGCTGCTGCTGGGTATGTAATGCATTTAGCTAATAATAATCCCTAACATTTGGGAGAATGCCTTCTACTTTTCAAAGCTCTTTCACCTCTATTATCTCATTTGATCCTTACTCAGCCCTGGGAAGCATTTTCCATTTTCTGGATGAGGAAACCCAGAAGAAGCTGACTTGCTCATGGTCACATGGCCCGTCTCCCTAGTCTTTCTCTCTCCCAGCTATTATAAATAAGCCCCTAAAGTTTAGGCAGCTTTTCAGTGGTTCTACTTAACACCACTCAGTACATTTTCTTACAGTTAAAAAAAAGAAAAGGCAATCATATTAAAATGTTGCCCAGGATTTTATATTAAAAATTGAGTTCTCATTTCAAGTGCCATATTCCACAATCTGTGGTTTAAAGACACCCAAAGCTGGAAAGAAATTTGAACATCACCTAGTTCATACTTTGGCCTCTCAGTCCCAATTTCCTTTCTTTAAAGTGCATTTATTTACTTTTGAGAGAGAGAGAACACGAGAGCATGAGTGCAAGCGGGGAGGGGGTTGGGGGAGGGGCAGAGAGATGGGGAGAGAGCATTCCAAGCAGGCTCTGTGCCGTCAGTGCAGAGCCGATGGGGGACTCAAACTCATAAATCATGAGATCATGAACTGAACGGAAATCAGGAGTCAGACACTTAACCGATAGAGCCACCTAGGCACCCTGTATTTTCAAACTGTCATAGATTAGGACAGTTTGAGAGTGACTGACCTCAATACTACTGGAATATTTTTGCCATATCCTAACTTTGTATAGCCTTTCTCTGGTCCAACTATCCTTTTAGTAAGAAATTTCTATTAGAACTTACCCAAGTCCTTTCTTTGCAATTTGAGCCACTTTCACCTCATTCTGCTCTCAACACAGTAAGCAAACAGCTCTTCTCTTTTTTTACCCAGTATCAGATTCTTATTCCCTTCCCTCCCTTTCAAACTCAAATTTGAGTTTTTTTGAATTGGATCAAGATGATTTATGATCTAAAGGAGGTGGACATCCGGGAACTTATTTTTCTGATAAAGGTATAGATTCTGTAACAAAATACCTAAAAGTCTTGGCAGCAGGTTGGTAGCTAGAATAAAAGCAAGCTATTATGTCTTTGGGGCCATGTTGTTTGAGTCTCAGTTTCAAAGAATTCAGAGGCACTTACATGCACACTCAGGAGTAGGAGTGTGAGATGGCCCTAACCATAGGCAAGCTTCCCTGTGGTTAAACTAAGCTGCAGAGCTGTGAATTGTATATAACTCACACAATCAGTTTTCCCTTTTTATGTTTACTTCCCTTTTGTCATCCTCTAGCCTCTAATAAACTCCTGTTTAAATGTTTTGGCCTCACCTTGGCTGTGCTATAGGAAATTTGGGAAAAGGTTAAGTGTCCATGCTTGGGACAGAATGTTAAAGAGGGAGAATTTTCTTTCGCCTCTGAAGTTAACATAGTTGAGTTAGATAGTCATGGGAAGGCTGAATTTTAGGTGTGAGAGACAAAATTGAGTGGCTTAATCACCTGTCTATGATGGAGAACATCCTTCCACTGTTTATCTCGAAGGATCTACATTATATTTTACTGAGGATGGTTGTAGCATTTTTTGCATAAAGAACCTTATTCTTAAACCAGTTTGCAAATTTACTGAGTGCTCCAACCTATGCAATATATATGAAGATACGTAGAATCATGTGATGCTTTTTCTGCCCTCAAGGAGCTAATAATAATAGTCAACAGGTTGGATAAGCCCAAAGCATCAATGACTATGATGTTGAGTGCAGCAGGGACATACAAGGTACTTTGAGTAGGCACACAATAAAAGGATCACTTTCAGGTTCTGGTAGGGGGAAAGTAAGACAAGACACCTGGTGGCATTTGAACTGGGTCTGGGAGGTCAGGAATTTCTAGCTGAGGACTAGGCAAAAACAGAGGCAGGACATCTTTAGGATGCAAAGAGGAACATGTAAGGATTCATGTAAGGGAACAGTGAGAGAAGAATTTGGATAGCGAGATTATGCCAGATGGTGGATGTCATGGGAGGATGTCACGGAAGGCTTTGCATGCTAGTGTCAGTAATTCCCATATCATGCATTCACTTGCTGGTATATATGGTGAATTTCAAACACAGCGGCAGATGCAGGAGCATTATGCTATGGATAGTAGAGGACAAAGAATATATACTGTGTGGTCACACAGACTAAGTGAAAATCCTTCACATACTGCTTGCTGCTGTGTGACTTTGGCAAAGTTATACAACCTTTCTGGTCCTTAGCTTATACTTCTGTAACATGAAGGGAAATAAAAAATGCCTTCATATGGCTATTGTGAGGATTAAGTAAGGCTATATGAAAAGTGTAAGATACAGCAGGCATGTAAAAACATTTGAATTCATTTTTCTCTTTTTTCTGGGAATTGGCAGAGTATTACCCAGAGAGTCCCTGCAAGCCTTCCCATAGGTGCCTCACAATCCTGGGATGAAACAGTTTAATCTTTATCTATTACTTTACCTGCAGCATAGCCTTTTACCTAATAAAGGTGTATTGTAAATTTCAGAGTACGGGTGGATAAAGTATAGCCCCATAGCCAAAACTGAGCTGGTTTCCTGTTTTTGAATGGCTTGGAAACTAAGAATGATTTTTAATGACTGAAAAAAATTTTTTGACATGGAAAAACTACATGAAAGTCAAATTTCAGTGCCCATAAATGGAATTTTATCAAAACACAGCCACATTCATTCATTTACATATTATTGTGTTACTAGTTTGTGCCTATACACTCAGAGTTGATAAATCAATAAAATATTGATTATCTGACCCTTTACAGAAACATGTGGCAAACTGTGGTCTAGGTCATAGCCTTCCTAATTACTGTTCCAAGAATTTTGGTGAATCTATACAGTATGAACACTAGTTGAAGAATAGCAGGAAATTCTTAGTGTGTCCATTTTAGATCTTACAAGTTTGTATGAGGAAATTCTGTGCTAAACAATGTTTGCTTACTCTCCAAAATGAGTTTCCAGTGCTCCCAAACTCAAACTGCTTATTGCCTGCTCTCCATGGTAACATCATAGAGACAGATAAAAGGAGTATTTGACCCATTATGTTATTTTAATATGTAAAGCTGGACCTGAAGTTTTAGTAGTAGAGAAAAATTTATTGTGAAATTTAAATGACCAGTTTAAAACTTTTAGAACATGAAAAGTCAGAAAACAGCCCTGTTGCTTTCCATGTTGAATTCAAGCTCTGAGACCTAGGGATAGTACCAGTGATTTTTTTTTATAAGAATGAAACTTCTCGTCTGAGCAAAGTTAAGAGTATAAACATCTTCCGGTTGCTTGTAGATGCTGCTAATGTAAACCTGGCTCCATTAAAGCCTAATCTACCTTATCCCGTCCTTGGATAGACTTCAGTATAGTAACAAGCAAAGGACACTGTGATAGTCATGGTATTTGAGGAGCCAAATCTTCCTTCTGTCATCACTAGAGGTACTTTCATTCTAAAGAAACCCATGCTGAATGTCCGTCACCTATAGCTAAACTGGAGTTTTCATAGAACTAAGTTACTTAAAGGATGTCTGAGCAGACAGGGCTTGGAATACAATCTCTGGACACTTGTAAATACTCCTTTGGGCTATTTAAAACCACTAACATCACCTTACTAATTCAATCATCTATTGAATTTTATCAACAAAATAATTATCATTTACTTTTTAATAATAACCTGCGACAAATTCCTCTTTCTCTCTCCTTCCTCTTTCTTTTCTTTCTTTCTTTCTTTCTTTCTTTCTTTCTTTCTTTCTTTCTTTCTTTCTTTCTTTCTTTCTTTCTTTCTTTCTTTCTTTCCTTTCTCTCTCTCTCTCTTTCTTTCTCTCTCTCTTTCTTTCTCTCTCTCTCTCTCTCTCTCTCTTTCTTTCTTTCTCTCCATCCCTCTCTTTGTCTGTCTCTCTTTCTCCCTTTGGATAAGGTGATCACAAAACCTAAGTGGTATGGACCATAACAGCTATAGACTTTCAATAGCTTACAAATCTATAACCAGGATAAACAAAGGATGCTCTTGAGCCAAGAAGAGAAATGCGAGACCCTGACTGGGAGGGTAAGGATGACTTTTTGTAAAGATAATACTTGGGCTGAGACCTGAAATTTCACTCAGAATTTGTCTTATTAAGAATACAATGAAGGGGCACCTGGGTGGCTCAGTCGGTTAAGTGTCCAGTTTCGGCTCAGGTCATGATCTCATGGTTTGTGGGTTCGAGCCCCGTGTCGGGCACTTTGCTGACAGCTAGCTCAGAGCCTGGAGCCTGTTTCAGATTCTGTGTCTCCCTCTCTCTCTGACCCTCCCCTGCTCATGCTGTCTGTCTCTCAGAAATAAAACATTAAAAATTTTTTTAAAAAGAATACAGTGAAGAGCTATTACCTTCAGTGAATAGAGCTATGTGGGTGAAGACCTAGACGTGAGTGAGCTCTGAGTATCTGGGCATCCGTAAGGAAGTCAGTGTGGCTGGTACTGGGAGACTTGGCTGGAGAACAGTAGGTACTTTTTATCAATGACTGTATATCAGTCATTGCGGAAATGCATTTTTGCTCGAGGGCCGGGGAATAGCATAATCAAGTTAGTATTTTAGAAAGATCATTAAGAACCAGTGTGAAAAATGAATTTGAGTGGAACAAATTTAACTGGTTTTTAGAAGGCCAGTAATCCAAGTAAGAGAGGCAAAGCAAGTTGGAACCCCTGGTGGAAACTGGGCTTTCTCCATTTGATCACTGACCCTTCTCTTTGCACTTACCTACTCTCTGTGTTCTTTACACAGATCTACACATCTGTTTCTTCCAGTGTCTTGGAGGACTGGAGAGGAGAGATTATGTTCAGGTTCTGAACCAAAACCACAGCCACAACCAAACAAAAAACCCAAAGTAATCCCAGAAGTCTAGTCTAAGAACTTCTCTAATATGGACTGATTTGTTTGGTTCTAGGGTGGATGCAATTTACCTGGGCTTGACATTTTAACTCTTAACTTCATGGGCAACTTCAAATATTATAATCAGGGTATACCTGCCATAAAAAAAAAAAAAAAAAAAAAAGGATTCGGGCTGGGAGACAAGAAACTTGGGTCTAGTCCTAGTCTGTTATGAGCCAGCTGTGTCTCCTTCAGTGTTTCCCTTAATTACTGTAGGCTTGCTCTCCTATATAACTAATGGAGTAGTAGATAAGACAATTTGAGTAGTCTTCCTATTCTGTAATTTGAAAATCAGTTCTTTTGGGAATTTTGACAAGCATGAAATGTCTTTATTTGGGCTTCCCCAGGGATGCAGAGCCTCTAAGATGAGCACTCACAGCTTTGTGTGCACTCTGCCACATATTCAGAACCTCATTTTTTGGTTTGCTTTTAAAATTATTCTATTGAAAGACACATGAGACCTGTAGCTCTCCTGGGAAATAGAGTGGCTCAGTGTATTAGTATTATTCTGATGCAATGGGCTGCTGAGACCAAGACATGGGTTTTAAAGTCATGGAAACATTGTATTTTTGTTGCATTCCTACGTAGGAAAGATAAACATTTCTTTTTCTTCAAGTGGTGTTGATGTTATTCACCAGAAACATGATTGATAACACACAAGCCGGAGACGATAGCATATTTATGTGAGACCCACACAAGGTAATCCCACAGAGAAATATCCTATAACACAACCATTAAGGATGGCTTGACCAAAGTGTTCCTTTTCCTCCAAGGAAAAATATATCTTTTAATAACTGAATAATTCATCTATTTTGATTCTTCAGACTAGATTATGACCTGAAGTTACTGCAGTACTACAGGAAATCAAGTTTGATTTTGTAATATAGTCAAATGAGTACTTTAGAGTGCTATGTCTGAGATCAATAAGGAAGCAGTAACTACATTTACTGTCATATGATGATATTGATGTAAAAACATAATGGTCAAAATTATAAAATCAATTTCATAATTTAATCAGAAATGTTTATTGATACCGTTAAAGTTGAATTCAATAGCTTCTGGTATGTAGTTAATTTCCTACCTGTCAGAAAAATGTATTGAAATGTTCTTTCTTGAAGATGATTGGAGTTAATTCAGTAGAGAAAACAGCAAAGTTTCATGCTAATAGATAGAGATTTCTTCTCTCTCCAACCCTCAGTGGTGAATGCTGGAAGCTTTGTGTTTTGTTCTTTTGCATATGACAAAACAAGGAAATATCCCATCAGCCACCCAAGTGGTTGAGATGGTCATCCTCTATAATTAAGTGCCTTCTTGGGATAAAGACACAGGTTTAATTTTACTGTAAAACTGTAGAAATGAATAGGCAACACATGTATAGAGGTATGAGAGACGTGTGAATCTTCAGTAGCCCCTTAAGAAATGATATCAAGTTAAAAAATAAATGAGGGGTACTTGGGTACTGGGATGGCTCAGTTGGTTAGACGTCCAACTTTGGCTCAGCTCATGATCTCATAGTTCGTGGGTTCGAGCCCTACATTGGGCTCTGTGCTGACAGCTCAGAGCCTGGAGCCTGCTTCAGATTCTGTATCTTCCCCTCTCTCTGCCCCTCCCCTGCTCATGCTCTGTCTGTCTCTCTCTCAAAAATAAATAAACATTGGGGCACCTGGGTGGCTTAGTCGATTAAGTGTCCAACTTTGGCTCGGGTCATGATCGCGCAATTTGTGGGTTTGAGCCCCGCATCAGGCTCTGTGCTGATAGTTCAGAGCCTGGAGCCTGTTTCAGATTCTGTATCTCCCTCTCTCTCTGACCCTCCCCTGCTCACGCTGTCTCTCTCTCTCTAAAATAAATAAAACATTAAAAATTTTTTTAAAAAATAAATAAACAGTAAAACAAATAAGCAAGTGAGAAAAAAGAGAAAGTTTTAGAGATGAACTCTTTGATGCTTTTACTTTGCACTAGCTACTAGTTTTGATCTTTATTCACATTAAATTAGAAGTCTTTTAATTGTAGCAAATGCCACTTAAAAGAATGTGTATAAATTTGACATAATGTTTGAAATGATGCTCTTGCAGATTCTGAGAACCTGTCCAACCCTTCCAACTTAGATAATATGAAGACTAAACTCTAAAGATTTATTCAGATTTGTGAAAAGTCTGTATGTCATGAAAAATAACACAATTTTGAAATTCAGCATGACACTTTAGAAATTATCATTTTCAGGGCACCTGGGTGGCTCAGTCGGTTGAGCATCCAACTCTTGATTTTGGCTCAGGTTGTGATCCCAGGGTTATGGGATTAAATCTCCTTTGGGCTCCATGCTAAGTGTGGAACCTACTTAAGATTCTCTCTCTTTCTCCCTCTGCCCCCCCTCCTCACTCTGTGTAAAATAGAAGAGAGTAGAATAGAAATTTAAAAAGATTCTCTCTCTCCCTCTGCCCCCCCCCCAGAATAGAACAGAATAGAAATTATCATTTTCTTTGCAAAAACCTCGGAATACTTCCTCATTATGTAGTCAGTGAATGAAGTCAAGTTTCCTTATACTGGCATTCAAGTTTCACTCTCTGACCAAACTATTTTCTGGCTCATCTTTCTATTCTTCTACCACATTCCGTTTTGGTGAGACTTGCCTTTGAAGTCTCCTATTAAGTGGCCCATGCTCTTTCCTTTGTCAGTGATTGTTCTGTGCTATGTTGCCTTCTTAGTCCTTTTGATACCGATTCATGTCCTATTCTGCCATGTACTTTTTCTTTTTTGGGGTGTTTGTGTGTGTGTGTGTGTGTGTGTCTTGCCTCGCCAGTTAGACTAGAAGATCTCTCGGGGCTAATACTAGGACCTCTATCCTCCAGAACATTAAGCAATTGTACACACAGTAGTTATTCAGAGAGTGTTTGGCCAACTGAATTTTCTGTGAAATTGTTAAGATTAGAGTTCCCAGAGGCAGCATTTTGGAATGCAGCCAAATTTATTCTTTGGGTGTGCTTCAATTCATTGCGGTGAATCAGAATGGAAAATCATTCTTAATTAGAATCATAAAATTCCTGCCCAAGATGGAACTGTGGGTCTCACTGTAGAAATGAAAAGATGAGTGCCCAGAAAGTTCACAAAGGTATTTAGCATCAGAGTCACCATCAAACTTCAGGTCTCTTGCCACCTGTCCACTCCTCTTTTTACTACACTACAATGACTACTGAGTAACTAATTATAATTACCCACTAATGAAAAGGGAAGACAGGTTGCCTTAAAAATGAACAAAATCCTTTGAAGATAAGGTGATAGATGTTCCAGAAGTTTTAAGAAGTGATGATAAAAGATAACCAAGAAACCTTATTTGGGTTGCTAGTTATTAATTGTTGACCTTTGGGTATAAAATGTTCTTATTAGAGCAAGAAAAGCCAGCAGTTCAGCAAAATAGAAAGCTAAACTACCTGAAAAGATATACTGACTGTATTTTGAAACAGAATTCACTGGATATGTGTTCCAACTCTAGACATGCATGAGATTTGCCTTCAGAATTTCTCCCCTTTTCTCTATAATTGGTCTGTTCCTTATCTTCCTGGGCCATGTCCTCCTTCCTGGAAGTTGGATTTTCCATTTGTCTTATTGTTCTTCTAATGTCAAATACTCAAACTAAAGACTCAGGTCTAAATTTTTATATTAAGTGTCAGCTAAGACTTGTCTACACAAAAAGAAAAGGATATATTTAGGCATGAAAAAATAATACATAAGGAAATATGAGGGTATATTTAATGGTAGTGTGGGTCTGTCTACAGAACTTACTATAAACAAATTCTGTTTTTCCATTAACTCTCATATATATTTCTGTGAGGAGTAAACACCCAATTTTCTGGGTGAAGATAACAAAGCAGAATATTTTGGGCCATTGATTTACACATGTAATGTATAAAATATAAAGACTACTATAGCACTTTTATGATATAATATCTAATATTCACTCAATGCTTACTACATGTTGGCCCTATCATGGCTGTATATTTCTCATGTAGTCATCACAGTACCCTTACAATATTTATTTTATGATCATCACTTAAATAAGCTGAAGAGTATGGCCTTTGAAGTTAGAGACACCTGAGTTTAACTCCCACCTTCTCCACTTACTAGCTGTGAGACAACAAGCAAATTTTTTAACTCTTCTAAATCTTGGTTTTTTTTTTTCTCAGCTGCAAAAATGAGAAGGAGAATAATATGCAACTGATAGGATTAAAAGTATTAAATAGAGAACGCATATAAAGTGTTTAGCAAAACCCCAAGGATAGTATAGGTGCTCAATAACTGTTAGCAATTTTTATTTACTATTGTTACAGATAAGGAAACTGGGTTTTATAAGAGTTAAGTAACTTGTCCAAGGCCACATAGCAAGTAAGTGGAAGAACTGAGATTTAAACTCAGCTCTCTCCAAATTTCAGTGTCTGGGAGAATAGTGCAGTGGCCGAAGAAATAAGTGGGGAGTGGGCCAGGGCAGTGTAGATAAACATAAAAGAAAGAATATATTTGTATGAGACGTCTTGTGAAGAAAAAGATGATTGACAAGCTGTAATATAGAGGGAGAATGGTCATGAATGACCTTGAGGTTTTAAATTTAGACTAATGGAAAACAGAGGGAGCTATTGGTGCTCTTGGAGTGGAGCCCAGGAACGTAGACCTGTCACTGCTGAACTGCCAGTGAGGAGTTGCCTCAGCTGTAACAAGAACCATGTACAAAGGGCTGCCCATTCCGGGGCACAAGAGGCTGTAGTTCTTCTGCCCATGCTGCTGCCATACCACCAGAAACTCTTAGCAACTGCTTTGCTCTTGAAATCAGAAGCAGAGAAAAAAACATTGCTTCTGTCTTTCCTCCTACGTTCTCATCTTCCAGTGGTTCTTTCACTTGGCTGAACATCACAAGAAATCAGCGGGAAGTGTAGTTTTGTAGCATCCCAGCCCCAGTAATATGGAACAAAGTAAAGAAGCACAGGCCATGGGGCTGAGAAACAAATGATAAATGACTAGCATTGGAGGAAACATTAACTAGGAGTTTCAGGAGGAAGAAATAGTTTTAGAGAAAATAAGTTGTTTTCATTGTGGATAATTTATATCACAGAGAAAGGTAAATGCTTCTGCTGTTAGAAATGCATTAAAAATAGGATACATTATTTGTTGGAATAGACCTGTAAAAGTTAATTAAATTCCATTACCTATGATCGTGTTCTAACATTAAGAGAAAAGCTAATTGAAGTGAAATATAATAAATATAACAACTGGGTATTATGTATATATCAGCCTCTCCATATATCTCCTGTTATCAGGTGCTACATAACAGAATTACATTTTCATTCGTCTATAGACCTCTAAGAATTGAGAAGAAGTCATTTGAATGAAGAAGATCTGTAGGGGCATGAACTATAATTTTGTTCTATTTCTTTTTTATAACATACAGAGAGTATTTTAGGAGATGGAACACTGATGCTTTGGCATGAAAACTTCTCAGGCTACAAGACTATCTAAACTTGGTGGTAAATCCTTGGACTTATTTTCCCTGTATCCTAGAAGACAGTACGCAGAACTATTGATCACTTTCTGGGTATTTCTTTTTTCTAGGTCCAGTCTTTCCTACTAACTTTCCACTCCTTTATTTGTTCAGTTAAAACAGAAGCCACCTGTATCATAGGACTCTTAGGCAGTTCTGAAACAGACCAGGAATGGTCTTTGAAAATTTTCCACATGCAACTCTCTCTTTACCTACAAACCTGAGGCCTGTACTATCACATTCTTAACTTAGAGCTGAAAGGCTATCATTTAAAAAAAAATAATTTGCCTATCGCATTTTTAAATTGTTTTGAATAAAGAAGGTAGAATGTTGCTGTTTTCATTAATACCATGTCACCCTAATGGCAAAAATGTTAGTGACCTTTCCCTTCTTTCATTTTCATTGTCTTCCTTGGTGATGATGGGGCAAATATAGTGAACAGAATATGAACTTCTTATCCTTGCATCAATTGTTTAGTTCTTTGCCTGTGTGAAAATGTAGACAAGTTCTTCACTTGCTTTGAAGCCTTTTCCAGCTGTACCAACTTACAGTGATCTCTGCAGCCTTTGAGAAAGTGACTTTACAAAGACATCTGGCTTCATGTCATATTAGTTAGGATTGGACTAAGGAGAGAAGCACTCTTTTTTATCCAGGGAAGCAGAGGGGCAATGAGCAGGCCCACTGAAATAGCTTTATTCATCCCTTGTCATTTCCCTATCTACAAAGATGTTCTCTCTTAATCTCCACTTATATCTCTTGGTTCTTTGATTCATATCCTGGTTTTGAGTGTTCAAGATGCTCTCTGCCCCATTTCACAAATCCACTGCCAGTAACTGGATAAACTGCCTCCCCAGTGGCTAGGGCAGATCTTAGCAGTGCTCATCAATGTCACCAGTGTTTCCCCTCTTCTTCCTGGGCATTTTCCTCAGCCTTATTGAATGTAGGTGGAGCTGTGGGACAAGTTTTGGTCATTGGGGTATAAATAACTTCCTGACCTCTGAAATCTCTACGAGATTCTCTTCTCTGTTCTTTCTTCTTTTCTTGGGCAGATGCAGAGGAATTAATGGGGCTTCAGTCAGGACTGCCTGAATTCCTGAGTCTTGCCTGGAGCAGAGCTGGCTGACCTACACTGGTAGGAAATTAACTGTTTTGGGGGTTAAGGAGCTGATAGGTATCCTTATCATCCTCATCATCATCACAACCAGGCTTACAGACCTAATAAATACATACATCTTAAAGAAGATCCATTTGATAAACTGGGAAATTTAGCCTTAAAGAAATTAGGTAGTTTCCTCAGAGACCCGGAGATAGTAAGTGGCAAACCCAGGTCTGCATTACTAGATTAAGTTAATTTAACCAGCAATCTGATTGCCACCATTAGCCTGACATTTGTTAACCCATTAACCATTAACTTGTAATCTGATTGCTGCCATGGCTCTGGTGACAGGATACCTGGAGATGTTTTAGGTAAGTTAGGAAAACCTATAACCTGCTGTCTAAGATGAGATGCACCTGACAGGCTTCAGGCTGAAGAGGAGGACGCTTTGTAAGAGAACTCTGACTCTTTCTTCAGCCTGCATGTATCACCTTTCAATCCTAATAACTTCTACTGAAGGAGATCAACTACATGTTTACCACTTCTACCTGCACCCAGCCTAATAAAACCAAGCCCTGCCTCTCATCCTTCCACAGAACCCAAAATGGGAATCTTGAGGATGTAGCCAAAGAGGCCAAGGCCAATTCCTGAACTTGATGCACTGGATAGGATTAAGAAGTAAAGGACAAAGGAGCCAGTGTTTTGCTTCAAGAATATTCAGATTGGGTCTGAATTTTTCACTGGATAAGTTTAGGAAGCCCTCTCAATTTTTCTATGAGATGAAAGAAACATAAAGAAGAGGTGCAATGTACATTTATTCCTTTCTCCTTGAAACTTTGGTATATGAGAGCAAGCAAACAAAAATGGCCATTGTTTAGGTTGTAGCCCATTGGTATTAGATTTATCACTTTTGATTCTTTTCAGGTTCTAGCTCACAGTTTCTGCTTTTCAGTTTTGTTCCAGTTCCCTTGGCTTTTCTTACTGTTTTGAGCACTGCTTTAGGTTCTTTAGACTTCAACTTTGCACTCAACTCTCAACCTCTTTGCTCAGTTTCTACTTTTGGAAATAGATGTCTCACTCTAGAATGGCTCAGCGGTATTGCCTTCTCCCCCACCCCCCACCCCCACCGCCACTCTGCAGAAAATTATAGTTTTCTTGAAAAGGAATGAGGATTAAGACAATAGAGTGCTACGAAGCATAAGTCTCTATGGCCTTAAAACAGGTTCAGATTTAAGTTCTTCCTTATCTGCCAGAACCTATATCATTTGTCACAGACTTAGAGCAAATGACTACACTCTTCAGATTCCATCAGCAATATGGAATGGAAGCTCATCCAGAAGCTACTGCCTTTATCCTCGCTCTCCAAGTCAAGCTCACTCTTTACTGATGGTGATATTTGGAACTTGATGGGACACCAGATGTTCCAGCAGCCTTTTCTTAATGTGAAGCTTCTATGATCAGAAAGCTGAGTGGCTATATTTGCATATGAAACTGTTTTCTGTGGCAGTGCTGGGAATATTAAGTGGTGATATTCCATGGAGCTCTGGAGGCTTACTTCCTTAGCAGTGATTTAGGAAGACCTGTTGCAAATGACTACAGTTAAATTGGCAAGCTGTGCAGCTGATGGCCTTGATGTGGTCCTTAGGAGTGTCTCTCAAGCCAGTTAGAACTTATGGCCCTGAGTTATTCTCATTGCTCCGAAGATAGGTTAAAATAAGGGGAAGACTCTACCCTAAAGGAACTTACAGTCTAGTTGCATAGGTAAGACATACGTTCAGGAACATTGCAAGGTGACATACAATCAAGGTGATAAAAGTGAGACAGATTACGTAAGCACTGAAGGGACTGAAGGTGAAACTAAAGTTATTTTGCTTGTGTTCTGTTCCATTTTCTTGAAAATTCCCCAATAAAATAAAAGAGAGGCGTTAGTATTTCACTGTTCTTGTTTGTGTCCAGTTTCCAGGTGAGTTAGTCATGATTTTCAAAGCTGTCAGCTGTCAGCTGACAAAGCTGACAATGTGATTGCTTTGAGCATAGTAGTCCATTAAGATGCAGTGATGAAAAAGTATGATGCTTTTTTTATTAGGTAATTCAAATGGTACTTGTACAATGTAAACCCTTCAGAACGTCCTGTGGCTGTTCTACCTTAGCATTTTGGACAGTTTCTAAATCTTTAGTGCTTGAAGGCATCAAATGTCACCATTTAAATTTTTTTTCTACCTTTATTTACCTATAGAAGTGTTATTAGCATTTACATTCTTTTTAGAAGTCTTTATTTTGTTGAGTAATCCACAGTGGTTAAAAGGTTTATTCCGACTAAATTTTTTTATGGTCAATTTGATTGGATTGACAAGTATCAAGTAACCTGAAAATATTAGCTTTAATGAATTTTTTGACTGTATGTACTTCTGTAATCTTGGAATTTACTTCATTCAGACCCTAGACATGAATGCTATAGAAAAACACAAGGAATACGTGACCCACACACCAAATACAGACAGAAATGAAGTACAGTGCAAAACGGCTGCTCAGGTTCTGAAACAATGAGGAATTCTTTTGAGGGATTTTAGACAATGTGGAGAAATAGTTACCAAAGCCGCAGGAATGCCAGGCCTGAAGCTCAGGCTACAGAATCTGAGTTTAAAGAGATGATGATGGATTACCCAATTCTTTCCTAAGACCCTTCTCAGAATCCCATGGTGAATGAAGCTCTGGTCAACACGTTTTTCACAAGGTCGCAGTGGTAACTGAGAATGAGCAAAGAGAGGGAATAAAGTTGAAACTAGAACTAAAGAGCATGAACTATGAAGATGGGCTCAGTTCCTTAATCTTTTAAAGATACTTTCCAGGTGGATCGACTGAGCTGTGTAACATTTCCAAACATGTAGATAAATCTCCTCATCTATCATGATGTCACCAGTGACCCTAAAAATCTGCAGTCCATGGTTCATCATGAAAACATTTCATGGATGCTTACTATTTTCTGTGAAGGAGGGTAAACTTAGGTTTTTGGAATTTGGGGCTTGCTCATTATGAGCTCAGGCTGATGTGCAAGTGTGTTTGAATTCAAACTTCAGCATGAGGATGTTTGAGTATAAAACTACAAGGTCCTTTATTAAATTTAAAATTGTGGGTTACGTGTTGAATAGCCTGCATTCCATCCCATTGTTTAAATTCATCAAATAGTCACTCTGGAATTATTTCTAACAATTGGGATGACTTCATTTGTGTTTGTTTTCCCTTTCTATTAATCCATGACAAACTGTGAAATTTGCCATTTTTACCATAACCAGGCCATGAAATTTGTCATCTCTCTCTGTAATTTACATGGAGCCTTGGCTATAGATACATTTCAGGCAGGATGATTGCTTTCCATCTGACGCAGAGGACAGAACAAAGGAGGGATATACACAGAATAGAACACAAACAAATTCAGAACAGACATCAGGAAGGGCTTTTTTCCCTCCTTTTTTCTTTATTGCTGTAGTCTGCTAAAACGTGCCGACTGCCTCCCAGGGAAAAAGGTTGACGGGACAAACTAAGGCACTATTGTCAAATCGAAGGAACAATGAAATGACGCTCCAGGGAGAGGGGAGAGCTTAAAAGAGGAGATGTCTTGACAAACGAGAATGAGTTGGAAGGATGTGGTGGGAAATCATGTGAGTAATGTGGTCAGGAGGCATTTGGAAATGGAGTTTCAGAGGCAAGCCACCATAACAGTACAAGAGTTTTAAAGCTTGTTCACAAGCTATTGTTCATGGGATGGTGAATCTCCCGTTTTCTTTCCACTCCCTCTTCTCCACAATTGAACATAAATTAGTTTCTTCCATGTCAAATGGATGAAAAGTCCTCGGAACAATTTACGCTAACAATTAGACTGGACATTTTGCAAGGAAGTTCTGTTTCTAATGATCCTCCTCTTCTTGGTTGGGGAAAGGAAAGAAAGAAAAAAGTTTTCACTGTCCATTTGTCTCATTTGCAGAATGCAGCATCTTCCTTGAACTTGTTGACTGGCAAGCCAGGTTATTCAGACTGTGGCAATAGCTAACCATCCCCTGAAAAGTAATATCTCTAAGCCAAGTAGACGTGCTTTTTATCCAATGTAGATATAACTGGTGTTGTGATTTCCTCCTTTGAAGGAGGAGAAATTTGGCTTTGTTTGAGGGCAGATATGAGTCTAAAAGAGAAGGGATTAGGAAGGAGGCAACGTCTAAGCAATAGTTTGTGCACCAGTGTTTCCATCTCTTCCTGAGCTGAAGAGAAGTGAGAGAGCAGGTGGATATCATATCACATAATCCAGTGAGCCCCAGGTGACTGAAAGGGAATGACGCCTTGGGGTCTGTCACAGTGCATTTAGGCTTTTTTCTCTAGTGAGAGGATGCTTGTTTTCTAGGATCCAGAGTGATTTATTAAAAGAGAATTGCCTCTTCTTTTTAGTTTAGATGTAAAGTGGGAGGTAGTTTTAGAGAAGGAAGTCAAGCCAGTTACTTTAGCTACACTGTGGTCCTCTTTGCCCCATGGTGAATACGGATTGCATGCATAGTAGGAAATCTCAAAAGTGCATTTCATTTTCTACTATATTTCCTCTTCCACTTTCCTCCCTATATCATGAGAAAATAAGAGGTTTTAATTCTCTCCATTTTGTCATTATCACCAAAACCTCCTGCCACTGGCTTATTTTTATCTCTTTTCCTCCTGTGGTAGAGCTGCCATTTTAATATAAATAAATAGTTGGTTTAAATGCTCATTTTGCAAAATAGAAGAAAAAAGAATGCAAAGAATGCCGTCAAGCAAAATATCCCTATACCCAGGAATAATCACTGTTAAAATGTTGACATGCTTCTTTCCAGTTATTTTGTTCTATTGCAAATTACATGTGAAAACACAAATGGTCTTCATTAACTTAACATTTTGTCGGAAGGGTTGTCCTCTAACATTATAATCTCCTCAAAAGTGTAATTTTGATAGCTTTTGTCTTATCCCATTAAGTAAGTGCATCAACATTTTCTTTAGATTTTCTAGTGATTAAACCTTTCTTTTTGATTGCATCTATTTTTTATGACTATAAATAGTATAATAATCATTTTTGTGCCTTCATCTTTGCATGTGTTTCTGAGCAGGATAGATTTCTAAATAAGGAATGACTAGGTAAAAGCACATGGTTATTTTAAAAGACACATTTTTACCAAATTGTATTCTGGAATGGTTTACCAATTTACATTAATAATAGCTTATCGATCATATTAGTAACAGCTCACCCTCACCAGCATTGAGTAGTTCATTTAAAAAATAAAGCTTACTTTGATGATTTTAAAAAGAGGGACACCTGGGTAGCTCAGTCGGTTAAGTGTTGTCCTCTTCTTGATTTTGGCTCAGGTCGTGATCTCATGGTTTGTGAGACCCTCCCCCCAGCTCCTTTCTCCACCCTGACTGACAGCATGTGGAGACCACTTGGGATTTGGGGATTTTGGAATTCTCTCTGTCTCTCTTCCCTTCGCCTACATGGGCACACACTCATGCAGACACTCTCAAAATTAATAAACTTTACCAAAAATATCTATTGAAAAAGAAAAAAATAGTACTATCTTACATTGCACTTTTGTGATTGCCAGTGAATGAAGCTGAACTTTCCATATTTTCTTTATTCATTTATCTATGATGGTATTATGGCAGTCATGAGAAGGTACCTCCCCAAACTCCTACTACAGGAGCATCACTGACTGAGGACACCAAGTACAGCACTTTGAAATCCATTGCTCTAAATACACTGGGGCCACACCACTTATGGACTGCTCCCTACTAATGACTGAGTGTGGTGGGGATGCTAAAGCAAAACCATTCATAGG
Organism: Hyaena hyaena; assembly: GCF_003009895.1. Lineage (NCBI taxonomy): Eukaryota > Metazoa > Chordata > Mammalia > Carnivora > Hyaenidae > Hyaena > Hyaena hyaena. Next base: position 263,626 of record NW_024081016.1, read on the forward strand.
AGCCACAGAACTTCTTTGTTTGCTCATTTTGTCTCAAGGAATTTCCTGTGGCCTTCTGTCCTTTCCTTGAACTATCTAGCAGTCTACAACCTCTTATGGCACTGTCTCTTATGGCACTCTCAGATTGCCTAGGTCCCTCCTTATTTCCTTATTTCCTTTCACACAGGCAGTTCTCATAATGTCATAGGCTGAGTTGTGTCTCCCTGAAATTCATATGTTGAAGTCCTACCCCTCAGTACCTCAGAATGTGACCTTATTCAGAAATAGAGTTGTTGCAGATGTAACTAGGTAAAATGAGGTCTTACTGGAGTAGAACGGGCCCCTAATCCAGTATGACTGCTGTCCTTATATAAAGAACACCGTACGAAGAGACACATGCTTACAGAGGGAGGGCAAAATGAAGACACAAGGAGAATGCCATCGATCACCTGAGACCACCAGAAGCTATGGGACACGACAGGCATGGAGCAGATCCTCCCCCCCCCCCCACTGCCCTCAGAGAGAACCATCCCATGGGACACCTGGATTTCTTACACCCAGCCTCCAGATCTGTGAGATAATAAATTCTCATTTAGGCCACCAGTTTGTGGTATTTTGTTACGGCAGCCCCAGGAAACTAATGCACGTAATAAAATCTTCCCACTTTTAATCCTGTCTTATACTCTGTGTCTTGAACACCTGTACTAAGATAAAGTTTATATAAGCTTTTTATATATTAAATAGTAAACCTCTTTCATATTCTTACAAATATTCTTCTAGTCGATATGCATTTTAATTTACCTAATAATATTTTAATTGACAAATAACGTAAATCTTTATGTATTTAAATAATCAACGTTCTTGTGGGTTCTACCTCCCTCCCTCCCTCCCTTCCTCCTTCCTTTCCTCTTTCTTCCTCCCTCCTTCCTTCTCTTCCCTTCCCTTCCCTTCTCTTCCCTTTCCTGCCTGCCTCCCTTCCTTCCTGCTTGCTGTCTACCTTTCAAGTATTTCCGTACTAGACAGATGAGATATTCACCCATTTGGGATTTTCCCCCTTGTTTTTAAGTTGTGAACTTTATATTTAGCTTTTGAATACATCTAGAACTTAGTTTGTGCATGTACTGAGATATAAATTCCACAGTATTATACCCAGTCTTTTCTCATTTTTTTCTCTTTCAAATATGTTTAGCCATTCTTATACAAATACATTCTTTCATATGAACTTCTGAAACTTTTTTTTGTCAAATATGCTAGAAGAGAGAAAAATGCTATTGGGGTTTCTATTGGACATGCTTTAAACAAACAACTCAGTTTGTCAATAATTAACATGATTAAGAACATTCAGTTTTGCCATCTGAGAATGTTATGTCTCCAATTATTAAATAATTAGTTTATATTTTTCAGGAACTATTTGACATTTTCTTTACACAGGTCTCATGCATGTCTTGCTAAGTATTGTCTTAAGGATTTTATGGATTTGTGCTTTTGTAACTGTCATATTTTTCATGATATTTTCTAACTAGTATGAAGAAAAGTCATTTCCACATGGTCATATCATATTTAACAACTTTTACTAAAATTTCTTATTAATTCCAGTTTCGGAGTCTTAGCAATGTTTGGGAGTATTTTCCACAGTGGCGAATCTCATAGAAACTTTGGCTGTGAGAGCTGGAAGGATCCAAAGGTCATCATACCCTCTCACTTTATAGATGATCCATCAGGGAGCATGGTACCATGCTTTAAATACTATGAAAGGAAGGCCCTGAAAAGGCCTTACTCCATCTTCGTAGAGATTCTTAAACCAAAGATCATACAGTGCAACATATAGAATGCTTTAACACTTATGAGTAATTATAGTCATAAAACAAGAGTATCCATTTATTGGGGTCTAGGCACTTGCTAGGTGCTTTATACATGGGCAATCTCATTTTATTCTTTCAACAGTCATTTGAAAGATGGTTATTCAAGATCACTGGCAGTTGTGTCTAACTGGAATGTTTCTCCTCTTCTCACTCCCATCTGGCTCTCTCTATCTGATCTTTTTAGGAGCAGGAGAGATTTATCAAGTTACTTCATAGGGTTCTGTGTTGCCGTAGTTACTATGAGTCTTAGTCTATTATTAATTGCAAGAATTGATCCAAACTTTTTGTTGCAGAGAACAAATATCTCATCAGCGCCCCTACAGAAGAAACAAATGATAGAACAAAATGACAAGTATTTAAGTAGTTTCATTGGCTAGATCTGAATGCCAAGTCAAAAAAGTTGAATTTTTAAGTATATTTTGAGCCTCTACTACTGGAGACTTTAACAATAAAGTTATGATGGTTTCTAATCAGAAAGAGTTTATACCTAGGGGCACCTGGGTGACTCAGTTGATTAAGCATCCAACTCTTGATTTCAGCTCAGGTCATGATCTGGCAGTTTTGTGAGTTCAAGGCCCGCATTGGGCTCTGTGCAGGCAGTTCAGAGCCTGCTTAGGATTCTCTCACTCCCAATCTCTCTGCCCCTCCCCCACTCATGCTCTCTCTGTCTCACTCAAAATAAATAAATAAAACTTCTAAAATTTTTTTTTAAATAAGAAAGTTTATATCTATAGTCACAGAATCTTCATGATGGAAGGTATCATCTGGTCCAACTTCCTATCTGATGTGCTTCCATGATGAATTCTTAACAAGTCTCTTTAGGAATAGCTTTCTAACTGATAGAAAGCCCTTCCTTTCTGAAACCTCTCTCCTGGTGTCTTCTACCCCTTCTACTCATATGCCTTTTGTAGTCACAGGATAAGTTCAATTTCTTTTAATGTTTGAGAAACAACAATTATATGCTATATTCACCTTTCTCAGTGATGGCTCTTCTGGTCTAGTTACAGTTAATGAGTTAAGATGAAGTCATACTGGGGTAGGATGGGCCCCTAATTCAGTATGACTCCTGTCCTTATATAAAGAGTGCTCGTGAAGAGACGCATGCTTACTGGGGCAGGGTGAAGTGACGACACAGGAAGAATGCCATTGATGAGCCAAGAAACACCTGAAACCACCAGACTGGCATGGAACAGATCCTCCCCCAAAGCCCTCAGAGAGAGGCAACCCAGAGATCACCTGGATTTCTGACTTCTAGCCTCCCCAGTTTCCTCAGGTATATGTCATGTCAGCCCCTTCTCTTTCTTAGACTCTGTCCTCTGAATGTGGACTTTTTTTCACCATCCTTCTTAATATGTAGAGTTTAGTACTGCACAGAGTGGTTATGCTGTGGCACAAACAGCAAACATAAGAAGGGTGTATTGTGTCATTTGGTCTAGATACTACATTTCCATCAATATAGTCAAAGTTTCTATTAGTTATTATTATTTTTTAAAATATTTATTTATTTAGAGAGAGTGCATGTGTGCATGTGAGTGGGGGAGAGGCAGAGAGAAAGAGAGAGAGAGAATCCCAAGCAGGATCCATGCTCACAGTGCAGAGCCTGATGTAGGGTTTGATCTTATGAAATATGAGATCATGACCTGAGCTGAAGCCAAGAGTCAAACACTTAAGAGACTGAGCCACCCATGTGCCCCCCCCATTAGTTATTTTTAACAATTGCAATACATAGCTAATAAACTCACTTCCCATGTAATTTTTGATGCTCTACCATACTCCTAATTTTGTTCCTCCACCAGTTTTCCTCATCTGAGTAAACAGCCCCACAAATTATTCACTTAGCTCTAGTCAACACGTGATTGACTCTTTCCCCTCGAGCAACCCATTGCTATGTCCCACCTGCCGTTCCTGCCCATGGTATCCCTCCCTCTTCCACTACCACTCCAGTCACTTCATCTCTCTTCTGTGCTGATGAAAGCCTCTTAATTTGTCTTAGGGTTTCCTCTCTGGAGTCCCATTTATTTATTTATTTATTTATTCATTCATTCATTCATTCATTCATTCATTTAATAGTTTATTGTCAAGGTTTTTTTCCTATCCTATTCAATATATTCTTCACACAGATAATGTCTGGGTGAAGACAGAGAAATCTTTAAATTATAAATAACGTTATGAGACTTTCCTACTCAGAACTCTGCAGGATCCTACAGTTCACACTCAAAAAAAATCTAGTCGTCTTTATTGGGGCTCACAAGATCCTGCATGATCTGCCTACCTGTCCCACCCTACTCTTCATTTTCCCCTGCTTCAAGCCACCTGGGCAATTTTTTCTGTCTCTTCAACACACTAAGCTCTTTCCTTACTCAGGACTCTTGCAGATGCTGTCTTCTATACCCAGAATGTTCTTCTTTATGGTTTATTCCCTTAATTCATTTCTGCTTGAATGTTCCCTACTTAGAAAGTCCATACTTGACTACTCTATATAAAATAGAACCCTTAACATCTCTCCACAGTCACATTCTACTTTCCTTGTTCTGCTTTATTTTTCTTCCTGGCACTTATCACCAGTTGCCCTTACATGTTTGCTTATTCATTTGTGTAATTTCTGTATCTACCACAAGATTGCCAACTCTATCAGAGCAGAAATTTTACCTGTCTTTTTTTTATTGTTGCATTAAAGGTGCCTAAAATAATTCCAGACACATACTGTGTAGTTCCTGAGACTAGTATGTTCCTGACACATATATATTAATGAATAAGTTATTGAATGAATGGACTGTATTGAATTTGTAGCCAGATAAAGTTTTTAGTTTTCTTTTTCTTTCTTTTTTTTTTTTTTACTAAGATTGCCTCTCTGTATTGTGGTTTTATAAAGAGTTCAATAATTTTATCTTGGATGCATTTCTTCTGAGCTATGGAATTTAAATTCATTCTCTTTAGCGGGTTAGTTTGATATTTGACTCTTGAATTAGACTCTAGTTTCTCTCACCTATACTCTTCTTTCTAGCCTAAACAAAATCTGGGGAATTCTACTCAGTTCTGATATATGTTAGTGGACTGCCAGCTGATCAGCTCAGCAGGCTCCGTGTTCTTTCCTGCATTTGCTTTAAATAGCAAATTAAAAAAAAATAACATTTTTCCTGAAGCATTTTTCCTAAGTTTTGCCTCTTCTTGGGCCCACTTCATTTGGGGAAGCAAGCCTAATATAAGTGAAACAATGAGAGAATTGTCCAAGATATTTTGCGATTAAGTGACATGGCACATAGATTCTGAGGCTTTCAGAAAATAGAATGATCACAGAGTTTGCAGAATTAGAAAAGGTTTTGGGTAGGATGCTTCCCAACTTTTAAATGTGCTAGTGCATGTTAAAGAAGAAAATCTATGGACTTTTAGAAATAGTAGTACATTATACGTAGTTTTAGAAAAATTATCAGGGCTTGGAGCTGGTGGTTTTGTCAGACTGCATGTGTTAGCTATGCGTGATTTTTATCATCAGCCAAAAAGACATCACTGTCCATGTGAGATCAAGGGCAGAGTGGCAGAGAGTGTTCAAACCAAGTTTTTAGGTTGGCATATAGCCTTGGACATGCTCTTGGAGGGTCAGGTTAGTAACATCACAGCAGCAAGCATAAGCTAACCATCTTGAGGGATTAATGATGCACTGCTCTTCTACCCCAGAGACCCAGCAACAGTGTTCCCCAAGTAGCTTCTCATATAAAGGTCAGAAGCACTAAATGCATGTGTTTGTGCTCATGTGGGTGTATGGGTGGGCTTGTGGAAGCATGCGTACTATGAACATCCGTATCTGTGCATACTGTAAGGGAAAGGGCATGCTCTTTTATTATCACTAAATTCATATTTTTTCTTGTTTTCTATACCAGTAAGGCCCTCCAATTTTCGAAAGCTTGCAAGGTTCATTGTAATCTCTCTAAACAGTAGGGAAAAAAATACAGTTTTGCCATTAAAGCATTTGAATAGGATGATCCTTTAGATATAGTGATATGTTGAAGTACAGGAAGGAATGTAGGAAGCCTGGTAGGGAAGGGGTCTAATGGACATCCTTGGGAGGTTGGTTTTTTCTTTTTTCATAGTGACAGCCTAACCTGTTGGTAAAGTTGGCTGATTGGTGGTAAACATTATGGAGCATGAAAGTTATTGCACATGGCTAAGTTTTGCTTTTTCAACAACTGTGCAGTTGGGCTGACCTAACTTTCATTTCCTGTTTCCATTATGGTTGTTAGTCCCAATTCTTCCCACATCTGCACCCAGACATATCTCATTCTGCAGCCTGTCTGCCCATCTGGGCGGTGGGGTGACCTCATTCCTGAGCAGAGGCCTGTAAGCTGTGTTCAAGATAGACAGCCCCTGACACATGGGTGCGTGTACCCTGAGTGCACAGCTGCAGGGATTCTCTGGCCACCCTTGGCTCGTTGTGCTGCAGAGGGCTTTATAGAAGGTTTTCAACATGTGTTTGTCTGGATATTTTCAAGGCTCATGCACAGCTCTTTTTTAAACATTTAACTTATATGAGGATGTCTGAGGCTTCCTGAAATTATTCCTCTGATTTATAAAAGGGAAGGAATCTGTTCATACAAATCTGAATAGAATGATCAAAAGACTAAATGGCAATCCACTCACTTGCTATCATTTTTGGTTTCAGAATTAAAAAAAAAATTTATGTTTTATTTATTTCTGAGAGAGAGAGAGACAGCGTGAGCAGGAGAGGGTCAGAGAAGGAGGGAGACACAGAATCCGGAGCAGGCTCCAGGCTCTGAGCTGTCAGCACAGAGCCTGACGTGGGGCTCGAACCCACGAACCATCAGATCATTACCTGAGCCGAAGTTGGATGCTTAACCGACTGAGCCACCCAGGCACCCCTGGTTTCAGAGTTTTATATGTAGAGAACTTTTGCTCTCCTTGCCAATCAGTCTGTCAATACGTATTTATTGAGCATTGTTAGTATAAGCAGAAAGGTAGTTACAATAAAGCAAAAATAGAGAAACCCACCATATAGGCACACATCTAGATGAGAGACACTATTGGTTAGTATGGAGTGTCATTACAGAATACTACTAGCAGTTTTTTGAGTGTTACTCCATGCCAAGGTTAAGTGTCATCTTTAAATGTGTTATCTCATTTAACCCTCAAAAAACTCCATGGTTAAGTGCCATTTTTCTCCCCATTGCTCAGTTAAGAAGCCAGTAGTTAATGTGACTGAGGAATTTGGCCAGAGTACTTTTTCAGGAGAGCCAGGATTCATACTCAATGCTTTATTTTTTTTTTTTAATGTTTTATTTTATTTTTAAGAGAGAGCGCACAGTGATGGAGGGGCAGAGAGAGAAGGAAACATAGGATCTGACGCAAGCTCCAGGCTCTGAGCTGTCAGCACAGAACCTAACACAGGGTTCCAACTCAGGAACCACAAGATCATGACCTGAGCTGCAGTCTGTCGCTCAACCTACTGAGCCACCCAGGTGTCCCCAATACTTTCCAAATTCACAGCTTAGATGGGGCTCCAGAGCTCGACATCTTAACCACAATGTTATGGCACTTCTCAGTGCTAACATCTGTAGTGTGTAAAGGCAACACTTTTAGACTGCAGATCAGAACTTACATTTGCAGGTGGGACTTGGGCCTCCATTCAGCTTATTTGGAGTGATCCAACACTGAGAGTACCTCACACTGGCCCAGGATTACTCTTCAGTCTGTTCCCAGGGTGTTTTTTCTAAATCAACAGAATAATAGCACAGACAGGGGCGCCTGGGTGGCTTGGTAGGTTAAGCGTTAGTCTCTTGATTTTGGCTCTCAGGTCATGATCTCATAGTCCTGAGATCCAGCTCGGCACCGAGTGTGGAGCCTATTTAAGATTCTCTTTCTCTCGGGGTGCCTGGGTGGCTTAGTCGGTTAAGCATCCGACTTTCCCTTAGGTCATGATCTCGCGGTTCGTGGGTTCGGGCCNGCCACCTTCTGTGAGCAGCTCTGGCCACACCCAACACTTCCATAGCACTGTTTCATACCTTCATATAAATAGTACCTCTATCCAAAATGCTTTCCCAAGACTTGTCTGTGTAGCAAAGTCCATTACAAACTTCAGTACTATAGGGGCGCCTGGGTGGCTTAGTCGGTTAAGCATCCGACTTTCGCTTGGGTCATGATCTCACGGTTCGTGGGTTTGAGCCCCGCGTCGGGCTCTGTGCTGACTGCCAGCTCAGAGCCTGGAGCCTGTTTCAGTCTGTGACTCCCTCTCTCTCTGACCCTCCCCTGCTCACGCTGTCTCTCTCTCTTCTAGAAATAAATAAAAAAACATTAAAAAAAGGAAAAAAAGATTCTCTTTCTCTCCTTTGCTCCTCTCCCCAGCTTATACGTGTGTGTTCTCTCTTAAAAAATAAAAATAATAAGGGACACCTGGGTGGCACAGTCAAATGAGTGTCAGACTCTTGATTTTGCCTCACGTCATGATTTCATGGTCATGAGAACAAGCCCCATATTGGACTCTGTGCTGTTAGCACAGTCCTCCTTAGGATTTTTTCTCCCTCTCTCTCTGTCACTCCCCCACTCATGTGTTCTCTCTCAAAATAAATAAACATTTAATAATAATAATAATATTAACACAAAAATATAAAGAGATAGAGGCTTTGGTTTTTGTTGTTTTTAATACTTGTTCCTGCCACCAAATCAACTTTAGATTATGTGGATAATTACTTTTCTTTGGTTTGCAAGTTAAATCCATGTAGGAATTGCAGCCTCCATAAGTAACTCTTTACATTCTTTATTTGCTTTTCTAATTTCTTTTTTATTTCTTTTTTAATGCTTTATTTATTTTTTGAGACAAAGACAGAGCACAAGCTGGGGAGGAGCAGAGAGACAGGGAGATACAGAATCTGAAGCAGGCTTCAGGTTCTGAGTTGTCAGCACAGAGCCCGATGTGGGGCTCAAACCCATGAACAGGAGATCATGACCTGAGCTGAAGTCAGAGGCTTAACTGACTGAGCCGCCCAGGCGCCCCTCTAATTTCTTTATAAACCTTTTATTATAGTACAGTGATTAAGAGCAATGATAACAAGACAAGGATGTCCCCTCTTATCACTTTTATTCAACATAGTATTAGAAGGCCTAGCCTCAGTAATCAGACAACAAAAAGAAATAAAAGGCATCCAGATTGGCAAGGAAGAAGTCAAACTTTCATTATTTGCAAACAACATGATACTCTATGTAGAAAATACAGACTCCACCAAAACATTGCTTAAAGTGATACATGAATTTAGTGAAGTCACAAGATATAAAGGCAGTGTACAGAAATCTGTTACATTTCTATACATCAATAGTGAAGCAGCAGAAAGGGAGATCAAGGAATCAATCCTGTTTACAATTGCACCAAACCCATAAGATGCCTAGGAATTAACTTAACGAAAGAGGTAAAAGATCTGTACTCTGAAAACTATAAAACACTTACAAAAGAAATTTAAGAAGACACAAAGAAATGGAAAAACATTCCTTTCTCATGGATTAGAAGAACAAATATTGTTGAAATGTCTATACTACCCAGAAACAATCTACACATTTAATGCAATGCCTATCAAAATACCACCAGCATTTTTCACAGAGCTAGAAAAACAATCCTAAATTTGTACGGAACCACAAAAGATCCCAAACAGCTAAAGCAATCTTGAAAAAGAAGAGCAAAGCTAGAAGCATCAGAATTCTGGACTTGAAATTATATTACAAAGCTGCACTCATCAAGACAGTATGGTATTGGCACAAAAACAGACACATGGATAATGGAACAGAATAGAAAACCCAGAAATGTACCCATAACTATATGATAAACTAATATTGACAAAGCAGGAAAGACTATCCAAATAGTGTTGGAAAAAATGGACAGCAACATGGAAAAGAATGAAATTCAACTACTTTCTTACATCATACATAAAAATAAATTCAAATTGGATAAATGTCAGACAGGAAACCATTAAGATCTTAGAGGAGAACACAGGCAGCAAGCTCTTTGACATCAGCCACAGACTTCTTACTAGATATGTCTCCTAAGGCTCAAGGGAAATAAAAGCAAAAATAAACTATTGGGACCTCATCAAGATAAAAATCTTCTGCCCAGCCAAGGAAACAATCAACAAAACTAAAAGACAACCTTTGGAATGGGAGAAGATATTTGCAAATGACATATTAGGTAAAGGGTTATTATCCAAAATATATAAAGAACTTATCAAACTCAACACTCAAAAAATAAATAACCCAGTTTAAAAATGAGCAAAAGACATAAATAGACATTTTTCCAAAGAAGACAAACAGATGGCCAACAGACATATGAAAAGATGCTCAACATCGCTCATCATAAAGGAAATAACAGATCAAAACTACAATGAGGTATCACATCACACCAGTGATAATGACTAAAATTAACAACACAGGAAACAACAGATGTTGGCAAGGAAGCAGAGAGAATGGAACCCTCTTACACTGTTAGTGTGTATGCAAACTAATACAGCTACTTTGGAAAACAGTATGGAGGTTCCTTAAAAAATTAAAAATAGAACTACCCTATGACCCAGCAATAGCACAACTAGGTATTTACCCAAAGGATACAATATATATGTGTGTGTGTGTATATTTACCTACATATATATGTGTACACACACACACACACACACTAGAATATTACTAAGCCGTCCAAAATAATGAAATCCTGCCATTTTCAAGGATGTGGGTTGAGCTAGAGTATGTTATGCTAAGTGAAATAAGTCAGAGAAAGACAAATATCATATGATTTCACTCATATATGGAATTTAAGAAACAAAACAGGTGAGCATGTCAGGAAACTAACAATAGAACTCCCTTATGACCCAGCAATAGCACTGCTAGGAATTTACCCAAGGGATACAGAAATGCTGAGGCATAGGAGCACGTGTACCCCAATGTTCATAGCAGCACTCTCCACAATAGCTAAAACATGGAAAGAACCTAAGTGTCCATCAACAGATGAATGGATCAAGAAGATGTGGTTTATCTATACCATGGAATACTACATGGCAATGAGAAACAATGAAATCTGGCCATGTGTAGCAACATGGATGGACCTTGAGGGTGTTATGCTGAGCGAAATAAGTCAGGCAGAGAAGGACAAATATCATATGTTTGCACGTATAGGAGGATTAGGAGGAACTTGACGGAGGAACAAGGGGGAGAAGAAGGGCGGAAATGGTGGGGGAAAGGGAGAGAGGCAAACCATGAGAGACTCTTGAATGCTGACAAAAACTGAGGACTGATGGATGTGGGGGGGAGGGGGGGATGGGCATGGAGGAGGGCACTTTGGGGATGAGCACTGAGTGTTATGTAGAAACTAATTTGACAATAAACTATTTGTAAAAACAAACAAACAAACAAACAAAAAAAAAACAGGTGAGCATGGTCGGGGGTTGAGAGAGGCAAACCACAAAACAGACTCTTAATTATAGAGAATAAACTGAGGGTTGCTGGAAGGGAGGTGGATGGGGGCATGGGTTCAATGGGGGATGGGTATTAAGGAGGACCCTTGTTGGGATGACAACTTGGTGTTCTATGTAAGTGATGAATCATTCAGTCTTACACCTGAAACTAATATTATACTGTATGTTACTAACTGGAATTTAAATAAAAATTTGGAGAAAAAAATAAACAAGTAAACCAAAGGGCATTAATTCAGCAAATATTTACTGAGGAACCATGATCCAGGAACTAAACAGGAAACTGTTGGTGTCCTCAGCTTACGTTATCATGGAGATGCATAGGCAGTCAGAAACAATGGGTTGGTTTGATAAAGCACAATTTGATTATGTGATACAAACAAACAGGCAGCCAGTTAATTTTCTTAACAATGTCTCTGTGTGTCATTGGGGAGGGTACAGTGGAAGCAGAATTTAAACCTGAGAATACACCATGTCGGAAAAAAAATTTTTTTTTAGCTACAATGCTTCATTTTTATTCTGAAGCTGATAAAAAAAGTGTTATTTTCTCTTAATATGATGGGTTAATCAACAGAATAATTTGAGGTCTTGAATGAAGGAAATTGCAAAAGATTTGAAATTGCCTAGGTAGGAGTTCCTGGGTGGCTTAGTCGGTTAAGCATCCGACTTCAGCTCAGGTCGTGATTTCATGGTTCATAGGTTCGAGACCCACGACGGGCTCTGTGCTGACAGCCAGCTCAGAGCCTAAAGCCTGTTTCAGATTCTGTATCTCCCTCTCTCTCTGACCCTCCCCTGCTCACACTATCTCTCTTTCTCTCAGAAATAAAAAAAAAAATTAAAAATTAAATGAAATTGCCTAGGTAAAGTTTGAAATTGCCAAATAATACCATAGATTTCAGCAGTATTTATACATAAGCTTAAAACTCTTAATTTTGTGCAATACTTACAACTGAGTGATTAATCCAGATTCTACCGTATCAAAGACTATAAGATTTTTGTGACTAGCTGGTATTCTTCACTCAAGGTTACTCCCACCCAGTTTGTCACCACACCCAGCAAATTTGAAGCCTTTGTTCCACAAAGGCTTTTTCAAAAACACAAATATTAATAGATATTTTTTCCTTGAAACGAGTTACTAATCCCTTTTTAGTAATTTCAAAAGAGACGTTGCCACCAAGAGGTACTTCATATCTGAAAAGATAAACTGTGGTATATCCAAACAATAGAATATTACTCAGTGCTAAAAAGAAATGATCTATCAAGTTTTGAAAATACTTGGAGGAAACTTAAATGCTTATTACCAAGTGAAAGAAACCAATCTGAAAGGCTTCATTCTGTATACTTCCAACTATCTGATATTCAGGAAAAGGCAAAACTATGAAGACAATAGAAGGATGGGTGGTTGCCAGCGGTTAGAAGGTGAGGAGAGATTAATAGGCAGAGCATAGGACTTTTAGGGCAATGAAACTAGACTGTATGGTGGTGAATGGTGGATATATGTCATTACATGTTTGTCCACATCCAGACTATCCAACACCAAGGGTGAACCCTAATGTAACCTGCGGGCTTTGGGTGATAATGATGTGTTACCGTAGGTTCATCCATTGTAATTAGTGTACCACTCTGGTGGGTGATATTGATATATGGGGACAGAGGATGTATTGGAAATCTCTGTAACCTGCTCCGTTTTGCTGTGAACCTGAAATTGTTCTTTGAAAAGTTCTGTTAAAAATTTTAGAAGAAAGGGGAAAAGTTTGGCCTGTATCTGTGATGTCATTGTCATAGTTCCATTCATGCCAGAACTTTAAAAAAAAAGGAACATATGAAACCATGTGAACATTTTGATTGGTAAACCTCAAATATGACTTAATAGATTAAGATTTCAGGAATAAAGACACACCCAAGGTGATAATGTGTAGACCAAGCTTCAGCCTAGAGCAGTTTGAGCTGTCAGGGATATTAAAGCTCATTAGCGGGATTCCTGCACTGAAACACTGGCAGCCACAGTCCTGCATTTCACAGTTCTTAGAAAAATCTTCTCATTGATGTTGGGGTGTTGCACTCAAGCTGATAGCCTGAGGTATTTAATTGAAAGGCAAACCTATTGGTTTTATATCTTGTGCTTTCTGAAGAGAGTAGCTTTTTTATTTTTAAAGTGACAGTAGTGAGAAAAAAAAAGAAAGGGGGGAAATCCACTCACCTGTGACTGTACTAAACTCCCCAGCAGCTGTTTATAACTTAACACATCATTCCATCCCTAAGAAGTCTTTAACATATGAAAAGGAAGGCCTGACTGAGGGATTAAGTAGCGGAACTGGGTGAAATGCTACACTTGCTTTTGATGGTGTGAGATTTATCTTATGCAGGCTATTGATGCTATTTTTCCACTGTTTTCTTAAAGATTAGCCTTAGGGAATTTAAATAATTAGGCATAAAATCTCTAGCATGATATTTACTCAATCACATCTTGGTGTTCAGCCAATGCGGGGGCTGAGGTCAGCTGTAGGAAAGGCAGACACAGTGGAGGAGACCTGGCCAAACTGCCCTCCTCACCAGCTGTGTGAGCTTGTTCTCAGGATGACCAGAGTGTCCAGGAACAAGCCCATCCTCAGGCAGTCTGCTCACTCTGCTGGTGTTTCTGTTTGTTTGTCGTGTAGCCTAAAGTTCTTCTTTGCAGGCAAATGGAACCCATAAAGGAGTAAGAACAATCAATGAGACTTTGAAGGTCTGCCCCTATAGGAGAATTTCGGGAGTTTATAATTCTCATGGTTCCAGCAAGGCTGGGGAGAAATGATGAAATTTGTGTAGGCTGATGAAAAAAATGCCACTGTGCCCTAGCCAAATTGACATGTAAAACTATCATGGTGAGCTAGTAAGACTAAGTACTTTATGTTCACATCCTATCAAATTCCACTGTACTTTGAGAAGATAAGCCAAGAAAAGAATATAATGAACTTGTAAGTCAGAATGTATAAGATGGTGTACAAAAACCTAGTTAAAAAAATAGGATAACAATAAGATATGAGTATAAATAAAAAGTGATAGTCAAGATTTATTTGGTACTGTGTGTCAGGAATGTTTGAATCCTCACGAAGCTTTGTGAGTTAGCAAATAACCTTAAATCAGTAAACTGGTTTCAGATTCCAGCTCTACCACTCACTGGCTATGTGACCTTGGGAAGTTCTTTAGACTGTCTATTCTTCAGTTTCCTTAATAGGAAAATAGGAATAATCATAGAACCCACTGTCAAGGATTCTTTGGAAGATAAAATACTCTTATAGCAAGTATTTAGAATAAAGCCTGACATACTAGAGGCACTCAGTGCAAGTTAGCCATTATTGTTATTATAGAAAATAATGGAACAGAGAGATGGGGGCCAAGGAAGCAGAATATCTATCTGAAACCTAGAAATAGCATATTGCCTGCATGCCAATACCCAGAACGTTTATAAGTAGATAAACAAACTTATCCTTCCACTGAAGTTGTATGAACCTGAATTTCAACTGAAAACACACCCTTCCAGTCTCTCTTGGCAAACCTATGACTAATTTTGCCAACAGGGAATATGAGGGGAGCCCTGACACTTGTCTCCAATATACTGTCTCCAATATTATCACTTTTGATTACCTTCATTGAGTTTGAATTGAATAAAGCCATCTTATGCATGAAGTTTCCCCTAGAAATGATGGCAGAAAAAAAGGGTGAGCAGAAAAAAAAAAAAAAGCCCAGAATGAGCAATCCAAGGTGATTCAGGATGGGCTCGTGGGAGGGACTTTACAGACCTAACCTCCCTGAATTTATTTGATCACATCTCAGATTACAAGGAGTTATCTTGAAGAAACACTTTTTAATTTATGGTAATACTGGGATCTCTGTACTAAAAATCATTGTGGATTTTGTTTCACTTTAGAGACTCTCCGCAGCAATAGCCCCAAACACTTTAGAATACTCATTGTGCCATTAAAAGTCAGTAGCTGCCATAGACCTTAGATTTTCTGTAACTCAGCCAAGGGCATTTTGGAACCGTGATGGCCCAAGTCACAAGGGAACCATTGGCAAGATCTTTAGGTTTAAGTGACTCCTTTATTTAACATCTCATTGATGAGTTTCCCACCTTTTCCTACCCTTAATTGTGAAACTGAACTGATTTCTTCTTATAATTTGCACTCTACCTTTAACTACTTGGTTTTCTTTTCTTCTTTGGCTTTGTTGCTCCAAGAAAGCAATGCCCTCGTTGATTTCTTTTGCCTGGGGCCTCAGTAAAATAAGAGATTTCAAAGTTCTCCCATAATTGTTTTCTGACCAGGAGAACTAAGAGACCTAAGAGAATTCCCCCCTAGTATGAAAAGTCAGGTCATAAACCTCATGTAGTTGTTTTATGCTTCTGAGCTCATCTTTGACTTCTAAGTATGGAAAACCTATAAACAGTAACAATGATGCTAACTAGGTTGAACCAGATTCTCCAATCCACCATTAAACATCAGAAATCAATCAGACCATAACACAGAGGCCAGCATATTGTTAGGTGATCAGAGTTATTTGCTAATGTTTTGATGGCTCCACTTAGCATAAAGGTGAACTGGAGGCAATTCTGACCACATAGGCCCCCACACGATGTTTTATTAGCTTGGTCGATTTATAAATCCTATATCCGTGATATAATTGGCAACTCACTCCTTCACAGATGTGGGTTATGCAGTCAGTGTGGGGAAAAGATGCACTGAAGCTGATGTGCTGGAAATCTTTACTTTCAATCTATAAATATGAGGTTATGAATTTAAAAGTGTAGCCAAATGCCAGTGTTTTGTAAAGTTTACAAATGTAAGGAGATATTGTATTATCAAGATTGAATTTTCTATCTATGTATTGAATATTAAGATAATCAGTGTTATGATCCTGTAGTTTACTTTTTTGTAAGTAGTTCTGCAGACCTTCATAGTAGAGTCCAATTTCAATTTCAACGACTATATTTTAGGATTTTTTTTTTCAATGAGTAATTTTCTTCTGCTTACTCATTCTTTAGTTTGATAGTGGGTCTTATGGATCAATTATTATTACTCAACTGGAAGAGTAAATTTAATACCATAGACACACAAAGGGTCAGTTTGCCAGCTGGCATAAGCTGTAAAAGGTGGAGTGTGTGTGTGTTTGTGTCATAAATTGCTCTGCATGATGATACAGCCATTGTTATTTGCAGAAAACTTTATATTTTTGTTAGGTCAAGAAGCCTGTAATTCTCCAAGTGATCCCTGAACCTTATTTAATGCAGCAAACCACAAAAGGAGCTGGGTGCTGGGTTGAACTTTGGTGTCTGCAAGTTAGAAAGTAATAACTTTCTCATCTTTTCTGTAAGTGACTTATGCCATGTGATGAATGCAGACCCTTCTCTCACAAGGGTTTCCTGATATTATACACTTGTAGCAAATAAGGTTAGAACCTTTAAAATATAGCATTTAGTAATGTGCTGGAAATAGCTTCTTCTCGATTCCTTTAAAGGTCACTGCATTTGCTTTCCAGGCGTCATTTTAGCTCTAGCCTCTACAGAGTGGAACTGAGAACATGCTTGCCTTTGCACCTTCAATTTTCCCAAGCTTAAAAGTAAAATGGCAGGATCTTTCACATCAAGTGGTGTGTGTGTGTGTGTGTGTGTGTATGTGTGTGTGTGTGTGTGTTCTTATGAGTTTAGATGTATAAAGAAAATCTCAATGTTGGTTATATATATATGCACACTTTTTTCAGTTGGAGGTATTATCTTGTATTATCCTCAGTTCAGATGCCAAGCTTATGGGAGTGAAATTGGGGCAACATCTACTAATGGAAAGCAAACTCTTAGGAAAGCACTCAATTATTTGTGCTTTTCCTGAGCACTCCATGGACCATGCTTCACCGAACCTAAGTATATTAACAAGACTCTAGCCAGGTAAATTTGCATCAACCCACAAATGTTGCTGCTTTTCCACTGGGGGGGGGGGGGGGGGGGGGTAAGAATTCATAAAGCCATTGATATAAAGCAAGAAAAAATAGTCAATAGCAGCATTGCTATCAAAATTAGATTGGAATGGCAGATTGAAATGAGAGGCTTTTACACACCAGCTGATACAAATCAAGTCCGGGCTACCAAAAAGAGAAGGGCTTCTCTTGTAAAGCATATTTCACTAGAATCATCATTGTCATTTGTCAGTACTGCCAGTATTCTTACCTTCACATCTCTATCATTCGCACCATTGTTAACATCATCTTTGTCCTGTTTGTAGTCAGCAGTTGTGTTTCCTTTTAGAAGTACACTAAAGATTAAAAACGATCCATATCTGGTGCTCCTGGGTGGCTCAGTTGGTTGAGCATCCGACTTTGACTCAGCTCATGATCTTGATCCCATGGTTCATGAGTTTGAGCGTACTTAAAAATGAATGAATGAGGGGCACCTGGGTGGCTTAGTCGGTTAAGCGTCCGACTTTCGCTTAGGTCATGATCTCGTGGTTCGTGGGTTCAAGCCCTGCATCGGGCTCTGTGCTGACTGCCAGCTCAGAGCCTGGAGCCTGTTTCAGTCTGTGACTCCCTCTCTCTCTGACCCNCTCCCATCTGCCAATCAAAAGAAATGTGTAACATTCCTGTAGTCTTGAAGACGAGTCAGGGCTGGGAACTGCAGGTAGTTACTTTGTACAAACTTGCCAATCATTCACCGCTTGCAGAAGCCCCACTAGATTCTCTGAGCCCACCTCATAATTGGTCATTTTAAAAGACTCTCGGGGCGCCTGGGTGGCTTAGTCGGTGAAGCATCCGACTTTCGCTTAGGTCATGATCTCGTGGTTCGTGGGTTCAAGCCCTGCATCGGGCTCTGTGCTGACTGCCAGCTCAGAGCCTGGAGCCTGTTTCAGTCTGTGACTCCCTCTCTCTCTGACCCTCCCCTGCTTACGCTGTCTCTCTCTCTCTCTCCTAGAAATAAATAAAACATTTTAAAAAATGAATGAATAAATAAATACCTTTTGTGGCTGTTAGCAATCTTTCAGATATGCATATTTTGTTGGTTCAGCTAGATATAAGCGTCTTAAAGGCAGAGAATGATTTGTACATTGGTGTAAACACCATAGTGTTTAGACTAGTGCTTTATATATAGTATTATGTAATATTTAATAAATATTTTTAAAAATATCAATAGATTGCAGTTGTACAGGAAAATTGGAGAATTTGTTCACAGCCAAAATATTCCTATAAGTGGTATTAATTTAGCTGGAGGAGTTTGTATGGAGAGATGACACCATATGTACTTATGACAGAAAATATCATGAGTCGGAAGTCAAAGAAATTAGAATTTGTATGAAGTGGAGAAGATCTCTCAGAAGAAAGAGTACTTGCACTTGGCCTGTTTTTTTTACAGTGTTCTCTGCATGTAATCTGTAGGTTTGGCAATGGCCATTGAGGGGGTTGGAAAAGCTACTGTGAGGGGGATATAAACGTGAAATCAGAGGGTTAAGCCAACAGCACAAACTGTGAGTGAGATAAATGTGGGACAACTGAATGCTGGAACAGCATTTGAAAAAAGGTCAAAAGTTTGCGTTTGTGCTGAACAGGTACCAACTGTCCTTAGAAGATTTAGAATAACTGGAGTATGCCATCCATATAGCACATGTACAAGATTGTTTTTGTGGGAACCAAGAAGTGAGCAAGGAGAAGAGACTGCCGTAAATCACGGATAGAATAATATGTATCTGAGCAGAAGCATGAGGGAAAAGGGGGAAGGAATGAATGGCACACAGAGAACTGCTGAAACTTGCAAATTGATCTGTATATGGGACAGTGAAGAGAGAGACTAACATTGCCCGTGATACTGAAGCATCAGGTGAAAAGAAAATTTTGCCTTTGTATGGTAGGAAGGGTGAGCAGTGAAATAGTATAATCTCAGTTAATCAAGAGAGTGTGTGGATAGAAGACCGTGCACTCCCTCATTCCAGATATATCTCTCCTTAGTCTTCAGCTCATGGAAAATAATGATAAAGCTTAAGGTTATATAGATTTTGGGCTTGTCAGTTGAGATATCTTTAGCCTTTTAGCAGAAAAAGGGTGCAGAAAGCCACTAATTGGAACTCAGGAGCACCATGTTCTAGACTCAATTTGTCCTTTAACTGTAAGTCTACCTTCTCTGATTTTTGAAAAACAAGAGAAACAGACTAGGTAGTTACTGAGCAGACTTTCATATTCTGTGTTCTACACTGCACTTCAGCATACTGTTGCTTGACATTTGACAGCATGGTGTTGGTGCAAAGTGTAACTTCTGTGGATTGAGCCAAGATGGCTGTATAGAACTACTAGAATCAGAGAATAGCTGTCCAATATCTGTAATATATATTGATTTGCATAAAATTGTGTTCCAGGGAGGTTTCTTTCAAAGTCGTTTGTAGTTGACTTTGCTGCCGTAGTACTAGTCAAATATGACAAAGATGGGAAAGACTAGAAGGCAGGCAGGGAAGAAAACAGACACTGTGGAGGGAGAAGTACGTTTTTAGCCTTCTTCGTTTATGTGGGACTTTCAGGAATGTGGGATGAAGTAGGTTGATCAATGAAACACCCAGAAATGTCTTTACATGCTTACAAATGAATGGACAATGTCTGTGTGTGCAGTCCCACACTCATGCAGTTTCTTTTCCTTCTACTTGGAAATGTTAGCTTGTGTGAGTTTCAGAATAACATTCTGCCATGTGAACTCCCTCCATTTTGGTTATTTATTTGTTGTAAGTGAAATGACACCTTACTGCAGCTTAGAATTTCTCAGGCACTTTTGAATACATATATCTAAGATATTAGAATATGTATAAATACACACCCTTGACCAATTGTTCAAAATATCATCTACACCTGAATCTGATGAAGCTTTTAGCTTCAACTACCACTTTATAGGAGAGAAGAGAGGAAAATGTTAAACTGTACCATGGGGAGGCAATCAGCTACATCCAGACTGTTAAAAAATCTTTAGGGCCTATTACTTGATTTCTTAGCAAACATATTACATGAAAGACAAAGAAATATGAGATGGAACCCGTAGATCAAAGGATACATTAAATATTCACAAATGAATTGCAATATGTGGACTCTCTTTGCATCTTAATGTAGACATACAAATTTTAAAATTATGACAATTATAAGGCAATTGTAAATGTGAATATTGACTAGATATTTGATAATTATTTAGAAAATATTGTTAATTTTAATATATATGATAATGGTATTTGGTTTCTTAAAGATTCATGATCTTTTGGAGGGATATGACTTTACTTACTGAAATATTTGCAGATGAAATGATATGATATATAAGTTGCTTCAAAATAAGATGGGAAGGAGGAGTAGCTGAAACCAGGATTGGCCATGAGTTTATTGGTGAAGCTGGGTGATGGGTACAGAGTAGTTCATTGTGGTATTCTGTGCTTGAAATTTTCCATGGTAAGAACATTTTTTTAATGCCATCAATTTGCATTGAGCATTTCTTTGATTCCTGCAGCTTTCTCAGCACTTCCTCAAGTGACAGGTTAGATTATCCCTAAAAGAATGGAATATAGATATTGTTGCTCTTTGAGTAGAAGGTGTTGTTAATACTGAAGTGGGGGAAGCCTCTTAACAAAAATATTTTTAAATTTTTATTATACTAATAGATTTCTCCCCTCGCCCCCTCTGTTTCCAGACTGGGATCAGAAGGGAAAAAAGACCTGATCAGGAGGGGGAAAAAAACCTTAATTTTTTTCTGGCACTGCTGTTTCTACCAGACAGTCCATTGGCCTTTTTAAAAAAGAAAATTCCTGATGAAAAGGACCCCAGTTCACTGACTAGTCCCAGCATTTAGACTCAGACTTTATTCTTCTGTGTTCTGTGTGATTTCCAAGCAATAAATATGTTTTAGAGAGACTAAGTTACGTTGGGAATCCAAATCAAACAGCTATAGCTATGATTTCCATACCCTTCACTTTCTGGAGCCCACAGGAAGATGAAGTGAGTAGTTCTCTTCGTCTTCATCTCCCTCCCTGGTGATATCTGGAATGGACATTTGTTCTAAGAGCAACTTTTATTGGTGTATTCTTTTCTCTCTTCCATCCAGTGAAGTCCAGAGTAACCTGACCTTACTCTCCACTCTCAGGACGGGCTCAGATTGGCTTAACCCACTCAATATATTCTGTTCCATTGGTTTGGGCCATTGGTTCTGGGGAGGACATATTCCCCATGTGAGTTCACCCAGTATATACTTAAGCACTGTTGTAATACTGGGGCAGAAGTAATCTTTCCTACTAGACTTGAATAAGACAATTCTATCCCTGACTTTGTCAAGCAGTTATCCTGCTACCATAGGAAAGTGTGTATTAGAACAGAGCTCACATTAAGGATTTCCAATCTGAAATATGAAAAGAAATTTGGCCTTTGGAAACATGATTGATATGCTGGATCAATTAACCATGAAGCTGCCTTTCCTTGAAACTATAGAGGTACTGAGGGTCAGTAAATTTTGATTATTTAAGCCAAATGAATTGTGTCTTATCTTATTTGTAACTAAGAGCATCTTAGCACAAATGAAACATTCTTACCTATTGACATAGAAATGATGGAGATATATAATATTTTGATAAAGAATCCAGGGGTAAGAATATACTTCTCACTTTGCCTTTTGAATTGATCTATGCTCTATATCAGACATATTAAGACAAGATTGAGAAGACCTAGTTGGAGACATCAAATAAACATGTCAGGTGATTAGACAAACCTACAGGCATGATTTTGCTGAGTCTAATGCTGCCTGGTAGACCTAGAAAATTCTCAATAGTACCAAGTAAGGAAGTAGAGGTAATACTTCAAGGTCTGCAGAGTAACCTGTGTGATATCTCTAGATGTTGGAAGCTAGGAGAGAATAAAAGCCGAGTTTAAGTTCTTAACTGTTTCTGTTCCTTCTGTTTTCTTCTAAAACCATGTCAGCTGTATAGCTCAGCATGCATGCTCAAATGGCATTAGATTGCTCCACAGGGGTGAAGCACATTTGCTTTATCTACCTTTGTATTTATTAACTGTATTGATTGAGTGCTGTATGTATGCTAGGCACTGTTCCAGGCACTGGTGGAGACATTCTAGTGTTAGAAGATCAGACAGTAAGCAACTAGACAAGTAAATCTATAGTCTCAGATAGCAATAAGTGCTTAGGAGAAAAAGAAAGTAGGAGAAGAAGAAAGTAGAATAAAGCAGTCTAAAAATTACCAGGGAGGAGGGATATAATAAATAGTGTTCAAGAAGATGACATTTGAACAGAAATCTGAAAGACATGAAGGATGCTTCTAGAACAGATTGAATTTAGTTATCAACCATTTTTACATACTTTTTAGTTTGAAAAGGGAATCCAGTGCAAATGTATAGTGCTTAAAAACAAGCCAAACAAAACAAAAGTAGGCAAAGTAAAAACCAAAATCTCCTTGCTTTTATACCTCCCTCTCCCCATTTATTTTTTTATTATTTTTTTCCTTCATAGTTTATTGTCAAGTTGGATTCCATATAACACCAAGTGCTCATCCCAACAAGTGCCTTCCTCCATGCCCATCACCCCCCTTCCCCTCTCCCCCCCACAATCAGCCCTCAGTTTGTTCTCAGTATTCAAGAGTCTCTCATGGTTTGCCTTCCTCCCTCTCCCCAACTATTTTTCCCCTTCTCGTCCCCCATGGTCCTCTGTTAAGTTTCTCCTAATCCTCCTATAAGTGGAAGCATACGGTGTCTGTCTTTCTCTGCCTGACTTATTTCACTCAACATAACACCCTCAAGTTCCATCCACATTGCTACAAATGGCCAGATTTCATTCTTTCTCATTGCCATGTAGTATTCCATCGTATAGATAAACCACATCTTCTTGATCCATTCATCAGTTGATGGACACTTAGGCTCTTTCCATGATTTGGCTATTGTTGAAAGTGCTGCTATGAATATTGGGGTACATGTGCCCCTATGCACCAGCAATCCTGTATCCCTTGGGTAAATTCCTAGCTGTACTATTGCTGGGTCTTAGGGGAGTTCTATTGTTAATTTCTTGAGGAACCTCCACACTGTTCTCCAGAGGGGCTGCACCGGTTTACATTCCCACCAACAGTGTAGGAGGGTGCCCATTTCTCCACATCCTCGCCAACATCTAGAGTCTCCTGATTTGTTTATTTTAGCCACCCTGACCGGCGTGAGGTGTTATCTCAGTGTGGTTTTGATTTGTATTTCCCAGATGAGGAGGGATGCTGAGCATTGTTTCATGTATCTATTGGCCAACTGGATGTCCTCTTTGGAGAAGTGTCTGTTCATATCTTCTGTCCATTTCTTCACTGGATTGTTTGTTTTTCAGATGTGGAGTTTGATGAGTTCCTTATAGATTTTGGATACTAGCTCTTTATGTGATGTGTCATTTGCAACTATCTTTTCCCATTCCACCAGTTGCCTATTAGTTTTATTGATTTTTTTTTCTCTTGCCATGAAGAAGCTTTTTATCTTGATGAGGTCCCAATAGTTCATTTTTGCTTTTGATTCCCTTGCCTTTTAGGATGCATCAAGTAAGAAATTTTTGCGGTTGAGGTCAAGGAGGTTTTTTCCTGCTTTCTCCTCTAGGGTTTTGATGGTTTCCTGTCTCACATTCAGGTCCTTTATCCATTTGGAGTTTATTTTTGGGTATGGTGTGAGAAAGTGATCTAGTTTCATTCTTCTGCATGTTGCTGCCCAGTTCTCCCAACACCATCCCTCTCCCCATTTAAAACACTCACCCACCACCCTGTCCATGGAAACAGAAGTTAAGAATTTGAGTAGTCAACAAGATTGTTTTCCTAAGCTTATAAAAATTTATACTCCTGAAATACATATACATATACATAGTATGTATATGTATGTTTATAATTTTTCTACTTCTTATAAAATTGGACTATTCTGTGCAACTTGCTTCTATTTATGTAACAATATTTTGTGCACCATGACAATACACATCAACAGACATCTAACACAGTCCTCTCTGCCTTGCCATTGGTTGCTCCTCATTTTCTTAGATCCCTCATCCTGGATAATGGAAAAGAGTAAAACCTGTGATGTAAGTGGGTTTTCCTGAAATTTTCTTATATAATATTCCAGATGATGGAAGTCAGTGGAAGCACTTAAGTTACTTCATACAAGTACTCTTGGTACTAAATCACAATTTTAGATCTGTCTACCTATCTATAATAGGTTTGCACAGGCCTCTAAAGTAATTTTCCTCAAAATTTGGGACAGAATCAGAAAGAAGGTAAATATTAGAGAGAACCATGGCATTTTAAAACTGAAAGACACTTAGGATATCACCTAATCTAATCTTGTTTCATAAATTTGGTAAATATATAGTAAATGCCTAACACTCAGTAGGCAGCATTAAATAAAAAGTTGTCTAGGACAGAAGTTGCCTAGAACATTATCTTAGTCTTCATCTTAACAGAAGATCAAGCAAAGGCTAAAGATATTGGAAGGCTTTTGCAAGACACAATAGGGAAGTAACAGATGTAATTTGAACACAGACCATCTGGCTTTGAATGGAGGGCTCTTTTCCATTGTATCATGGTCTTCAGTAGTTTCTAATAGTATATAATTGAAAAGCCAGTCCTGAGTCCTCTCATTTGCAGGAAGCTTACCCGTTAGAGGTCCATGCAATGAATGAAATACTACTAGATAGCTCCCATCTATCGGAGCTAGTAGTTTACTTTAAAAATTTTTAGCATAAAAATCTAATTTCAACCCATCTTCTCAGAGGGTAAATTTTATTTCATTTCCTTTTCTCAAAGCTCCATCATTAGTATATTAGACTAATGAGTGAACCAATTATTTAAAACTAGCAATACTTTTTATTATGTCTAATTAAGTGTTTAATCAGAACATTCTGGTCTTTAATTCTCTGAAAGCAGCATTTGCCAGAGGATGAATGAAATGGATGGGTGAAACATTACTAACAAACCCTTTTACTCAGAGGACTGAGGACAGAGCTGGAGCCTTAAAGGTGAAGGTAAATAGGAAGTCATCACAGAAGGAACAGGAAATGGCAATAAATCTAATAGCAGTTGAAGACCATGTTTCTGAACACATTTTGACTATGGGGAAGAGTAACTACAAATTTACCTTGTGGAAAAATACAAAAGTTTGTTAAAATGCTAAAGAATGACTAACAAAATTGAGTTATATCTTGGTTCGTTTTGGATATGAAGTATAGGTATCATAATGTTGTCATCTGTCCCTAAATAAAACTATAAATAAATTCAGTGCAATCATGTAAAAACTCCCTATAGCTTTTGTGTGTGTGTGTGGAATTTAATAAGCTAATTTTGAGCAAAGGCCCAAGGATAGTCAAGACATTTTTGGAGAAGAGCAAAATGTGAAGTAGGGAGACACAAATTTTAAAATACAAACATACACACACGTGCACAATATGCCTTGCAGTTTTGACCTAAGAATAGACAAATAGACCAATGAAAGTGAATATAGAAACAGTTCCACTTATGTGGAACTTTGGGCATTATAAATAAGTGCAATAATTATGGAATATTCAATAAATAATGGTAGAACATTCACTTTCCCTATGGAAAAGTGAAATCAGATACCTACCCAACATCATACACAGAAATCAACTTTAGATTAATGGCTGAAATGAGAATGACAAAAATAATTCAGGAAAATGTTATTTTGATTTTATAGCAGGTAAGTTTTTTTAAGTAAAAGAAAAAAACAATAAAACAAAATTTGATAATTTCAATTGCATTAAAATGAAGAAATGCATCTAAAAAATCTCAGAGAAAGTATGAAAAGAGAAAGCCCAAATTTATGGAAGATATTTGCGACACATTAACTGTAAAAAGATTAATATCTAAGTAATACAGAGAATTTCTACAAATCCATTAGAAAATGGCAAATAATTCTATACAGAAATAACCAAAAGATGTGAACAGGCATTTCACAGAAAGTGTGAATGGCCTGTAAGTGTACAAAACTGTTTAATATCAATAATGGGAATGTAAAATAAAACTGTAATAAAATATCATATTCCACATACTTGAGATGCAAAAATTTCTTAAACACTTGGCAATAGGAAGTGCCATCAAGAACATGAAACAATAAGAATTCACATTCACTTCTGGTGAGAATATAAATGGTACAACCATTTGGGGTAAAAATCTGTTCAGCCATGGCCAGTAAAGTTGAATATATCTGTACTCTATGAATCAAGAAATTCACTCCTACATATTGTCTCAGGAAAAATCTTGCACATATATGTATACCAGATTTATACAAAAAGGTTCATAATATAAATGTTTTTAAGAGCCCAAACCTGGGGAAATGGTTGAATAAATACCAGTCTCTTTGCACTATAAAATAGTATGTAGCAGTGAAAATAGATGGGCATAGAAATGTTTAAAAGTAAAAATCATTATGAAGTTTAAAACATAAGTAATCTTGTACAGAGATTGTAGGGGAGGGCTAAGAGCATGCCAAGCCCAGCGAACAGCATATACTAAGTTTCGGTCATCAGTTCCATGAACCACGGCTCACTCTTCTCTGTCTTCTCACTCTTCCAGTTCTTCAGATTCAAGGATTTAAATCTCACATGTGTGCTGGTAACTCCCAAACTTTGTATCTCCTATTTACACCTCTCCCCTGAACTACAGACTCTTATGCCCAGCTGCCTTTCTGCTGTCTCCATATGGGTCTAACAGGCATCTTGATCTTAGCCTGTCCAAACCTGAACTCCTGATACTTGTACTCCCTGCACCCCTGCCAAGTCCTGCTTCCTTAGCAGCCTGCCTCTCCTTGTGAACAACATTTCCACCTTTCCAGTTGCTCAGGCAAAAGTAGACAAACACCTCGGATTCTTTCTTGACTTCGTTATCTCCCTCTCTGTGTTCAGTCAATCAGCAAATCCTTTTGGCTCTACTTTCAAATACGTGCAGACTCTGACAGCTTTCATGACTTCTATCAGTACTGTCCATGTCATTTTTCCTTGTGTCACCACCACTTTCCGTCACCCCCACCTCTCAATATACTTTTTCACATCATTTTCCACATCACTCAAAAAAAAAAAATCTAAAATTTTCCAGAGCCTCCCATGATCCACACAACCCCTTGCCTCCTGACATCACCACCCTCTCCCTTCTTCATCTTGACTTCCTTGCTGTTGAATAAATCAAGAATGCTAGTTTGCACTAGCTCTTTCCTCTGTCTGGAATGTTCTTTCCACAGGTACCCACTTGGCTCACTTCCTCAGCCCCTTCAACTTTTTGCTCAAATGCTTCAGGTTTGGCCTTTCCTGTCCACCCCTCCAGCTCTCCCGTCTTCCCTCTTGTAGTTATTACCATTTCAGATATTATATATCTTACATAATTGTTTATTCAGTCTTCCCCAACTAGAACCTAAACTGCAAGAAGGCAGAAAGTTTTGTCTGCTTAATTCACTGCTGTAGCCCTTTGAACTTAGGTCCCTACCTAACACATAATACATGATCAGTACAAAGTTAATGGCTGAAGAGGAAACAAATGGTGCTTTGAGGGAATTAAAACAAAAACAAAAACAGTTTGACTACAGCACAGAATGAATGAGAGATCAGCCTGGAAAGGTACACAGGAGCCAAACCAAGATGCGTATTTTTGCCATATTAGCATGGATTAAGAATTACGTAACCTATATTACTTACTCACTTTAACAAATGTAATGGTCTTGAGAACGGAAATTCAACTTTGCCCGCATCCACAGGAGACACTAGCTGTCTTGCATAGCTATTTTAAGTCTGAACTTTAGAGATTATCTGGTGTGTGTGCTGTGTTTGAAGTACTATCTTGGATGCACACACACAAACACACACGTACCACACATATACACATATATTCGTATACATACAAGTAGATTTATGTATATATGTGAATTTTTGAAATAAGCAAGAAAGATGTACAAATGGATTGTTTGTTTGAGATGTATTGAACTTAGAAACAAACAAATTTATGAAGAGCTTTCCTGAATTAACCTATTTGTAAGTAGAAGATATTGACTATACAGATTTTTATTTTGTTGTAGTCCATAACCTGACTATGGAAAATAGTATCTTATAAGCTAATCCTCAGCAGGACAAAATTTCTAATTAATGCCTCTGAGGCATTTATCCTGAATTGATTGGTTCTTCTATCACACACAGCCTGGCTAGCTGGCCCACTCTAAGCAACAGGACCATTTAGAAAGCTCCCTATGATAATCCTTTTACAATACTCCAATGGACCATTTGTAAAGGGATAAATTTTTTTAGGACTAATGTGTCCTAAACCACAACGGCCTCTGCCCAGTGAGTTCACACATATGGACTACTTGGTAATTTCAGATTTATTTTTATCACCTTGAACTTTTGTGTATTGTTAATAATGTAACAACTAACTTACCCAATGTCAGAAAATCTGTTTGACTGTCATAGTGTTTCCAGAAAAAAAAGTCCTCTGTTCAGTGAAAAGACACCCTTTATATGCTTTTACTATAGTTCTTCAGGTCTTTCAGAACTGAGGCTCTGTAGAAAACACAAGACTTGTACACATATGCATGCTGGCACGCTAGCTCCAGATGTAATTGAAGACACATTTCTCCATGGATTGAAGTGTTTTGTTTAGAAATACATTTCCCATTATACTTTTTTGCACATTTAAGCTTTTTTTTTTTTTTTTTCAGAAATGGTTTCTTTCATGGTTTCCTTTTTAAAAAAAATTATTTAATAGTGTGAGAAGAGGTCTGTTGTGGTTCGGGTGTGGCTAAACCAGTTGTGGCCCTTTGAATATTCATGTTTTGGAATAATCATATTCTCTTTTACTGGAAATCATTCTGTTTTTCTCACAAAAATTCACAAGACGTGCTTCTTCCATTTCCCCTAAATCTGGGTTGATCAGGAGTATAAATCTCAGTGAGACTCTTGGTTTATCCAACCCTGGAAACAAAGTGGCCACATATTTTTAAAGGGCCGCCTCCATGAGTCTGGCAATTGTGTGATAGAGTTTTACCACTTCTTATTGTTCTCATCTGGGACAGCCACTCGGGTGTTGGAGAATGGCAAGATCTGAATGTCTCTTTGAGAAAAGAGGCAATCAGCAAGTGGATGTCTCGTTCATTGTTCAGTCCTTCTCTGGTGAACAGTGCTTTTGCGTTGCTGGTGGAAATTCAAGCGTGAAGCCAATTTTTATGCTCTAGATGGCAAAAAAATGCAGCTAATTCCAAAGGGTTTCTCCTTCTACTCCTGGCAGCTGGTATGTTTATATAGTGGGGATGAAAGGCCTGACATCTGTGTTTACATTTCTACGTAGCAGGGTCCCCCAAACCCACAGTTAGGAATCATTTATATCCAAGCACCTCTGCCCCAGAATTACAACAGCAAAGTCTTTCAACTTCTCCTCGGCAAGGGCCTTTGATCTCCCTGTGCAAAATGCTCTCTGATGAGTTGTGATTGGAAGAGGAGGGCTGGGAAGGTTTTATACTTCGACAGCTTCCTCCTCTCTCTCCACCCCCAACCATATAGGAACATGACCCAGACCTTTAAGTACTCAAACCTCTTTCTATAAATTTCGTTGAGTTATTAGAATAAAATTAAAATAGACTGTTGCAAAGAATTTGCATTTTTAATAAGTACTCCAGTTGATTCTGATTCTTTATTCCAAGTAGATTAGAATCACCTGGGTAGCTTATCAGACATGGAAAATCCAGAATCCTATGCAACTCTACTGTGTGAATTTCTAGGTGTGGTTCCAGGAATCTGTATTTTTCACACCTTGCAATGAATCTTAGTTATATCATTGCCTTAGAACCTTAGACTAGTTGGCTGTAGGGACAGAGCTTTTAATTTGAGGACTAGGGTGTACTAGTCTGTGTTGCAAGACAGCATCTCAAACTCTGTCCCTTTCAGTGAAATGGTGATGGTCTTCCCAAGTCAGAATCAGTATAAGTTGATGAAATCATCTTTGAATGTTTAAATGTCTTACTTAATTTTTCCTGACCACATTATACTATTTGAGTTTCCCTTTCATAACCATACTCATCTCCCCCTTGTCCCCTCTCTGAACCCTCGACAACCACTAATATGTTTTCAGCTTCTACATCTTTGCCATTTAAAAACTGTTATATAGCGACACCTGGGTGGCTCATTCGGTTGAACCTCAGACTCTTGACTTTGGCTCAGATCATGATCCCAGGGTGGGGGATTGAGCCCCTTGTTGGGCTCCACACTGTGTGGAGCCTGCTTAAGATCCTCTCTCTCTCCTTCTGTCCCTCTTCCCCACTCACACACACTTTCTCTAAAATAAGGAAAAGTGTTATATAAATGGAATCATACATATAGTTATGCTGTTTCAAAGGGACACCTGCACCCCAATATTTATAGCAGCACTATCAACAATAGCCAAAGTATGGAAAGAGCCCAAATGCCCATAGATGGATGAATGGATAAAGATGTGGGATGGATGGATATATATATATATATATATATATACACATATATATGCATACATACATATATACACACACAATGTAGTATTACTTCACAATCAAAAAGAAAGATTTTGCCATTTGCAACTACATGGTTGGAACTAGAAGGTATTATGCTAAGCGAAATGAGTCAGAAAAAGACAAATATCCTATGACTTCACTCATATGAGGACTTCAAGACACAAAACAGATGAACATAAGGAAAGGGAAGCAAAAATAATATAAAAACAGGGAGGGGGACAAAACATAAGAGACTCTTAAGTATGGAGAACAAACAGGGTCACTGGAGAGGTTGTGGGAGGGGGATGGGCTAAATGGGTAAGGGGCATTAAGAAATCTACTCCTGAAATCATTGTTGAACTATTTGCTAACTGACTTGGATGTTAATTTTAAAAATAAATTAAATTTAAAAATAGATAAATGGAATCATACAGTATATAATGTTCAGGATTGGCCTGGCTATCCCTGACTAGCATGTGGTACCTCTTAGAAGGTATTTGACTTGGGTCCACAGATTTGTTTGATGTTCTAATAGTTGGTGAAGGAAGTCTGCTTAGGAGATAAACCAGTGATGCACCCCCTCGGCCAGAGGAAGCAGCAGGTGCACCAGATGATGAACATAAACTGAGTTGAAGAGAGAGCATTGGTCCTAGGCATGGAGTGAAGCTGTACTTCATCAACTCCTATGACTCCCTCTTCCTTTTTCCCCTCCCCATAAGATCTGGACAATTCTGCTGCGAGAGAGTCCTATGAAAAAGCTGATCAGAAGGAGCTAAGGCAGCTTTTTTATCAGATAAATGCATGAAGCTTCCTAGAGGTCAGAAGTCCAAGGGAGGATCACTGGTTTTACAGTCAATGGTTCGGGGTCCATCAGTGGTCCCCAAAGCCAAAGACTGCAAGAGCAGTGAGCATCAGAGCAAAGCTGTGATAATCACCATTACACCACTACCAGGACCCCTAGAGGAAGTCACTTGGAAAGAAGATTCTGCATAGGGCTCAGAGGCTTAAGATATGTGCTTATTGTTATAAAGGCAATATAGTACACTCATTGGATGGTAAGGCCTGGGAAGGGATGGGTCCCACAGCTTCTGGTATCTGGTAAAAACTGAATAGTGAGGGGTTCCTGGGTGCTTCAGTCAGTTAAGCATCTGACTCTTGATTTTGGCTCAGGTCATGATCTCATGGTTCCTGAGATCAAGCCCTGCTTCCTGCTCTGTGCTAACCATGCAGAGCCTGCTTGGTGTTCTCTTCATCTCTTTCTCTCTGTCCTATCCCGCTAACGTGTGCCCATGCACACATGCACATGCTCTCTGTCTCTCAACAAATAAACAAACATTAAACTGAATACTGAATGTCAGTGTCAATTCCACCTTAGATACTAGCTATGCTAATTCATGGCCAGCTGCAAAAGACACTTGCATGTATCAACAGCAAAGAGAAGTTAATACACATAGGGTGTTATTGATGATTCCATTCCTTGCACTTCTGTGTTTGATTCATTTCCATTTTCAATTGTGAAGTGAGGCATTTATTAACAAATGCCTAAAGAGCTTTGTTTGTAGTTTTAGAGGTCTGTAATAGGAAAATGGTCATAGCCTAAGGGTCCCACAGTAAAAAGCAAAATGTGTATAATTCCTAAATACTTATGGAATTTCAAGCACAAATTCACTTAGAGTATTAATGACTTTAGTGAAGACAGACATCTAACTTAAAATCAACAAATCATTAGGCTTGCAGTAAAAGTGTAAGCAATGCCTAATTAATATACTTGTTGATTATTTTCCTTGATGAAGACATTAGTTGTTAAGTCTAATGGTGCTTCAGAGATCAGCAGAATAGTGAGGAAGGCAACCAGCCAATGACTTCAAGTCATCTTACCGAAACAGTATTTTCTTCCTACTCTCCTCCATCAGAATAATAACTATTAATATCTTATTTTTATTGTATTGCCTATTATTACCATTATTATTATTATTATTATTTGATATAATTTTTTTTCTGAAGAAACTCAAACATTCTTGGATATAGACATAGTCTTAAAGTACTCTATAAAATAAAGTGAAAGAAAATGTGATATTAGAAATATAATTTGTTGGGGGGCCTGAGTGGCTCAGTTGGTTAAGCATCTGACTTCAGCTCAGGTCATGATCTCAAGGTTCCTGTGTTTAAGCCCTGCATTGGGCTTTCGGCTGTTAGCACAGAGTCTGTTTTGGGTCTTCTCTCTCTCTCTCTCTCTGCCCCTCCTCCACAAGCATCTCTCTCTCTCTCTCTCTCAAAAATAAATAAACATTTAGAAAAAAGAAATAGGGACACCTGGGTAGCTCAGTTGGTTAAGCGTCTGACTTTGGCTCAGGCCATGATCCCACAGTTCATGAGTTCATGTCCTGCAGTTGGGCTCTGTGCTGATAGCTCAGAGCCCAGAACCTGCTTCAGATTCTGTGTCTGTCTCTCTCTCTGCCCCTACCCTGCTTGAGCTCTGTCTCTCTCTCAAAAATAAATTTAAAAAATTTTTAAAAATTAAAAAAAAAATATATAATTTGTTTTCTGTTGTTCTTGAATAAACCTCTTTGGGTTCCTTATACTCTCAGAGGAGCCTTCTTTTCACATTATCTCTGGCCCTCAGAGAAACAGGTGACTGCCTTGCCATCATTGTGGGGAAGGTTGACCCCATTAGCTCTGCTTTACACATGAGGAGTTTATATAAATTATCCATAGCCAGCAAATGGTAGAACTGAAATTAGAAGCTAGGTCTATGTGACTCCAAAAACTCCCATTATTTTTCCTGTGCCATGCTGAAGAAAGATAATCAGGGTATATGAGTCACTAGCCTCAGTGCTCTCCACCAAGCATTTTCCATATTATTAGAGTAACTCCCTCCCTTGAGAAATAAAGAGTAAGCAAGCAAGCAAATTCCTTGAGGAACACAAAATATTTAATTGCTATTCGTCACTTCTCTTACTCAGGACGAGATTAATTAACTCTGATCTTTTCATTTGCATGGGTCTAATGTAGATAGCTTAATAATTGCTTCTTTAAGAAGAGACTCTTCTGAGAAAATACCATGTGAATAAATCTGAACCTTCTTTACTTCTTCCTACTGCCTGAACTTGTTTTAGACAAAAGAAGTCTGTGATTTAAAATTAAAAAAGCCAAACATTTCAAATATGGTGGTGAAAACCCTTTTCAGCATGTTCACAGATACCATCAAAGTCCAAGAAATACTTCAGTGTTTTAAGATGTGTATTTTTGAGCTTGATGTAAATGACAGGATCTCAAGAGACAGTTCCCAAATTCCTTAAAGTTACACCCTGGAAGAAGCATTGCTGATAGGCTGTTGATTTGTCAAAAACTCAATTTTCCATGACAACCTCCCTTGAAGACTGAGGAAAGTCAATAGCCTAGAGTTCACATCACCTTGGACAGCGGCTAGAAGATGGGACAGTAAAAAAAGAGACCATAAACTCTGATAAGCAGTGATTTACCAATTAGATGTGAGAAAAATAAAGAATCATTAAAATGACAAAATACTATGAGTCATTAAGGGTTAGCCTAATTAAATAATAGCCCAGTATAAACCAGAGATTTATGATCTACCAGCTGCACAATGTGAGTTTATCAAAATAATGAAACTTGACATACACTATATACACAGCATATCTTTAGCTCCCTTTTTCAACATCTATCTGTAGGTCACCTAGGGAAATATGCCTCCAACCTTAACTAGTTTCTAGATTCTTTATGCTGTAACCCAGTCCTCAATTGGAGCATTTATTGCCTCATCCTGCCTCATGGACAGAATGGTGATTTTTCTAGTCTAGTCTTACAGCTTTCCTCTACCATAGGCTGCCTTTGTATGTTTGGCCTTGCTCATTCGTGTTCCCCAACAGTGTTAACATTTGAATACTTCTTTTGGCAAAATGTCTAGAGCAGCAAGTTCCCAAGTGTTGTCCTCTAGGGCCCTATGGAAGGGTGTGGGTTGCGTGGGATCTCTGCTCATGACTGGTGCTGCACACTCTTGGCACATTGCATCTGCCACATGGACTTACAGATGGACACAGTAATTGACCACATTAGTCAGTGACTTGAGCAAACAGATAGTATGCTTTCTTCCAAAAACAGCCTCTGCCCCTCTTTCTCTGTCCTCCTTGGCTTCTGATTTCCTAAGGCCGAAGGGCACTTGGGGTTGCATGCAATTTGACCACTGTCAATACAGCCTGAACATCCACCATTTGAAGGTCCAGTTCTGTTTGTTATTTATTATTCATCTTACATGGTTTAAACTACCTATTTCCATATCAGCTTCACCCTTAGCACATGTGCTAGCCATAGTACCAGTGACTTCAGGTCTTTTTAGTAATGCTAGCTATTGTTCCACTCTTCTCACACCATTTAGCTGCTTAACAAACTGATTGTGTCCTCCTCAGTATGACAAATGTGAAGTTGTGCTCCCTCCCAGGGTATTTAGATCACTCTAGGTGGTGGCAATGCCTTTGAGAAGACTGCTACGTCTAGTCATTCTCATCAATTATCTGAAATAGCAATGTGGTAGTGAGTACCATGCCCCTGTCTGGAAAAGCTCATCCTACCCTTGAGTCTGGTACAGGTCATACCAGTTGGCTTTCTCTTTGGGACCTGAGTGAGGGTGAAGAACCAGACAGTACCACTTGACTGGTGTGTTCTCTTTCAAGTGCTGCAGAATTTGGTGCCCAGA
This sequence comes from Hyaena hyaena, assembly GCF_003009895.1. Classification (NCBI taxonomy): domain Eukaryota; kingdom Metazoa; phylum Chordata; class Mammalia; order Carnivora; family Hyaenidae; genus Hyaena; species Hyaena hyaena. Next base: position 299,130 of record NW_024081016.1, read on the forward strand.
AGTATAAACTCCCCAGTAATACCACCTATGAGCATACATGGTTAGACTGTTCTGAACAGTCACTAAAAACCAGGTAGCAAACCTATTAAGGCAGTTTTGCCAATTGGTTCCTACCTAGACACAACCTTAATAACTGCTTTCCAGAGACTTTGCAAATGTCATTGTGTTCATTCACGGTGTTGAGCTCTCACTCCTCTTAATCTCTAGCACCTTTTTTGGACCTAAACTATTTAAGGTTTGTGTTGATTCCCCTGTGATGAAAAAAAAAATCTGATTAAATTTTAGTAAAGAAAAGCAAAATAGTAGCAGAATAATCTAACATGTCCATTTTAATATGCCAGACATTGTGCTCGACTCTTGGTATACTCTGGTGAATATTTCTGTCTTGGAGCTTATAGTCTGCTGGGTAAGATAGACAATGAATAGATAAACAAATAGTTAAATTTGATCAAAGTATATAGGTAAAACACATAAAGTAGTACCTGGAACATAGTTAATGTTTAATAAGTAAAATTTATTATTCCTATTGACAATAACTATGATACAATAACAATTACGTAACTGTTGTGGTATATAATATAATGTTATTATATTATTATTATACAAGATAGTAGGTATTCTAGTGATCTATTGTTGAATAACCAATCAATGTAAAATTTACTGGCTTTAAACAATTAACTACCACCATTTATTTTGCTCACATGTGCAATTTGGGCAGAGCTCAGTGGCATCAGTTGAGGCATCTCAATTAGAAATTGGAGAATTCTCTTCCAAGATGGCTCACTCACATGGCTAGCAAGCTGTGTTAGCAGTTACCTAGGGGCTCAATCAAGGCTGCTGTCTGGAGGTCACATTTCTCTCCATATAGGTCTTATAATGGGGCTCAAGTTTCCTCACTATGTTGAGGCTGGGTTCTAAGAGTATTTCATGTGACAGAAAGTGGAATCTCTCCTTAATGCCCTAGACCTGGAACTTCCACCATATTCTATTGGTCAAGCAGTCACAGAACCTGCCCAGTTTCAAGAGGAGAAGCCATAGACCCTTCTTCTTAATGGGAAGAGGGTCAAAGAATTTGCAGCTATTTTTAACCTAGCACAGTGGGTTAAAAATGCAAGCTCTAAAATGTGTCCATTTATTTTGACAAAATGCCAGATTATTTGGCTATAGCATATTTATATTTAAAAGCTAATTTCTTTTTTCATTTTAGGTTTTGTGTGAAATAGATAGAATAGGTGGTGTAGCCATCACTCCACAGGGAATTGAGCCAGAGGGATTTTGACTTGCTTAAGGTAATAGCAATACTGCAGAAAATGTAGGGAGCTTTACTTCCTTGCAGGCCCCAGATGCTTCCCAGCTTTCAAAACTGGGAATTTTGAACAGCTTGTTACTGGGCTTTGACTAGTCATACACACTGGCCTGTGGCTCTATAAGAACCTAATTTTAGTGGTCATAGCAGTGTACCACTGGTACCCAAGTTTTATGATATCCAGCTGCAGAATGCATCATCATGTCTCTGAGGCCTCACTTATTGAGATCATTGTTCAATTCTGGTGTACCATCTGTTGTCCGGGTCTTCATAAGTGATTTTCTGGGCTGTCTTCCCTTTTCACTGGGAATGGAAGGAGTTGTCAAAAGCCCAGTACATTCTTTACTGCATTGTAAAGCCATCAGGACTTAATTAAGGAAAAATTCTTCAGCAACAATTGATTTGTTCAACTATCATTCAATTTAAAGTACTCTCTTTTTATTATAAAATACTTGAAAGTTGTCGGATGCCAGCTTTGGATTTTTTAAGTATGTCTCCATCTTTTTTTCATCCTGTCCTTAGCAAATTTCCAATAATTAGATTGTAGTTTGAAAACTACTTCTGGTTAGAATTTGTTGCAAACTTTCATTTAATACCAATTCTTGATAGGTATCTGTAGATTCTGATAGCTAAGCTAAAAAAGACAGTTGATTAAACCTGAGAGTTTTCAGAAAGTGTTCTAAACCATTGCTCAGCATTGAGGCCTTTGGAAAATCAACTTTGTGTTTGTCTCTAGCTCCTTTCCCCTGAAGTTTTTGTCTCTTTTGTATGTAGAGAAAAGTTGGAACCATATGTTTCTGATTCATTTATAACTAACATTTAGAGTTAGCTCATGAAGCTATTGTTTTGTAGGAACATGTACTTTAAAGTTATATGTAATCCATTTTAAATCCTTTCTCTTCTTTAAACAAGGAAACAATTCTTTGCCAAACTTGACCTCAAAATAAAAAATTCATTTATTTCAAGATGCTGGAGCCACTAACAGTATTTGGGTGTTGCCCCAGACTCCGCCAGTCTCTGTGTTTGCCTCAGAATCAGTTCAGATAAAGGTTTGTGAGCCTGTCGTTGGATCACTGGGCAGTGCTTGACCAGTTTGTGGTTGAAGTGTCCCTGGGGCTAAAGGACATCAATTTACCTGGCTGTGCACTTATTTAGTTATTAGCAAATATTTAGGAGCTAGAAGAATAATAGTTGCACATGGAAAGATGAACACTTTTGTTAAGGCCAAGAAGGAAATGGATCTGTATGGATCCATACAAGTCTGTATGGATCAAATGTACATCACAATATAAAGGAAACAAGAAAATGGAAACTTTGGGAAACTGAATCACTGGACCAGAGCCAGCAGAGAAGTGGTGAGGGGGAGGTGAGAAATAGATAGTATAACAGTGGGTTTTTTTTTTTTAATTTAATTTAATTTAATTTTTTTTAACAAATAGTTTATTGTCAAGTTGGTTTCCATATAACACCCAGTGCTCATCCCCACAAGTGCTCTCCTCCATGCCCATGTCCCCCTCCCCCCCCACACACCCATCAGTCCTCAGTTTGTTCTCAGCATTCACGAGTCTCTCATGGTTTGCCTCCATCCCTCTCCCCCACTATTTCCTCCCTTCTTCTCCCCCATGGTCCTCCGTTAAGTTCCTCCTAATCCTCCATACATGTAAACATATGGTATTTGTCCTTCTCTGCCTGACTTATTTCGCTCAGCATAACACCCTCAAGGTCCATCCATGTTGCTACACACGGCCAGATTTCATTCTTTCTCATTGCCATGTAGTATTCCATCATATAGATAAACCACATCTTCCTGATCCATTCGTCCGTTGATGGACACTTAGGCTCTTTCCATGTTTTGGCTGTTGTTGAGAGTGCTGCTATGAACATTGGGGTACATGTGCCCCTGTGCACCAGCAATCCTGTATCCCTTGGCTAAATTCCTAGCAGTGTTATTGCTGGGTCATAGGGGAGTTCTATTGTTAATTTCCTGAGGAACCTCCACACTGTTTTCCAGACGGGCTGCACCAGTTTACATTTCCACCAACAGTGTAAGAGGGTGCCCGTTTCTCCACATCCTCACCAGCATCTAGAGTTCTCTGATTTCCTCATTTTAGCCACTCTGACTGGCATGAGGTGGTATCTCAGTGTGGTTTTGATTTGTATTTCCCTGGAGAAGGGAGGCTGAGCATCGTTTCATGTGTCTGTTGGCCATCTGGATGTCCTCTTTGGAGAAGAGTCTGTTCATATCTTCTGCCCATTTCTTCACTGGGTTGTTTGTATTAAGGGAGTGAAGTTTGGTGAGTTCCTTAAAGATTATGGATATTAACCCTTTATCTGATATGTCATTAGTATAACAGTGGTTCTATACCTGGCTAATGTACAAACTAACCTGGATAAACACCTGTTTTACAAGTACAGATTCCTGGGCCTCAGGGCAGGTAAGTTTGGGCATCTGTATTTTTTAAATGTTTATTTATTTATTTATTTATTGAGAGAGAGAGAATGAGATCAGGGGAAGAGCAAAGAGAATCCCAAGCAGGCTCTGCACTGTCAGCACAGAACCCGATGTGGGGCTCCATCCCATGAACCATTAGATCATGAGCTGAGCCAAAATCAAGAGTTGAATACTTAACCAACAGTGCTGCCCAGGCACCCCGGGCGTCTATATTTTTAAAAGCTCCTCAAGAGATTCTAATAATCAGCCTAGTTATTGGAAATAATTTGAGAACTCTACACACACACACACACACACACACACACACATGCACACCCATGAATGCACAATTATAGAGAGGAAATTAAAGTCCAATCTGGGCCATAACACTCTATTCTTATGCCTGAAATCTGACTCTGCTCTACCTCAGACTGTAGGAAAAGATCTTAGGTAAATCAGCAGCTTTCCTTTGCATTCTTTTACACAATATAGAGTATTTCTTCCACCAGCTCTCAAACCAGGGCCTAAGGTGGGAGAAAAAAACAACACAGATGGCTGTAAGATCTGTAACTGTAGAGAAGTGTTTACTTGGCATTCATTTAATCTTTTATTTCCATCTCACCACTTTACTATATACTTAATGATGAAATCCAGTGTCATCATTGTGGCATTGACAGATGCTTAAATCCTTTAAACTAGGATTATATTTTGTTACATTTTATTGCCTTTCAGGACTTGTCAGTGCCCTCGATGGAATTTCTCATTGCCCAAATGGAGTTGAATAAACAGATCGATGATTTCTCCAAACCCACTGAGTAAAGCAGAGCCCTGAGATGGTAAATTTGTAATACCAAAATGCCTGTCCAGTCAGGGCAGTGCCTTCCCAATGTCTGCCTTGAGGAACACCCAGCATCAGGATTGATCGTTTGTCTCAGATAATGTTTGGGAATGGATCCAACTTGGTTTCAGCAATTAAATTCCCCAAGTAAAAGCTCTTCTTATGATTTTTACTAGACTAGCATTTTCAACAGCTATTAATGAGCCAAGTACTGTGCAGTTTTATAAATGAAGGGATTCAGGCTATCATTATGTATAAATCCTCCCCAAATTACCTGTTCTAGTCAGAAGGGATGATCTGAAAAAAGAAACAATAATGTTTTGGAAAATGATGACATTCTGTAAATAAAATCTGGCAGCAAAGTTCTTAGAAAAACTAATGCTCAAGTCAACATGCCTCAATTTATAGCTACATGAATCAGAAATTAATTTTTTTGCAATCATTCTTATACTTCTGAACTGTGACATCATTAACAGAGTCTGAACACTCAAAGGTACCTAGACTCTTAATACAATAAGCCAAAATGAATATAAATGGTTGAAGAGGGTAGTAAACTAGTTTTCTTGAAATTTTCTGGAAAATTGAGTTTACAGTGACTAGAATGTATGAGACTGCCAAAGGGTATGGAGGTTAGGGGATAGGAGAGGTGGAATTATTATGATTTTCATGTCCATAGGGGTTTTGTGTTCCCTGGGTAATAACAAACACCAAATACTGAAAGTATATATTGGCCAGGAAATATTATTGCTAGAACTGTTTTGCATATAGCTTCTTTCATTGCTTTTTCCATCTTAAGGGGTGGTGCATGCTCTGAGTCGGCTTCTGGAGCCCTTTCCAATCCATTTCTCCCTTTGTTTTCTGATCTTCCAACCAAGTATCAGAGAAGTATGAAAACATCTAAGTGTCCCACTTAGGAAAATATAGCTGCCATTGATGTTGCTTGGCAAAACACCTTGATGCAGTATTTTGGCTATGAACAGTTAAGCCCCAAATCAGGATCTAGAGGGAGGATACAAAATAAAGAGGATGCTGAATTGCTGTTATGTGAAAATATGTGGAAACTATTTAGTGTGAGCAGCCTGAGAGAGGCAATGAGGAACACGGAAAATTTGGAAGCATTGAGCTACAAGGAGATCAAGGGAGAGAGGGTGGCAATAGCAACATGTTGGGTATTGAGGCTGACAGGGGTTGTTGGCTAGGATTTTTCATCAGAGTAATTTAATATTACATTTTAAATATTGCTACACTATTCAGTGCTGGAACATAAGCTCCATGAGGTACCAGTAGACTTAATAGAGTCAGCTACTCACAGCTACTTGTGTTGCTTGATGGAAGAATTGAAAGGATATGAGCCTGCATTCCACATCAGGGTCAACCTAGAGTGGTGAGAAGATTGTCACAGGAGATGGATACTAAGTAGAGAGTCAGAACTCAGATGAAGCAGAATATCGGAGTAGGAGGAAATTAAAAGGCAACTAAACCTCTGAGACTTCTCTACTCTTGGCCAATTGCCATGTATCTCATAGGGCCCACTAGAATTATCTCTCAAACTATAGGCTCAACTGTTTTTGCTGTTCTCCCTCTTCCCCTGCTATAGTTTATTCTCCATAACAGCAGTTGTGGGAACTTTTAAAAACGTAAATTAGCAGATGATGGAATAGGAGTTTTCTAGAACATTGATTTTGACAATCACCTACAGAAGAGGGTACTTTTGTGGGAGTCCAGTAGTCTAGGGGAAGAACTGGAACAAGAAATCCAAGAATAGATGCATTGAGGATGGTGAGAAGAAAAGATGAGTAGAAGATAAAGTTTCACTTCGTTCCTGCTACCCCATCTCCAAGGCACTACAGTTCAATGCCAAGACAAAGTCCCTTAACCTGTGATTTCTCCCATAGGGGAAAGTGAGAGCACAGTGAATGAATGCCGGGCTTCTCCAGCCTGGCAGGATGCTGCCCAAGAGACCCACTTTTTTTTTCCCCCCACCCAGAATACTTAGGCAACGGGCATAGCTAAAGGGTTGGGAGGGGCTGGGAACACAGCCACCAGGACTGAGAACTCATCAAAGGGCCTTGGATCTTACTAGCCTGCTTTGTGGATGCCATCAGGAAGCTGCCCACAGCTGCTTGGGACTCAGCATGTGTGGACCTCCCTCCCAGCTGGCTCACAGCCACCTGTAATGCTGTGCATGCTTTATCCACCTCCCACGGTTGGCTTCCCAAATGAGAGGTGCAGGCCTTTATAGATGGCTCATGAGCATGTATAGAAAGTTGGACGAACTCCATCGGATTGGGAGAAGACACATAAACTTGAACAATTCAGGGAACTGCACTTCGGAGTCTTTCAGGACCAGTTTGGCTTTGCAGGATTGAAAGAAGACATACAGTCTTAAGAATTTCCTCTCAAAGATAGAGCAAAAGGTGTGGACATTATAAAAACAAAGAAACAAACAAATGAACTATAGGCCAATATCACTGATGAATATACATGTAAAAATCCTCAGTAAACTTCAATAGCACATTAAATGGATCATACACCATGATCAAGTGGAATTTATCCTTGGGATATAAAGATGGTTCAATATATGCAAATCAATAAATGCAGTACACCATTTTAACAGAATGAAGAATAAAAATCATACATTCATCTCAGTAGGTACAGAAAAAAGCATTTGACACAATGCAGTATTCTTTCATGATAAGTACTCTCAGTGATTTTCGTATAAAAGGGGTGCCCTCAACCTAATAAACAAAATATATGACAAGCCCATTGCTAGCATCATAGTCAGTGGAGAAAAGCTGAAGGTTTTACCTCCAAGATGAGGAACAAGTTAACCACTCAGCTCAGAAGAGTGGCCTACTCTTACCCCTTCTACTCCACATGGTACTGGAAGACTAACAGGTTCAATTAGTTATGGGGAAAAAAGTAAAAGATGTCCAAATTGGAAATAAAGAAGTAAAATTGTCTCTGTTTGCAGAAAATCCCAGAAACTTCACCAAAAAACTGTTAGAACTAACAAATAAAATCAGAAAAATTGCAGGATACACAATCAGCGTACAAAAGTCAGTGAGTGGCATCTCTGTACACTAACAACAAACTGCCCCCCAAAAATTAAGAAGACAATTCCTTTTGGGATGCCTGGGTGGCACAGTTGGTTGAGTGTCCAACTCTTGATCCCAGCTCAGGTCATAATCTCAGTGCTGTGAGATCGAGCCCTGCAGCAGGCTCCACATGTGGAGGCTACTTAAGAATCATATTCTTCATATTCTCTCTCTCTCTCCCCCACTCTCCCTCCCCCCTCCCCTGCTCTCCTGCTCTCTGTCTAAAATTTTTAAAAAGTTTAAAAAAGAAAGAAAACAATTCCTTTTACAATAGCATCAAAAATAATAAAATACTTAGGAAAAATTTGATCAAGGAAGTGAAAGATCTGTATATATAAAATATTGATGGAAGAAACTGAAACACACACACAAATAAATGGAAGAATACCTTGTGTTCATGGATCAGAAGACTTAATATTGGTAAAATGTCCATACTACCCAAAGCAGTCTCTGTCAAAATTCCGGTGACTTTTTCTCTGAAATAGAAAAAATAATCCTCAAATTCATATGGAACTACAAAAGACCCCAAAGAGCTAAAGCAGTCTTGAGCAATAACAGAGCTGGAGGTGTCACATTTTTTATTTAAAATTATATTACAAAGTTACAGTAATCAAAACAGTATGGTATTGTCATATATGGTATTCTATAGACCAATGGAATATAAGACAGCATCCAGAAATAAACGCATGCATATATGGTCAGCTAATCTTTAACAAAAACACTAAGAATACACAATGGGCAAAGGATAGGCTCTAGTAAATGGTATTGGGAAACTGGTTATCTACATGCAAAAGAATGAAATTGGACCCTTATCTTACATCATACACAAAAATCAACTCAAAATGGGTAAAGTCTTAAATGTAAGACTTAAAACTATAAAACTCCTAGAGGAAAACAGGAGGGAAGAATTCCTTAAAACTGCTTGATGGGGTCCCTGGGTGGCTCAGTTGGTTTAGTGGCCAACTTCACCTCAGGTCATGATCTCACGATTTGTGGGTTTGAGCCCCACGTTGGGCTCTGTGCTGACAGCTCAAAGCCTGGACCCTACTTTGGATTCTGTGTCTCCCTCTCTGTCTGTTCCTCCCCTGCTCACATTCTCTCTCTCTCCCTCTCTCTCTCTCTATCTCCCTCTCTCTCTCTCTCTCAAAAATAAACAAACATTAAAAATATTTTTTAAATGATTGACAACAAGTGTCTAGGCATTGATTTGTTTGCATCTTACACTGAATGCATGGGAAGCAAAAGCAAAAATAAATAAGTGGGATTGCATCAAACTAAAAAGTTTCTGCATAGCAAAAGAAAGCCATCAACAAAATGAAAAAGCAGCCTTCAGAATACGAGAAAATATTTGCATACCATATATCTGATAAGGGGTTAATACCCAAAATATAATACAATACAAAACTCAATACAGAACTCATACAATACAATAGCAAAAACAACAAATAACCCAATTTTTTAAATGGGCAAAAAGTCTGACTAGACATTTTTCCAAAAAAAGACATACAAATGATCAACAGGTATATGAAAAAGTGCTCAACACCACTAATCATCAGGAAAATACAAATTAAAACCACAATGAGATACCACCTCACACCCTTTGGCTGTTATCAAAAAGTCAAGAAATGACAAGTGTTTGTAAAGATTCAGAGAAAACGAACATTTATACACTTCTGATGGTAATGTAAACTGGTATAACTATTACAGAAAATAGTATGGATGTTCCTTAAAAATATTAAAAATAGGACTACTGTTGATCCAGCAATCTCATTTCTAGGTATGTATCCAAAGGAAATTAAATCAGTACCTCTAGGAAATATTTGCATCCATCTATTTATTGAAGCATTATTGACAAAAGCCAAAATATTTATGGAAATAATCAGAGTGTCTGTCTAAGGATAAATGGGTAAAGAAAATGTGGTATGTATTACACAATGGAATACTATTCGGCCTTACAAAAGAAGGAAATATTGCCATTTGAGACAACATGGGTGGACCTTGAGGGCATTATGCTAAGTAAGCCAGATACAAAAAGACATGTTCTCACTTATATGTGACATCAAAAAAAGCTGAACTCATAATAAGAGAGTAGAGGCTGGGGGACATGGGGAGATGCTGATAAAAATATACAAATTTTCAGTTACAAGAGGAATAAGTTCTGGAAACCTAATATATAACATGGTAACTATAGGTAATAATAATATATTATATGCTTGAAATTTGCTAAGAAAGTAGATCTCAAGTGTTCTTCACTCACACACACACACACACACACACACACACAAATGGTAACCATGAGAGATGGGGTGATAGATAAGTGAGTTAGCCAATAGTGTTAATGATTTCACAATGTATACATCTATCAAAATATCATGTACACAATTTTCATTTGTCAGTCATACCTCACGAAGGTTGGTGAAAAAAATGTAACTCAGATCATGATGATTTCCCATTCTTTTTAGAATAAAGCCCAGAATCTCTGCCTTGGTCGTAAAGATCCTGTGTGCCCTGGCTCCTGGCTGACCTTCTGGCCTTGTCTCTTCCACCTTACACCTTCCTCCTTCTGATTGCCCACACTGGTGTCCCTGTCATTTGCCCAACAAGTCAAGGCCCTTACCATCTCAGGGTTATATACTTTGTGTCTTCTCTGCCTGGTATGTTCTTTGTCCAGATTCTAGAATAGCAGGTTCCTGAACATCTTTCAGATCTTAGCTTATGTCACCTTGGCAAAGAAAGCTTCTTTGATCATCCTATTTGGGTTTTTTTGTTTTTATTTTAGAAAGAGAGCATATAAGCAGGGGAGAGGGGCAGAGGGAAACAGAGAATCTTAACCAGGCTCCATGCTCAGTGCAGAGCCCGATGTGGGGCTCAATCCCACAATGGTAGGACTGTGACCTCAGCTGAAAAAGAGTCAGTCAACTGACTGAGCCACCCAGGCACCCTGGATCATCTTATTAATAATACTTTTTCCTCAACACCTGATTTTCTAATCTTTACTCTGCTTCATTTTTCTTCATAACACTTTCCATCGCCTTCAATTTTTATTTATTTGGTGTCTCTGTGCTAGGCAACCTTTAAATTGGCCCCCAATGGTCTCTTTCATCTGATTGAGGCTTTTGTGCAATTCCTTCTATCTCAAGTATTAGCTGGAGCTGGACCGAGTTAACGCCTTTCTAATAATTATAATTCAATAAAAGTGATGGGATTAGGTTACAAAAAAGACTGTGACTTCCATTGTGCCTTCTCTTATCCTTTTTTACTCCCTCTCTGGGAGTCGCTGCTCTGAAGGCAGCAAACTTCCATGCTATGAGCAGCCTATGGAGACGCCTGGGTGGTGAGGAACCAGTGCCTTTGCCAACAGCTAGCAAGGACCTGAGACCTATAAACAGCTACATGAATGAGCCTGGAAACAGATCCTCTTCCAGTTGGGTCTTGAGATGACTACAAGCTCCAGCTAACACTTTGTAGCCTTATGACCCTGAGTCAGAGGCCCCCAGCTAAACCACACCCTGAGACAGAGTTCCCCAGCTAACCTTAGAAACTGTTAACTAATAAATGAGTATTGTTTGAAGTCACTAGTAATTTGTTACATGGCAGTTGACAACTAACAGCTCCACAGGAATGTAAGTCCGATGGGGGAATGGATTTAATCTATCTTATTTTGTACTCTCTCCCAAGAGGGTAGAATGCCTGGCACACAGAGGCACTCAATGAACTTTGAGCTTAAATGACTAGTTAATATTGGGGTGGAGTGGAGGACACTGGGTTTCTCAAAATAAGTGGATAAAGGCTCAAACCAATATTGATGTTTAAAGCTAAGGCTGTTCTTAAGGTCAAAGGTGACTCCAGAAGTCTCAGTAGAACTCAAGTAACAGACATTCTGGTAATAGTAGGCTCATAGTAGTAATCTCTTGATGACAACTATTGAGGCTGGTCTGTGTTGCTTAGCAAAACTTCACTGAGTGCCTGGACAAGCTCACACAGAGGGTGGGGGAAACATTACTTGGTCACTGTATATGTTTGGAAGAATGACTCAAACCTCCCACACTTTCCTCATCTGTAATGACCTCACAGGACTGTTGGTAATACAGAGAATAAAATACATAGTGGGCTCTGGTTTATTCTCAATAAATGGTGGCCTCTTTCTCCTCAGGGAGTTTATTGAATGAGGAGATAAGATTCACACATAAGAAAGATAACTAACATGGGGTATAGTGTTTATAATGTTAGGTATCTTATATTTTTGAGGCAGGAGTTATAATGGAATAATTATTTTCTGGTTCTTCCTTCTCTAGTGTGAGGTATACTTGAGGATACTTTTGTAACTTGGGAATACCCCCATTAATTTTTCCTCATTAATGCTAAAAAGAAAAAAAAAGCTTCTGAAAATGGTAAAGTTTTACTGGTGAGGACCTATAAAAATGTAGTAGGGAGAAATGACAAGAGTATAATAGATTTACTCCTACTACTGATTACATCATAGCGATGATTTTATGTGTTTGGGGGAAAAAATCCTTGTTCTTCAAGTCTAATATCCATTTCCAGGAAAGACAGAGCAAGATCTCTTAATTCATACCTCCTCAGGAAGAATCACATTGAAAATAACAATTTCCTTCTAATGGCTTTCTCTAAATTATGTGAATTCCTTGGAATTCTAAGGAAAACTAATTGTAATAGTAATAATAAATGTTTTTTTTTTCCCTTTTCCTATGTACTGACTAATAATCAGATTATGAGCCGCTCTTTTGGAAGATAAGAGGAAAGAATAGATAGGAAATTATTTCAGGAATTTCCAGCTTTCCAAAAGAAATTTTACTTCTAAAGGAAAATAATAGCATAATAGGAACCACATTGCAATCAGCACAACAAGTACTATTGAGAAAAAGTGACCATGGCTGTCTACACATATAGACAGGTCATTCCGGCTGGTTCAAATATACCATTTTCCATAGTGGTCTGTATGAGTCCACATGGTGACAAATGGCCCAAGCAGGCGTTTTGAGGTGTTGGCACCACCAGTGAGTGCCTGATGGAATGTGGTGAAAGTTCTGATTTGTACCTTTCAGACCAGAGGTACTTGCCAAAATGGATGGGTCCTCCTGGCCACCTTTTGTAAGTACAGCCTCAGGTATTCTGCTGAAACCTGTGGGTGAGAAAGATATGAACTGGTGCCATAAATTTGTTAGACCAAGAAGCCATAGGCCAATGATCCAAAAGAACAAAGGAGTCTCTTCTTCAGAATGATCAGGCTCATTCAACAAATATTTATTGAGCACCTACTGTCTGCCAGACATAATAGAGACTGACAAGTTCTCTTATTTAAAGAGTATCTGAAGTGGGGGAACAAAATCCCAGGTCACCTGGGATGGTGTGGACCTAACTGTGCACTTCAGTCCGATGGAAAGGAAGATCCAGGGTCCTAAGAACAGGCCTATATTTGGAACATTGTGGCACCCATTCTGCCCACAGACTCTTGGGGGTGAAGCCTTTTAGGGTGAGTTTTTTGCCTCTACTTGCTCAGGCCAAGACATTTTGTCTTTTGGAGGAAATACAGATTTTGCTGTGGGATTTTATAAACAAGCCACTGGTCTCAATGGCATCACTTTGAAACTTAAGTCTGAATTTCATCTCCTTGAGTTTATATTTTTGGGTAGCAACTGTTGACTCATAAAGCTAAAAGGATGTTAAGAGTTAATTTACTCACCACACTTCTGGCTTACACTACTCTATAGATGGAGATATCTCCTATTACAGTAGACCTTCATAGGAGGAGATGCCATTGGGTCTTACAGTAATATATTGTCATGTTCGGTTACCTTCACAGTTAATTATTGTTAACATATTTTTTAAAATTTGTTATTTTTTTAGAGAGATAGTATGTGAGAAGGGCAGAGTGAGGGAGGGGAAGAGAGAGAGAGAATCTCAAGCATGCTATCCGTGCTCAGTCCAGAGCCCAACATGGGACTCGATCCCACAACCCTGGGATCAAGATACAAGCTGAAACAAAGATTTGGATGCTCAACTGACTGAGCCATACAGATGCCCCTATTTTTATCATATTCAACCTAAGTTCCTCTAGCAGCATTTTATAACTATTTTAAGATATCTTCCTCTGGGATAGTTGAATATTAGTTGATCACAAGCCTCATGATAAGAGTTATTTGTCATCTCAAGGGTTTTCAGATCCAATTTTTTCTATTTCTTTCTTGATAACACTAATGCTTGTAAATGAGCATGCTGAATGGGTTTCCCAAAACAATGATGATATTGAGCTATAAATATGTACCAGACATTGAACTGTTTTATTCAGTTTATCTCAATAGCTGCTCACAACAACCCTTTTGAGATAGGTTCCAGTCATTTCCCCATTTTATAAATAAGAAAATTGAGGCTTTCAGAGAAGTCTGTAGTTTGCACAAGACCACAGATAGGAAGTGGTGGGGCTCTGATGTGAATATATAATAGTGACAAAGTTATCCAATTAATCATGGAAATAAGGCTGGCTATCTTATATGCTAATAGATCCAAGTATTAAATTGAGTGTTAATTCATCAATATACCCCTGTAAAAAATAAACCTGTTCATGTTGTCTAATGCCCATTTGTCACTCAAGTGTTTGTAAAATCAGGGGATACTTTTTCTAGATTCTTGCTTTTTCCAGTAAAGCTCTTTTTTAAACCTTTGTTTAATCTTCAACTTCAGATCCACAAAAATAATGACTGATGATTCATCTAATACTTTTGCTATCTTCTTTGGACATATAAGTCTTTATATTTATCTGTTTAAGCTAGAAGCTCTCACTCAATCTTGGCTGAGCATTGGAAACACTTAGAGGAACTTTTAAAGATTCTGATGCAAGGGGCCACACCCAAAACCAATTAAATTAGAATCTCAGTGGAGGATATCCAGATGATTACGATGAGCATCCAAACTTGAAACCCTAGTTTAAAAACTCTTCCCTGGACATTCCCAATATACCCATTTCACCTGTGGCCTTCTTTTGCTTTTGCTAATCTAGCTAGAACTATGAGTTGGTCAATTTAGCACTCATTCTCAAATGCCATTGCATTACCTGCCTCTAATGTAGAGGCTGAAGAAACTAAATAATCTCCTTTCCAGACTACCTTAAAAGTAGAGGAGCTATATGATGCAACTCTGGCCAATGACAAGAAAGTAACAGTCTGTTGAGGGCTTCTGGAAAGACCATCCATCCATCCATCCATCCATCCAGGTGTTTACAGTCATAAGTTTGTCAATTCAAGTGGTTGAATTTTTCCCTTTCTATCTTGATGTTTGTTTTTTATCTGAAAATTTCATAGACATGGACTGAGCATATGACTTGAATTAAAGGTAATTTGAATGGGAAATCAAGGAAAAATTTGATCTCTTCTTATTGATACCTTAGTCTCTTTTTCCTCACAGAGACTTTGGAGTTCATGACAAAAGTGTCTTACAGAGAAAGTAAAGGCTAAGGAATTTGAGAACCATAGGTTTACTTTTTTTTTTTTTTCTTCTTAATGTTTATTTACTTCTGAGAGAGACAGACAGCATGAACAGGGGAGGGTCAGAGAGAGAGGAGACACAGAATCCGAAACAGGCTCCAGGCTCTGAGCTAGCTGTCAGCACAGAGCTTGATGTGGGGCTCAAACCCACGAACCGTGAGATCATGATCTGAGCCGAAGTCGGACGCTTAACCGACTGAGCCACCCAGGCACCCCCCATAAGGTTTACTTTGAAATTCTGTGGGGAGGTGGCAGTGAAATGATCACTTCTAAAATGCTTGTTGGACATAATTTCCATGTTGGACATATGATATTTATAGGAAGAAACCAAAGGGATTATAGAGGTGGTATAGAGTTTCAAGGTAGGAAACACGGAGTCTGAGCCTGTATATTTATGTGTGTGTGCTTGTATGTATGCGATATGTTTGCTATTTTTTGTGCAACTTTTAGTCAAGTATAATGTACATACAAAAAATTGCATATATTGGGGCACCTCTGTGGGTCAGTCAGTTAAGCATTTGACTCTTGATTTCAGTTCAGGTCATGATATCATGGTTTGAGGGATCAAGTTCCAAATCGGGCTCTGCATTGACAGTTTGGAGCCTGCTTGGGATTCTCTCTCTCCCTCTCTCTGTCCCTCTTTTGCTCATATGCACACTCACTCTCTCAAAATAAATAAATAAGCAGTTTTTAAAGCACATATATTGAAAAATAAAAGCCCAAAGAATTTTCAGAAATGAATGAATCTTTTAACCCAACACACAGGTCAAGAAACGGGACATTACCAATATCCTCAGAGCTCCCTTGTTCTCCCTTCTAATGACTACTCTTTTTACCAAGGATAGCCACTAGGCTGCTGTTTCTTTACTTTTTTTTTTTTTTTTTGTAATCAATGTGTGGAAGTACAAGGTCACCTCTTCTCCTGTTTTCACATGCTATTGAGATGGGGAAGTCAAACCTGTTCCATGGCATATTTAATTATGGGAAAATGAAAAGAAAGAAATAAAATCTAGACCAACAAAGCAAAGATTTAAGTTGATATCACTTTCCATATAATTGTGATGCCGACAGACACTCAATAAACATATCAGCATTGTTAAAATGATTTATCAGCCAAATAGTTGAATGTAAAATATTATCAATACAGGTGTCATCATTGATCTTTCTTGGGTCTCACTGCTGAAGAATGGGGCTGCTAGATGATTTCAACAAACAATCCTTGACAGGAAACCAAAGGCAACAAGGCACAGGGACAGACAGCTGACAAATGCAGTATGGGGCCATTAAAGCATGTGATGAATTTGCCAGGAAAGTATATATTTGTGCAAAAGGTGAGCTCATATCTCCCATAAATTTGTCAGCCGTGACACAGTGTTCTACGGCTTGGCATGAGTAATGCCTTGCTATTTGCTGCCTTTGTCTGGCAAAAGCTCTATCAGTCACTCCAGGGTTATTTACAAAGAAACGTGTCTATCAGTTACAAGGACATGACTTTGCTGCTAAAAGATAACAAAAGAGGAAATCAGGCAGTGGCCTCTCAGCGAGGGATGCGTCTTTTCCAGAGAAGCTCTGGACTGGAATGAATCAGATGGACGGCAATTGGCCGGGCTGGCCCTGTGCCTGGCATGACCAGCCTTAGTACATTTATCCACACTGATTAGATTAGAAATTATTAATAGGGGGCTACGGAGTAGAGCAAAAGGTCATTTAGAGTTTAATTCTGTTCTCAGATAACTTCATTTCGTCTGATGGGATTGTTATTGTAGGGGTTTTATATGTTTATAGGAAACAATATACTCAATAATGAAGTCGTGCCTCCTTCTGCAAGGTCAGGAAAGCTATTGTGTAGCTAGATTGAAGTCTTCACAATTGTGTTAATTAAGTAACAGTGATTGGGCTTGGTCTCCTCTTGAAATGCATTTAAGGGCCTAAAAGCTGCTGAGAATGTATTCTTTCAATATAAATATACAGGAAAGCAAGTGAGACCAGAAAGCAGCCTGTGAGTGAGTAAACAGAAGAGCTGACACAAAGCTTTTACTTAAGGAAGACAGGAACCTGGTTGGCACATGTAACTTCTTGCCTCATAAATACAAATATCTTGTCAGTTTAGGATTAAACATAACAGGTCCCTTTTTCTTTACTCAATTCCTGATGAATCTGAAAGATGAAGTAACAGGGTTTGATGTTGATGGCACATTATGTCTCATCAGTTATTTTACTCTCTCCCAGGCCTGCCTGTTTGGGGTAGATCAGTGTGAGGTAACATCCTTCTCTGATAAAGGACCATTTCCTTGGATTTGCTTTATAGACCCAGGGACATTAGTGACAGGGAGTTAAGCTCTGTCCTCCACCATGAGTCAGCTTTGGAAGGTTTATAACTCAGACATTGAAATTTGCTGGAGATGGTTGCAGTTTTGTTTGTTCCAAGAGACAACATCCCTTCTAAACAGCTAAAAAAGAACTTGACTTTAGGTGAAGAGTAGGTTCATGAAAAGCAGTTTGTTGTCATGTTTCTTTTTTTTCTTTTTTTGAAATTTTATCATGAAAGAACTCTTTTTTTATTTTTTATTTTTTTTTGTTTTGTTTTGTTTTTTTACAAATAGTTTATTGTCAGGTTGGTTTCCATATAACACCCAGTGCTTTTGTTGTCATGTTTCTTAAAGACCACAGAAGACCTCTGAGTCCTGTTTGTAAGCAAATAACCTTTCATTTCATTTCAGACATAGTGACCTCCCATGAAAGGGAACTTTGAGGTGAAACTTGATAACTGGTGATTGAGTCTTATCTTTCCAACTCTCTGCAACTCTCCCCATATGCAAGAAGACTCCCATATTGAAACAGAACTTGGTTTTTCCCAAGAGGAGGACTGTCAAATGGAAATATCTTCATCAAGATAGTCTTTTAAAAATACTTATAAGGCAGTGGTTCTTGACTAGGAATGATTTTTGTCCCCCAGGGGACATTTGGCAATGCCTGGAGATATTTTTGATTGTAGCAACTAGAGTGCAGGGCTCTACCAGCTTCTGGTGAGTAGAGATCAGAGATGCTGCTAAACATTATACAATGCACAGGTGAACACATATAACAAAGAATTACCTGGCCCAAAGTGTCGGGAATGCTAAGGTTGAGGCACCCTTCTCTAAAGAACCTTTAGGATCAATAAAGAATGAGAAATTACAAGTGATTACTCTGTCTGGGGAATGAGGCACCACAAAGTATCTGTTGAGAAAAAAAATCTATAATTATGACTTTATAAATAATATGTTAGGTTTTGAAAAATAAAAGATTTATTATAAAGCTACTCATTTCTTTTTTTTTTTTAATTTTTAATGTTTTATTTATTTCTAGGAGAGAGAGAGAGAGAGACAGCGTGAGCAGGGGAGGGCCAGAGAGAGAGGGAGTCACAGACTGAAACAGGCTCCAGGCTCTGAGCTGGCAGTCAGCACAGAGCCCGACGCAGGGCTCGAACCCACGAATCGCGAGATCATGACCTAAGCGGAAGTCGGACGCTTAACCAACTAAGCCACCCAGGCGCCCCTCTCATCAGATATTTTAACCATGGGCACTTATAAACCTTTTGTCATTTATAGACAATTACTGTTTTACTCTAATGCTTTGACAGAAGTAAGATTCCTGGAAAGGACCCTTCTNAGGCTCCAGGCTCTGAGCTGGCAGTCAGCACAGAGCCCGACGCGGGGCTCGAACCCACGAACCTCGAGATCATGACCTAAGCGAAAGTCGGACGCTTAACCGACTAAGCCACCCAGGCGCCCCTAAAGCTACTCATTTCAATTAAAACTTGGAAGCTCCAAAAAAATTGCCTCATTTCTATTGTTGTTATAAGATGTGCCATATGGTTTTAGAGTTACTGTGGTGTGGGATAATGTCACACCTCAAAAGCTTTGTATGAAACTTGTATGAAGTAGCATGATGTCCTTGAAAAAAGGATGAGCTGAGATTTCAGATATTTAAATGTTACCCCACCATTGACTAAACATGGCCCCTCCGGGCCTCAGTTGCTGTTTCTGGCCACACACTGAAATTGCAAAGCCTGATATCATTATTTGGCTATTGCTTTTCCCTCATCCACAGTCATAGCCAAAAGTGGGATTTCTCCGTAGTTTCCCAGGGCTCATGGTCATCCCTTCCTTCACATTCCCACTGGTCTGACTTTAGTTTGAGTCCTTGTTACTTCACATCTGGCTTGTTACAATGGTTTCCTAGATAGCATTCTCCCCTCAAATATATCCTACAAGATGCTACCAGCTTGTCTGCGTAAACCATTACTTAGTTTATGTCGCTCCTCTCAAATTCTTCAATGCCTCTAAAGGAAAAGTCGCCCTTGGTGTGACAACTCATCCCTCTCTCATCTGCTCAAGAACATTTTTCTAGAGCTTGCCCCAGGTGTTTTCCCTACTTAGATCTTTGCTGTCCATCACATCACTGTACTTAATGCCTTCTTCATAAAGGCATACACTAGGTCAGTAGTCTTCCTGGGATACCCTGTTCAGAAGCACCCTCCTGTCTTGTATGGTCCCTTCCCACTATTATCTCTCAATCTTCTTTCAAATATGAAGTCCCACAGCCTCTCAGAAAGTTTCCTAAGATTTCCAGTGATTCCTCTAATATGTACTTACTGTTTGTACAATGTATATGGTACCTACTGTGTTTGACCTTGTCATATACACTTTTCTTCTCCCTCCATTGCTTTCTTTCACCTCATTTCAACTGTCCAAGGGGAAGGAGATACAAACTGCCATAATAAAGTAGGCTTTACATTGGGTTCCCTGGGAAGAGTAAAGAAATACTCGGCACCATCCTCTGGATTCAATGCATATTCATAATTGTCTAAAACTAAGACGTTTTGGAAGATAGAGACATATTCATACATATAAATAAAAGTATAAAGTCTTTCCAGTTAGGCTGTAAGCCTCATCATTACAATCATAATCTTCAAAACTTTTGTGTCCTCTGAGCTTTGTCATGGAAGGCATCCAAAGAATGATTGAATGGCCGATTTTATTTTGCATATGGTTTTCTATTTGAAAACTACCAGTGAAATAAAAATAGTATCCAGACTTGGGAGATAGCGTGGTTACTATAAAATCCACTTTGCACTAAAAAAAATTTACTATATATATATGTGTGTATGTGTGTGTGTAGTAGATTTTATATATATATATGTATATATATATAAATGATATATGTTAATATATATATTTAAAAGAAACATCTCTGTTTAAATATGCCTCTTGAGGTCTAAGAATAAAGATTTTCTTGAGGGTCCCAGTTGACTTATTGTACATTCCAAAGAAAATGGATTTCACTAGATTCTTAAACTTAAATTCTCAGATTTTTGACATGGAGTTGGAGATTATCTATGTAGCTTCATTTTTTTTGTTTTTGTTTTTTTTGTTTTTGTTTTTTTTTTTGACAAGCTGGGTAAGGCATAGGCATAGTGTGTTGTTTTATGGCCACATGTGCATCAGTCTTCTTTTCATCTTTTCCCTTTTGACCTAAGCATATTTGGTGTGTGTGTGTGTGTGTGTGTGTGTGTGTAGATTTTACTGGTATAGCTGTCTGCCTTGCTTTACCTATAAGAGTTTGTTTACTCTCACCTCATTTTTTGGTCCCTAAACTTTTTATTTTTTCAGTATAAAAAGGATAGCATCTCTGTCTATATCCTGCAGTATTCACTGCAGTATTTGTAAGTCTTAGCTCTGATATTTTTTTGAAAAAGTGAATTGCTGTAGTTAGGTATATTTCTTCATGATTACTTGATGTGATCTCTTTTTAATCTATGCATGTAGTAATGTTATTCCTCTCAAACTAGAATGCCTATCTTTTAAAAGAGCAACAGCTAAATGCAGTGGTTCTTAAAGTGTGGTCCTCTTCAGCATCATCTGGGAATTTGCTAGAAAGGTGCAATCTCAGATCTCACCTATTGTATCAGGAACTCTGGAGCTGGGACCAACAACCTGGGTTTAAACAAGCCCTCCAGGGAATTCTGATGCAAGAGTAAGTTTGAAAACAACTGGCTTAGTTGTTAACCACATGAGCTCTGGACCAGACTGCCTGAATTTATTTATTTTTTATTTTTTTAATGGTTTTTTTTTTTTTTTTTAATTTCTAGGAGAGAGAGAGAGACAGCGTGAGCAGGGGAGGGTCAGAGAGGGACGGAGTCACAGACTGAAACAGGCTCCAGGCTCTGAGCTGGCAGTCAGCACAGAGCCCGATGCGGGGCTCGAACCCACAAACCGTGAGATCATGACCTAAGCGAAAGTCGGACGCTTAACCGACTAAGCCACCCAGGTGCCCCAGACTGCCTGAATTTAAATAGTTAACTCTCAAGTCACATAACCTTCCTATGCCTTTTTCCTCATCAATGAATGGGATAATAATACACTATCCACATATTGTTGTGGAGAGTTTAAACTGAGATAATACATGAGTAAAGTTTAACAAGGCCTGGAACCTGCTGAGCATTTCATAAATTTTAGCTATTATTGTTCAAATTTCACCCGTTCTCAAATGTTAGAGTACCTCTTCCTCTTGGTCATCTTTCCTGTCTTCACTGAGCTGGCCCCTTCCCCTCTCTTGGATGCCCTTGTCACTGAGTCAAATAGTGATCTCCTCTTTACAAACATTTATTTTTCTTGAAAAACCAAACCTAGTGATGAGCAAACAGAGAGAATAGTACAACACATTTAATTTTTTCTTAGGTCTGTTTTCTGTTTATAATTTCCTTATGGCCCACATGATTTTTTTTCAGACCTTGGGAATGTGAACCAGTACTTATTTTCATTGCTTGTAGAATTGATACGTGGATGGATGGGAATGTGCTTTTGCCCTGTCTTCAGTGATGAATCATTCTTGTTTGTTCTAGATGCTTCTGGACTTGTTATCCTGTGTCATTTCTAACTGGTGCCAGTTTTTGACAAATGATAGCAGCAAGGCATGGTGTGCTACCTCAGGTTCTTATTTTCTCTGAGTGTTTGGATGTAATAATTTTAGAGATGGCCACATGGCTAATGAGTCTTGCCCTCAGGAGCTCAGCACAGAGGGAGCCCTCACTAGCCTATCAGACACCTTCTTTGAAAATGGTAGAAATGTGAGAGAACAAGATGAATGGACATTTGTGTATCATATTCTTTGAGAATTGAATAGAGGATTTATGGTGTTCCCTGACTTGACACACTTCACACTTGTCATGTTGGCACATTGCATTATACTCTGCTGCCCATGGGGCTTTTGATGATGTTTCAGAAACAAGTAATAGATGTCTCTGTGCTGTATCCATACATTTGCAGAGAAAGATCCAATATTAAAAACAAAGGTACAGTAAAAACCATCCCCATCAACCAAACACAAAAGCCTTACTCGGCTCTCTGTTGCCTTGTTAGTCCCGATCCCTCACCTAGACACGTATAGCCCTTCTCAAGCTAGAGATGATCCACCTGAAGTAACAGCTTAGGCATATTTTAACACCTCCTTAGGGATATACAATGGATGGCTGTTTTAAGTGCAATATAAGCCACAGTGCAATATAAAGAATACTGGGTTAAATATCATAAACTCTTAATTCTAACCCTGACTTGGCCATGGCCTGCTGTGTTGATTGAGGTTGAATGAATCTCTTATGGCAATCTCCCAATTTCCTCCTCTGCCACATGGGCACAAGAACTCCTGGCTAGTTTACCTCCCAGAAGGAATACATAACGTATTTTGAAAAGTATGGAAACAAGAGAAAACCACCTCTATGACCACTGACGAGGCAGTTGGAATACAAAGCAGTTTGTCCTCAGTTTTACAGAAATAGAAATAGAACCTTTAAAAGGATGAGTGAGATTTCTTTTCCCCAAAGAACACTATAAGTGATGGACAGAGAAAGTCTGGATTCTTGTCTTCTGGTCCTTAGTTGAGGTGCCCTGAGATTACTACCAACACCCCATGTTCAGAGGATCACTACAGGCTTGATAAGTGAGAAATCAGCAACAGCTACACTTCATTTGAGGTTAGAGGCATTCTGCCCACCTTTTGGATGGAATTCTATAGCAGTTCTTGAAAGAGAAGGGCCCCAAATATTGGCTTTTGTCACGTTTCCCACTAGCCAGGTAGGAGAGAAACTACAAATGGATTTATTATTAAGGAAAAGGTTTTTTAAAAAATACTTTTAATGTTTATTTTATTTTTGAGAGACAGAGAGAGAGACAGCACGAGTGGGGCAAGGGCGGAGAGAGAGAGAGGGAGGGAGACTCAGAATCCAAAACAGGCTCCAAGCTCCAAGCTCTCAGTACAGAGCTGTGAGCACAGAGCCCAACATGGGGCTCAAACTCACAAACTGGGAGATCATGACCTGAGCTGAAGTCTGATGCTTAGCCAACTGAGCCACCCAGGCACTCCTTAAGGAAAAGTTTTAATTGGTTATTTCTTAGACAACTGAGTTAGTAAACTGAGAGTCTCACTGAATGCATGGAAATAGTGAGGACTGTATGTTTAATACCTTCTGTGAAATTAGGACTTTCTATTTCATATTTGTAGATCTTCCTTATATGTGTCATACTTTTACCACTATAATGTCATGATGTGCAGAAACTTTGATTTTTCTCTCTTTGTCATCCTCTCCAATGCTCATTAAATATAGGTTTATCAACTTGAAGTGAAGAAAGATTGAAACCATCTGGAATAAGAGGAAGAGAAAAATCTCTGAGTCTACACTATCTCATCTCATCTCATCTCATCTCATCTCATCTCATCTCATCTCATCTCATCTCATCTCATCTCATCTCATCATCTCATCTCCTCTCACCCTCCAAATAAATTAGCATCCCTTTAAGACATTATCTGTTGGGTCTGACTCCAACAGATATTCCCAACTCCAGTATTCTTGTTCTGATATAGAACTTTTGTGGGATTGTCTTAAACTTCTTGTGAGCTTTCATGTTTAATCCAGTGATGCTGGAGTTACTGACAGTTTTGCCTTTGTGTGATGTGCCTTTAGGCATGCAGTCTAGCATTTTTTTCTTCCCTATTTGTGCCACAGAGGTTAACACCAGCTTCCTCAGAGTCCTCCTCAAAGGATCTTGAATCAAGGAGGTAGTCCTGAGACATGCTAAGGGAACATCAGAGGAAGCAGTGATAGTAAAGACAGGACTGAATTTTTAGACCCACTGATATCTAAGTCTCAACCAAATATACACCCTGGTTAGCATTTGGATCACTAATTATACTGCTGAGTTCATAAGAAGAGTACATATAATGTTTAATAGAATAGCTATCAGTCCGCATCGGTAAATTAAAGTGATTCAGTTTCTGTATATGTAGTGAGGCTCTTCCATTATTTGTCTATTGGTGTATAACAAATTTTGCCAAAATTTAGCAGCTTGAAACAATACGCATTTATTATCTCATTTTTCTGTGGTTCAGGAATCCCAGACACAGCTTAGCTGGGTCTTCTGCTCCGGTATCTTTATAAGCCTGCAATCAAGGTGTGAGGCCAGAGGCTGCATTCTCATCTCACGGCTGAACTGTGGAAGGATCTGCTTCCAAGCTCACTTATGTGGTTGGTGGTAGGACTCCATTTTTCTTAGGGTATTGGATAGAAGGCTTTGGTTCTTTGCTGCCTGTTAGCTGAAGGTCACCCTCAGTTCCTTGCCATATGGGGCTCTGCAACATGGCAGCTTGCTTCATCAAGTATGCAAGCCTAGAAGATGATTAAGGGAATCTGCCAGTAAAATGGAAGCCACAATCTTTTGTAATCTGATCACAGTAGTGGCATCCTATCTCTTTGACCTTATTCTGTTTATTAGAAAGCAAGTCACTAGTTCTTGCCTGCCTTCATTGGTAGAGAATTCCACAAACTGTGAATACCATGAGATGGGGATCATTGGAGGCCATCTTAGAAGTCTGCCTCTGAAAAAGAGAATCCATCATGCTTATTGAATGTGTTATGAACACTAGGTTTGGATGATGCTAAACATAATCAAGTAGTTGTCCAGAGAGCTCTTAATGGGAGAGTTTGACCTATTCCTAATTTCTTTCCTTGCTTCTGAAAATAATTATTTGAAATTTTGGTAACTTAATAATACTTTTTGTTACCTCAGAGTCTTAAAAAAAAAAAAAAAAAGCCTTCCTCAATTTTCTAGGAATTCATACATCATTACTGTACTTTACTGGTACAGTAACTGATTCTCATAGTTCTTGGTGAAGGTTACCATTCATTGTGCTGGTGATTAGGGACCACCAACAGGCTAGAGTTACGATATTCATGGGAGAGATTATTAGACCCTGTATTTGGGTGTCCTGAGCATACCCTTTTATGTTCCTTGTGTCTTCTCTGCAAACTGTAAGCCCAAATAGCTTTTTTACAGTTGGCTACAATATAATTTGGAGATTGGATGAAGATGCTTTTAACTCTTTGTAGGAGATGCATTAAGTATTGGAGGTTATTATTTAATGAAAATAGCTAGTTTTAAGGTCTTTAAGGTCCATTACATTGCTACTATCTTATTATCAGATTCTCGTTGTTTCTTGCCCTGTTCCCCTCCCCGTCTATTCTGCACACTGCAGGTATAGTAATATTTATAAGATGCTCATTTGATCATATCACTTGAAACTTAGAACTCTGCAGCAATATGCAAGGGTCATCAGGATATAGGGTCAGGTGAACAAAGCAGGGTTATATATACATATTGCTTATATATGCAAAACATATTGCTTGAAGGATACTGAGAAAATTTGTTTTAGTAGTTTTCATGGCTAGGGGAAGGACAGAAGAGAGATCCTCTTTTTAAATTGTAAACATTTTGTACTTTTAGATTTTGCACCATGTGACTTGTGACTATATAACCTAATTACAAATCCAAATGAAACTCTTCCATGCCCTGAACACCTTTAGAAAAGGTTCAGATTCTTTACCTGGAGGACTCTTGTGATGTTCTCTTTGCCAACTTTGCATCATATTAGGCTGCCTTCACTCCTCTTCTCCTCTCCCCTGCATATACCCTGTGGTCCAAGCACCTCCCAAGTACAGTTATCTGTGGACTTGCTGAGCCAAGTCCAGGCCTCCACATGTTTTGACACTTGTACCTTTGTCTCTACTATCCCTTCTTCTCATTATGACTTTCATCACTTTTCCTTCAGCTAATTTCAACCCATCCTCCAGGGCCTTCTTTCTGATTACTCCACGATGGACCTTGTGCCACTTCTTTATACAGATTTTGAGTGTAGCATTTGTTGCGTTCTGTTTTCAGCAGATACCAGTCTCTGCAAACACAGGGATACAAAAAGTAAAAATTTTATTTTATTTTTATAACTCCTATCTTAGGTCAGGTTCCTATCTTAGGTCAGGTTCCTCAGAAGCAAACCTTGAGAAGCAAATCTTCAGAAATATTTGTCTGCAAGCTACTTATCAAAAAAGTGCCTTCAGAAGAAACCAAGAAGGTGGGGAGCAGGAGCAATAAGGGGAAGACATCAAGAGGGGTACAGTTTCAGGCCAAGTCCCAGAGAGGGTGATGTCAGCCCCATCCTGCAGGGAAACATACTCTGTAGTAAATTCATGATTCTGGTTCAGTGTTTAAAGTCTGTCTCCCCTAATAAAATATGAGCTCCAAGAGGGTGGAAACTGTATTTTTTTATTCATGGATGTATTCTAAGCAGTTAGAACAGTGCCTGCAAATAGTAGTCATTTATTGAATAAGTGGATAAACTACAGGCCTTTCCTTGTCGTTTTGACAAAGAGAAGCATATTCATCTATTCATCATACAAGTTATGGGCAACTACTATGTCCCAGGCACTATTTAGGGAATACAGTAATGAAAAAAAATACTCGATATATCTGCTCTCAAGGAGTTTCTAATGGAAAACATGGGCACTGCATCACAATATAGTACAGGGAAAATCTATGAGGAAGTCCCAGCCCCATATACAGAGATATCATTAGTGAGTGCATCCTAACTTGGGTGCAAAAGGTTATATGAGACCTACAACCCCCTACAGCTTTCCCTTGGTGAGCTCATGCAGCCTCATGCTGTAAATACCAGCTATATGCTGATAACACCAAATTTGTTTTTCCCACTCGGACCTCTCCCAAATACTGGACTTATATAGCCAGTTGCCCAGGAAGCAAGTTGCAGTTTTGCTTCTTGGTTCTTTCCAAGTCTTCCCTTGGTTCTTTCAAAGTATCTGTCACAGAACCAATTTCAGAGATTCACCTCACCCACTAATTCATTTGCTTTCCTTCTTCTTCTGTCCTTCAAGACTCAGGAATCTTCATCTCATTGAGAGTATGGTAGTTGGGGTGGGTGGATGTAGGAGGATTACATGAGATCTTGTGTCATGGTGAATTCTTCCAAATCTGCCATGTATACCATACTTTTTATTCCCTGGGTCCAGCAGATCCTGGATTTTGCTCTTCAGAAAGTCTTGTCTTTTTCCTTTTCTGGTTTAACAATCCTGATACCTAGTTTGAATGAAAGAAGGGACATGAAGTAAAAAGAAATTATAGGGAATGAAAAGAAAATCAGCTGACATATCTAAACATTTTTCCATATTAACTTGGAATTAGGTGTTTAAGGGTCTCTCTTCCTATTATATTTTGAGCACCTTGGGGGCAAGAACTGATCCTTATTCATCTTTGTAACATCAGCATTGGTGCAATACCTGATCAACAATAGACGAGCTATTTGAACTAAACCAAGGGTACTCGAACACTCCATGTCTTCATTCCACTTTTTTCTAGCAAGGAAAAGCAGTATATTGTAGTAGCTAAAATCATAGGCTCCAAACACAGACATCCTGGGTTAAAATTCTGGTTCTGCCCATTATTAGCTCTTTTATCTTATCAGTTATTACTGTCTTCCTGCCTCACTTTCCTTCTCTGCAAAACAGGAATATGGATAATGATTTGGTTTCTCTGATATGGTTGTTGTGTAAGTAAATTAGTTAATACACTTAAAATGGTAGGCCAGTTCTTGGTACAGACTATATGTAAATGTAAGCTATGATTATCCCCTTTTCTTAAAATTCCCGTCTTTGTCAGCCTGGTTAATTTCTGCTTCCCCATTTCCTTCAAGTGTTCTTTCAAAAGGCTTTGCTCTTTCTCCAGAAAGAATCCCTTTTCCCCCAGGTTAAGCTGAGAGCTGCTCCTTTATGCTTCCTTCCTTAGCTATGTGTTCTTCAACCTTTTGTAAGACATATCCCATTGTATTATAAAGGATGGTTCTGCATCCTCTTGGGACTGGCCTATACCTTGTTATTCATCTTATATCCCTGGCCCTCATCACCCTGTCTGGCACATAGCTGATACCAAACAAATGCCATCAGAAAAGTGAGTAAAGATTCACCTGCTCTAATTACTGCTCTTACAGCTAGCTTGGAGGTGCAACTTTGCATCTACCCAATGAATGCCTTCATTTTCTGTATCTGGGATCAGTCTTGCCCACAATAAATGGGATTCTTGGTTCCTTCAATAAACTCAGAAAATGTGACTCACTGGGGGCAGAATGCCTTTGAAGGAGATATGTGTGCTGGTCTCCTCTTTGAACTATATTATAGAATGATTCATCTTCCATGAGCCGCATAACCTCAAATCAGGGCTCCTATCCTCCCTCATCTTTCATTCCTTCTTCAGTTGCCCATTGTTTCTCCCTTCTTCCTGTTTCATCCATCTCACCTCCTGCCAGGCCTGTGCAGACACAGACACGCACGCACACCTTTGATCCTGCTGACACCAATGGCACTAAGGAAAGAAGTTCAATATGTCCACTGGCGTCAAAATATAGTAATAACAATCCTTCAAAATGACAATCACAGGCAGCCTAGGGGCATTCAGGGGCTCTTCTGCTTTGTGCTTTGTGTAGCCTTTAGTGTTTTTCTTTGGTGTTTGAAAGCAAAGGTAACTGTAGTTTGCCCTACCAGAGAAGTGCTAGTGAGCTGGCATTCAACAAACATACAGTTATGGCACTCCCGTGGTGAGGAACAGGCAGAGTGGGGGGTTGTTTTGTGCCCCATCTCACAGACTCCAGCAAAGCGTGATCTTCCTTTTGCAACCAGTTACTCAGCTGCATTTCATGTTTGTGATTGTGTTGACAAGGAAAAAGGCACCATTTCTGGCAGTATCTCTTAGCTTCCTGAGTTGCCTCGGGCACTAAGAGAATGCAGGAGGCACAGACTGACTTGGTTGCCACCTGACACCTCTTCTGCTTAACTAAGCCCAGAGTACCCACTGGGACTCGATGAGCAGCAAACTACAACATCCTAACCAGGCAGCTGCTCACTGGATCTCCATTCATCTTCCTAGTGTGCTCCCGTTCCTCTTTCCCACCAAGAATAACCCAACATCCAATGCAGGGGAAACAGACAACTAGAACAAACTGTGTCCAACTCCTCTAGTAGAGAACCAAGACAGACATGGTCAGTGTTTTTTAATTTTATTTTTTATTTTATTTTATTATTATTTTTTTTTAATTTTCTATTGATCCTGTCAGTAGGGGCAAAAAAAAACAAAAACAAAAAAAACAAAAAACCCAAAAAACAAAAACACTGCAACCTCAAAATCAACTGCCATCCTAAGCTGCACATAGCCAGCAGCTTCTAACTCTCAACATTTAATGTTTTGTTTTGTTTATACCAGGAAAATACAGTTTTTTATTTTAGGATGGTGGCTGGTTAAAGGAATCATAAAACAACTTAGATGTTTCTTGGTGATCCACCAGCTATGTTAGATCAATATTTGATAATTTATAAATGAATGAGACACATACAGATTAGATTTTCTTCTGAATGCAATGTTAATCTTCATTTAGTGTTGTCGGGGACACTTGAAATACAGATTGCCATATCTGAAGATGGGGCATTACTAGATGTGCTGGTAAATAGCCTGGTATAATTGTGTTGAATGACATTTTTTTTCTTGCTCTTTTAATTGGTTGGGAGAGTGATGCCAGTGTCTACATATTCCATAACATTTTCAAAGATGAGCTTTAATCATCTTGTTACAGTAACCAAAGGGGAAAAATCAAGAACATGAGTCTAGAGGATAAAAAAACTCAGCTTTTATATAATTTAAAAAATTCTTTTTCCTAAAATTTTTAATGGCAACATACATTGTCTCCTTGAGTGAGGGAATTTTCAGAAGTTTGCAGAAAGTTTCAGCAAAGTAATGTAAAAAATTTTTTTCTTAACTTTGAAAACTGCCTTTACCAATCAATGGTTGAAGTGAGATAAACTTAACAATACATCTAAAGCTTAAAACTGTCCAAAATAGTTGGGGGGAAAACTATTAAAGGATATGTATTGCCTACTTTTTTTATCTTTAATACATAATTTTTGGATATAGAGGTTCCTTGCCCTATGGGTTATTTGGAAAGCTAAACAAATGCTAAAAATGATCTATGTTTGCCATCTGAAAATCAATCCTAAACTATTGTTTTAAACATCCAGTTAGCTGAGCTTTGGCCATCCACTTTTGTTGTAGAAGGGCTCAACTGTTTTGGCTCTATACCTGTATAGAATACAAGAGCTAACACATGTTGAATGCTTATCATGGGCCAGACATTCTCCTGAGATCTTCACATTATTCTCCCAGTTAATCATTATAACAATGCTATGAAGTTATTATTGTTGTACCCATTTTACAGATAAAGAAACTAAGACACAGAGAAGTTATATAATTTGTCCCAGTGATGGAATAGAATTTTGAACTAACCACTATGCTAAAGAAAATTTCAGAGCTGAATGATATCTTGGAAATAACTGTCCCAGAGATGAGAAAATTGATTCTAAGATGAAAGTATCTTGTTTAGGTTGATATAACCATCATGGAGAGACATGGAGTGTGGTGAGAAGAGCACCTAAAACAGATTCTAGTCAAGAGTGGGATTTTGCTTCATGTGGCCATGTTTCTTGTTTTATTTTTTTTTAATTTTTTTAAAATGTTTTATTTATTTCTAGGAGAGAGAGAGAGACAGCGTGAGCAGGGGAGGGTCAGAGAGAGAGGGAGTCACAGACCAAAACAGGCTCCAGGCTCTGAGCTGGCAGTCAGCACAGAGCCCGACGCGGGGCTCGAACCCACGAACCGTGAGATCATGACCTAAGCGAAAGTCGGACGCTTAACCGACTAAGCCACCCAGGCGCCCCCATGTTTCTTGTTTTATGACCAGGGAAAGTCAATCATCCTATTGATACTCAGTGTCTTTACATGGAAATATGAGATAATTTAATATTCAACCAGTATGTAGCAAATACCCAGCCTGTACTACATATGAGCATAGAATACAGCCTCCCACCCCATCCCTGTTTCCCAGAGGCATTCACATTCTAGTGGGAAGCTGATGGAAACAGAATTATGCAAGGGCTATGTTGTATCAGAAAAGTATGTGCATGGGGCTCCTGGGTGGCTCAGTTGGTTAAGTGTCCGACTTTGGCTCAGGTCATGATCTCACGGTTAGTGGGTTCAAGCCCCGCGTCGGGCTCTGTGCAGACAGACAGCTCAGAGCCTGTAGCCTGCTTGAGATTCTGTATCTCCCTCTCTCTCTGACCCTCCCCTGCTCACATACTCTCTCACTCTCTCAGAAATAAATACAAATATTAAAAAAGAAAGAAAGAAAGAAAGAAAAGTATGTGCAAGGTATAGGATGCCTTTCCAAAGACACAGTTTGGTTTTGAAACTGGGTTTGGTAAATGTAAATTCAATATGTTGAAGGTTAGATGGGTCATTTGCATCTGGAAAAGTGGTAAGAGATGATTTCAGAGAGGTAGGTGGAGCTGGTGCTACATGTCATTCTAAGTAGTTTAAACGTGGACATGCAGTTCATGGGAAGTTATTCTTTTTTATTTTAATTCCAAGATAGTTAACATACAGTGTTATAGTAGTTCCAGGTGTACAATGTAGTGATTTAACAATTCTGCACATTACTGAGCACTCATCCTAAGTGTACTCTTGATCCTGTTAACCACCTTCCCACCTCCATTCTCCCTCCTATCTACTCTCTGGTAACCATCAGTTTCCTCTTTATTGGTAAGAGTATGTTTCTTGCTTTGTCTCTTTTTTATTTGTCCATTTGTTTCTTAAATCCCACATAAGAGTGAAATCATATCATATTTGTCTTTGACTAATTTTACTTAGCATTATGTTCTTGAGCTCCATCCATGTTGTTGCAAATGGCAAAATTTAATTCTTCTTTATGTGTGAGTAGTATTCCATGGTGTATACATATCACACCACCTCTTCTTTATCATTTATCTATCAGTGGACACTTGGGCTGTTTCTATACTTTAGCTACTGTAAATAAGGCTGCAGTAAACATAGCGGTGTATATATCTTTTTGAATTACTGTTTTCATGTTCTTTGGGTAAATATCCAGTAGTAGAATTACTGGAATATATGGTAATTTTATTTTTAATTTTTAAAGCAACCTCCATACTGTTTTCCAGAATGGCTGTATTTCCATCCACCAGCAGTGCATGAACAATCCTTTTTTTCCATATCCTTACCAACACTTCTTATCCTTTTGGTTTTAGCCATTCTGACAGGTGTGAGGCAATATCTAATTGTGGTTTTGATTTGCATTTCCCTGATGATGAGTGGTGTTGAGCATATTTTCATGTGTTTATTAGCCATCTGTATGCCTTCTTTGATGAAGTGTCTGTTCATATCTTCTGCCCATTTTGTAATTGGATAATATTTGTTGTTCAGGTGTTGAGTTGTTTTAAGTTCTTTATATGTTTTGGATACTAACTCTTTATTGGATATGTCATTTGCAATTATATTTTCCCATTCAGTAGGTTGGTTTTGTTGATTGTCTTCTTTGCTGTGCAGAAGGTTTTTATTTTTTATTATTTCCAGTAGTTTATTTTTGCTTTTATTTCTCTTGCTTCAGGAGACCTGTCTAGAAAAATGTTGCTGTGTCTCTCATCAGAAGTATTATTCCCTGTGCTCTTTCCTAGGATTTTATGGTTACTGGTGTCACATTTAGGTCCTTAATCCATTTTGAGTATGTGTGTGTGTGTGTGTGTGTGTGTGTGTGTGTGTGTATGTATATGTATATGTACACACACACACACACACACACACACACTATAAGAAAGAAGCCCAGTTTCATTCTTTTGCATGTAGCTGTCCAGTTTTCCCAACACCATTTGTGAAGAGACTTTTTCCCATAGCATGTTCTTACCTCCTTTATTAAAGGTTAATTAACCATTTAATCATGAGCTTATTTTGAGGCTCTCTATTCTGTTCTGTTGATCTATGTATCTATTTCTGTGCCAGTACCATATTGTTTTGATTATTACAGCTTTGTAGAGTACCTTGAAATCTGGGGTTGTGATACTACCAGTATTATTCTTCTTTTTCAAGATTGCTTTGGCTATTTGGAGTCTTGTGGTTCCATATAAATTTTAGGATTGTTTGTTCTAGCTCTGTGAAAATGTGTTGTTGGTATTTTAATAAGGATTGTATTAAATGTGTAGATTTCTTTGGGTAGCATGGACATTTTAATACTATTGGTTCTTCCATTTCATGAGCATGGAATTATTTGTTTGTGTTGTTTTCAGTTTCTTTTATCAGTATTTTATAGTTTTCAGAGTACAGGTTTTTCACCTCTTTGGTTAAATTTATTCCTAGGTATTTTAGTATTTTTGGTGCAGTTGTAAATGGGATTGTTTTCTTAATTTATTTTTCTGCTTCTTCATTATTAGTATAGAAATGCAGTGGATTTCTATATATTGATTTTGTATCCTATGACCTTACTGAATTCACTGATCATTTCTAGTAGTTTTTTTTGGTGAGGTCCTTAGGGTTCTCTATATATAGTTTCATGTCAACTGCAAATAGGGAATGTTTTACTTCTTTCTTACCAATTTGGTTGCCTTTTATTTCTTTTTCTTGTTTGTGTGCTGTAGCTAGGACTTCCAGTGTTATGTTGAAATAGAAATGGTGAAAAAGGACATCTTTGTCTTGTTCCTGATATTAGGGGGAAAACTCAATTTTTCACCATTAAGTATGATGTTAGCAATAGGTTTTTCATTGATGGCCTTTATTATGTTAAGATATGTTCCCATTAAACCTACTTTGTTGAGTATTTTTATCACAAATAGATGTGTTGTACTTTGTAAAATGCATTTTCTCCATATATGAATGATAATATGATTTTTATC
The DNA here is from genome assembly GCF_003009895.1 of Hyaena hyaena. Classification (NCBI taxonomy): domain Eukaryota; kingdom Metazoa; phylum Chordata; class Mammalia; order Carnivora; family Hyaenidae; genus Hyaena; species Hyaena hyaena. The sequence continues at coordinate 333,461 of NW_024081016.1, forward strand.
CTTTTCTAGTTGATGTGATGTATCACATTGATTGATTTCAGACATTGAACTACTCTTGCATCCCAGGAATAAATCCTACTTGATTGTGGTGAATGATTTTTTAAAATGTATTCTTGGGGATTCAGTTTGCTAATAATTTTGTTGAGGATTTTTGCATCTGTGTTCATCAGAGGTATTGGCTTGTAGTTTGTTTGTTTTTTCCCCCAGTGTCTTTATCTGATTTTGGTATCAGGGTAATGTTGGCCTCATGGAATGAGGCCATCTAGATGCCCTCTTTGGAGAAGTGTCTGTTCACGTCTTCTGCCCATTTCTTCACTGGATTATTTGTTTTTTGGGTGTGGAGTTTGGTGAGTTCCTTATAGATTTTGGATACTTGCCCTTTATGTGAGATGTCATTGGCAACTATCTTTTCCCATTCTGTCAGTTGCCTATTAGTTTTATAAATTGTTTACATTACAATGCAAAAGCTTTTTATCTTAATGAAGTCCCAATAGTTCATTTTTGCTCTTGATTCCCTTGCCTTTGGGAATGTATCAAGTAAGAAATTGCTGCAGTTGAGGTCAAGGAGGTTGTTTCCTGCTTTCTTCTCTAGGGTTTTGATAGTTTTGTGTCTCACATTCAGGTCCTTTATCCATTTAGAGTTTATTTTTGGGTATGGTGTGAGACAGTGATCCAGTTTCATTCTTCTGCATATTGCTGCGAAGTTCTCCCAGCACCATCTGTTAAAGCAGCTGCCTTTTCTCCATTGGATACTCTTTTCTGCTTTGTCAAAGATTAAGTGGCTGTACATTTGAGGGTCCAATTCCGAGTTCTCTGTTCTGTTCCATTGATCTGTGTGTCTGTTTTTGTGCCAATACCATACTGTCTTGATGATGACAGCTTTGTAGTACAGTCTAAAGTCTGGGATGATGATGCCCCCCCGTTTTAGTTTTCTTTTCAATATTACTTCGGCTATTTGGGGTCTTTTGTGGTTCCATACAATTTTAGGATAGTTCGTTCTAGTTTTGAGAAGAATGCTGGTGCAATTACAGTTGGGATTGCATTGAATGTGTAGATTGCTTTGGGTAGTAATGGCATTTTAACAATATTTATTCTTCCGATCCATGAGCATAGAATGTTTTTCCATTTCTCTGTGTCTTCTTCAATTTCCTTCATAAGTTTTCTATAGTTTTCATCATACAGATCTCCTATATCTTTGGTTAGGTTTATTCTTAGGTATTTTATGTTTTTTTTGTGCATTTGTGAATGGGATCACTTTCTTGATTCCTCTTTCTGTTGCTTCACTGTTGGTGTATAAAAATGCAACCGATTTCTGTACGTTGATTTTGTACCCTGTGACTTTGCTGAATTCATGGATCAGTTCTAGTAGGCTTCTGGTGGAGTCTGGTTGGGTTTTCTATGTAGAATATCATGTCGTCCGAGAAAAGTGAAAGCTTGACTTCTTCTTTGCCAATTCTGATGCCTTTTATTTCCTTTTGTTGTCTGATGGCTGAAGCTAGGACTTCCAGCACTATGTTAAACAACAGTGGTGAGAGTGGACATCCCTGTCGTGTTCCTGATCTCAGGGGGAAAGCTGTCAGTTTTTCCCCATTGAGGATGATGTTAGCTGAGGGCTTCTCATAGATGGCTTTTATGATTAAGTAAGTTCCTTCTATCCCAACTTTCTCGAAGATCTTTATTAAGAAGGGATGCTGTATTTTTTCAAATGCTTTTTCTGCATCTGCCAACAGGATCATATGGTTTTTATCTTTTCTTTTGTTGATGTGATGTATCACATTGATTGATTTGTGAATATTGAACCAGGCCTGTAACCTAGGAATGAATCCCACTTGATCTTGGTGAATAATTCTTTTTATGTGCTGTTGGATTTGATTTGCAAGTATCTTGTTGAGGATTTTTACATCTGTATTCATCAAGGATATTGGCCTGTAGTTCTCTTTTTTTTGCTGGGTCTCTGTCTGGCTTGAGAATCAAAGTGATGCTGGCTTCATAAAATGAGTCTGGAAGTTTTCCTTTGATTTATATTTTTTGGAATAGCTTGAGAAGAATTGGGATTAATTCTGTTTTAAATGTCTGGTAGAATTCCCCCAGGGAAGCCATCTGGCCCAGGGCTCTTATTTGTTGGGAGATTTTTGATAACTGATTTGATTTCCTCTGTAGTCATGGGTCTGTTGAGATTTTCTATGTCTTCCCGTGTGAATTTTGGTATTGAGTGTGTGTTTAGGAATTTGTCCATTTCTTCTAAGTTGTCCAATTTGTTGGCGTACAATTTTTCATAGTATTCCATGATAATTGCTTTATTTCTGAGGGTTTGGTTGTAGTGTAAGTCCATTTTCATTCATGATTTTGTATATTTGAGTGCTCCCTTTTTTCTTTTTGAGAAGCCTGGCTAAAGGTTTGTCAATTTTGATTATTTTTTCAAAAAACCAACTCTTGGTTTCATTGATCTGTTCAACTTTTTCTTTGGCTTTTATATTGTTTATTTCTGCCCTTGTTTTTATTATTTCTCTACTCCTACTGGGTTTGGGGTGCTCTTGTTCCTCTCCTTCTAGTTCCTTTAGGTGCGCTGTTATATTTTGCTCTTGTGCTTTTATTAACTTATTGAAATAGGCTTGGAGTGCAATGTACTTTCCTCTTAGGACTGCCTTTGCTGCATCCTATAGAGTTTGGATAGTTCTATTTTCATTCTCATTAGTTCCCATATATTTTTACATTTCTTCTCTAATTGACTGATTGGCCCATTCATTCTTTAGTAGGGTGTTCTTTAACCTCCATGCTTTTGGAGGTTTTCCAGACTTTTCCCTGTGATTGATTTCAAGTTTCATAGCATTGTGATCTGAAAGTGTGCATGGTATGATCTCAATTCTTTTATATTTATTGAGGGCTGCTTTATGTCCCAGTATATGGTCTATCTTGGAGAATGTGCCCTGCGCACTTGAGAAGAACGTGAATTCCATAGCCTCAAGATGTAGAATTCTAAATATATCTGTCATATCTATCTGGTTCAATGTGTCATTCAAGCCCGTTGTTTCTTTAGTAGTTTCTGTCTAGTTGATCTATCCTTTGCTGTAACTGGAGTGTTAAGGTCCCCTGCTATTAGCACATTTTTATCTAAAAGATTGTTTTGTTTGTGATTAATTGTTTTATATATTTAGGTGCGTAGACATTTATAATTGTTAGCTCTTCCTAATGGATAGACCCTGTAATTATTATATAATGCTCTTCTTCATCTCTTGTTACTGTCTGTACTTTGAAGTCCAGTTTGTCTGATATAAGTGTAGCTACTCCAGCTTTCTTTTGACTTCCAGTAGCATGATAGATATTTCTCCATCCCCTTACTTTCAATCTGAAGGTGTCCTCAGAACTAAAATGAGTCTCCTGTAGACAGCAAATAGATGATTTTTGTTTTTTTATCCATTCTGCTACCCTATGTCTTTTGATTGGAGCATTTAGTCCATTTACATTTGGTGTTATTATTGAAAAATATGGGTTTAGAGTCATTGTGTTCTCTGTAGGATTCATGCTTGTGGTGGTGTCTCTGGTACCTTGTGTTCCTTGCAACATTTCCCTCATAGAGTCCCCCTCAGGACTTCTTGTAGGGCTGGTTTAGTGGTGATGAATTCTTTCAATTTTTGTTTATTTGGGAAGACTTTTACTTCTCTTTCTATTCTGAATGACAGGCTTGTTGAATAGAGGATTCTTGGCTGCATATTGTTTTTGTTCATCACATTGAAGATTTCCTGCCATTCCTTCCTAGTCTGCCAAGTTTCAGTAGATAGGTCTGTAACTACTCTTATAGGTCTCCCTTTGTATGTTAGGGCCTTTTATCCCTAGCTGCTTTCAGAATTCTCTCTTTGTCCTTATATTTTGCCAGTTTCACTATGATATGTTGTGCAGAAGATTGATTCAATTTACACCTGAGGTAAGTCCTCTGTGCCTCTTGGATTTCAGTGTCTGTTTCCTTCCCCATATTGGGGAAGTTCTCTGCCATAATTTGTTCAAGTACTCTGTCAGTGCCTTTCACTCTCTGTTCCGCTTCTGGAATTCCTATGATACAGATATTGTTCCATTTGATTGTATCACTCAGGTCTCGAACTCTCCTTTTGTTTTCCTGGATCAGTTTATCTCTCTTTTTCTCAGCTTCCCCTTTTTCTATAATTGTGTCTTCTAATTCACCTAACCTCCTCTCTGCCTCTCCAGTCTGTACATTGGATGCCTCCATTTTATTATGCATCTCATTTATAGGATTTTTTAACTCATCACAACTATTTTTAAGCTCCATAGTCTTTGCAGCAGTAGCTTCTCTGATGTCTTCCATGCTTTTTTCAATCCCAGTGATTAATTTTATGACTATTACTCTAAATTCTTGTTCAGTTATGTTGCTTATATCTGTTTTAAGCAGGTCTTTAGGTGTCATTTCTTCTTGGAATTTCTTTAGAGGAGAGTTCTTCCATCTCATCATTTTGGTTACCTTTCTGTCTCTTGTTTTAAAAGCTTGTTATATGCTCTGCACCTGCAAGTACTGCTATATTATCAACGGTTCATTGATTGTCTAGGGCCTGTCCATTCAGGAAGTGTTATTTTAATGTTGTCTCTTGTTCTCTCTTGTTGTTTGATTATTTTATTTCCCTACTCGTAGTGGTATTTGAGACTCTCCACCATGTGTACTTTGGCTGGTTATTTGAGGTAGCCCTGAAAGAGAAAACATACAGACAAACCCACAGGGAACAAAGGCATGCAAATGCACAGACAAATCCAACAAAGGAGCAAAGAGAAAGGAAAAAGAAAAATTAATAAGGAAAGACGAGAAAAAAGAAAGGAAAAGAAAAACAAAAGACAAAGGACAGTCTAAAAGTATAAAACCAGAATTCTCAGCTACAAATAGAGAGTAGGGTGTATGCAGTGCTGATGGAAGAGCATATACATAGAGAGAAATTTCAGGGTGGGGAGAAAGAGAAATTGGACAATTACCAGGCAGAAAGACTTAGAGGCTTAATTCAGAGAAAGAGGAGAATCATATGGTAGGAGGCGAGGAGAACAAAATGAGGATAGTGTTTCTCAGAGAAACTATATAGTCTGATTACTCCAGAGAGAGAGATAGAAAGGTAGTGGTGTAGGTATAGAATATACATCTAGAGAATGGATTAAATGTAACTGATTAAGCAAACCAATGGCCAGAGTGTCCAGTCCAGCAGAGGGGAGAGATTCGAATGAGACAAGGGGAAAATATACATGAATAGAAATAATTGATCTAGAATTAATCATGACATTGCATCCTTATTAGTCTTGCCACAGGCTCCGGTAAAAAAAAAAAAAGGAAAAAAAAAAAAACAGCCTTCTAGCGGGGATAGGCATGGTTTGGTGTAGGCAGGTCTTAGCCTACACTGCGGTCTGCCAGCCGCTCCCTGAGGTCTTGCCTTGGTGGTTGTGGGGAGCAAAATGGTGGTGCCTGAGTCTCCTCTGGAATCATGTGCCGCAAATCGCTCCCTTGGGTCCAACCTCCCTGTGTCATAGGTACAGCCAAGTTAGGCCATGTTCTATGTCCCAAGTCCCGCCTCGTTTCCAGGTCCCAGTCCGCCTGCTTTATTGATACCACGTGAAACACAGTCCCGCAGGTCAGCTGCTTCCCCACCACCGGCGATCAATCCTGGAGAGAGGTGGCACAACCTTGGGTTGGCTGCTTACCCGCCACCAGGGGTTGAGCCGGAAGGGCAGCGGAGCAGTTTCTCCTGGCGCCGCCTGGGACCGGGCACCCAGTTCAAAGTCAGTACCTCAGCTAGAACTAAGAACACTCTCCATCAGAGCCACAGTTTTTCTCTTCTACAGGGATAGTTCTATGAGCAGTTTCAGCTGCTCTTTCTTTTCCCCTCAACTCACCTCAGCTCTCAGGAGGGGATCTCCCTCCCCTCCCTCTGTGTCTCCAGTCCTGGCCCACTTTTATCTTCCCCAGTTTGCACTCAAGCACTTATGAAGTTGCCATCCCAGTGTACTCTGTCTCTTTCTCTTCCCAAACTCCTGTGGCTCAGTGTCCTATGGCTTCAGACATTCTCTGTTTGAGAGATGGGGGCAAGAGAAATCCACGGAGCTCCCTATCTCTCCACCATCTTGCCTCCTTTCTTCTATGGTTGCTTAAGTTTGACCCATTCTTTATTCTTTCCTCCCACATTTTAGGTATAGGTGTTATACTTTGCATCCTTTTATGTTGTGAATCCCTTGGTTGATTTTTATGGATATACTTATATTTTTACTGCTTTGTGTTTCCTACTTTTCTTACTCCTATTTATGATCTTTCCTTTCCACTCAGAGTCTCTTTTAACATTTCTTACAAGGCTGGGTTAGTAGTCATGAATTCTTTTTTTGTTTGTCTAGGATACTTTCTCTCTTCTTCTGTTCTGAAGGATAGCCTTGTAGGTTTTTGTTTTTGTTTTTTCAGTACTTCGACTATATGATGCCACTCCCCTCTGTACTACAAAGTTTCTACTGAAAAATCAACTGATAGATTTTTGGGGTTTCCTTTGTATGTAACTGTTTTCTTTTCTCTTGCTGCTTTTAAAATTCTCTTTATCACTCCTTTTTCCCATTTTTAGTTACTATGTGTCTTGGTGCGGATCTCCTTAGGTTGATTTTGTTAGGGGATCTCTTCCTTCTGGATCTGGATTTCTTTTCCTTTCCCAGATTCAGAAAATTTTCAGCTATTATTTCTTCAAATAAATTTTCTTCCCCCTTTTCTCTCCTATAATCCTCCTTCTGGGATTCCTATAATGTATTATCACACTTGATGGTATTGCTGAGTTCCCTAAGTCTATTTTTTTATTATTATTGTTTTTCTCTCTCTCCTGTTAAGCTTGATTAGTTTCCATTACTCTGTCCTCCCAGTCACTGGTCCATTCTTCTCAGCTTCATCTAGTCTGCTATTTTTTCCATCTGGTGTACTTTTAATTTTAGTTACTGAATTCTTCATCTCTCATTGGTTCTCTTTTATGTTTTCTATCTCTGTTAAGGCTTTTACTGAGGTCTTTCACTCTTTTCTCAAGTATCTTTATGTTCATTATCTTAAATTCTCTATGAGGCATATTACTTATCTCCATTTTGTTTAGGTATATTGCCGTGATTTTTTCCTTTTCTTTCACTTAGGACATATTCCTCTGTCTTTTCCTTTTGTCTAACTCTCTGTGTCTGTTTCTGTGTTTTAGGAAAGTCAGCTACATCTCCTACTGAAAGTAGTGGCCTTATGAAGAAGAGGTCTTATAGTGCTCTGCAGTGCATTGTCCCCTGTTGACCAGAACATGGTGCTTTAGGCTGCTCCTATGTGTGTTGCATGTGTCTACTATTTTTTAAAAAAAATTTTTTTAATAGTTTATTTATTTTTGAGAGAAAGAGAGACAGAGCATGAGTGGGGAAGGGGCAGAGGAAGAGGGAGACACAGAATCTGAAACAGGCTTCAGGCTCTGAGCCGTCAGCACAGAGCCTGATGCAGGGCTCGAACCCAGGAACCATGAGATCTGACCTGAGCCAAAGTCAGACGCTTAACCAACTGGGCCACCCAGGTGCCCTGCGTATTGTGGCTGAGTCATATTTGCCTTCAATCATGTTGTCTACAATGGTTTTTTGCCTGTTGTGGCAGGCTTTGGTCCTTCATTGTTAGTGGGCCAGTCTGGGGCTGCCTTAGGCTTGAGTTGAGTCAGACCAGTCATTTGCCAGAAATGCAGTAGCACAGAACTGCCAGGTGCTTTCTCTGTGTAGTCCCCTTAGAAACTTCCACTGGTGCACTGGGCCTGCTGTTAGACAGTTGTATATGGTTATCCTCTCTTCTCCCCAAGGCATGAACCACTTTAGAGTGGTGCTGGCCCCTGTTGGGTTGGCTTGCACAGTGTCAGGCTGTGGCACTGCTGTGGATGGGGTCCATTTACGGGTGCTTTGGATGGGACCAGGTGTATGGTGTTAGCAAGGTTTGTGCAGGTCTAGTGTGGGAGGGGATCCAGGTGGATCCACTTGAGAAAACTCCTGCAGTAGCGCTGTAGGTGGTGAGTTCACAGAATGTGGAAGCAGGGTGTGATCTTGACAAGTTAGGTGGACAGTGTTTCCACTGTGCTATTTCTCAGAGGTGGCTGTATGTTTCAGCTAGGGAGTGGGGGAGGGAAATGGCACCACCAGCTCTTTTGTATTTAGAGAAGTCTCCCAATGATCCTTGTCCCTCTAGCACCCACTGTGAGATTAGTAAACAAATATCCTTCCCCATACGCCTCAGGTGTTTTTCAAACTGCTACTTCTATGCTGCATCTCCTTGGGGCTGTTTGCTGTGCTGTTTCTTTAAGGACAGGGACCCCATTTCCTTTTGTCTTCCTGGCTCTTCCAGAGCTGAGCCCACTGATTCTAAGAACTTGCAGAATTATCCCCCTCTCATTTTCAAAACCAACTGTTATAGGGATTCATCTTCCTTATGTGGGTTTTCCATGTCTGGGGTGCTTCTCTCATCTCTCCATGCTCCTCCCTCCTAAGTGTCCCTCCTTCCTAAGGATAGTCCTGTGGGTCTCTTTAGCTCCTGATTGTGTGTCCACCCTTCCTACATTCTTCAATATGGCCTCTTCTCCACATTTAGCTGTGAAGAGTCCTTTCTGCCAGTCTTTGGATCATTTTCTAGGTTATTTACATTGATACGGGTGCTATCTCATTGTATCTGTGGGGTGAGGTGAGCTTAGGATCCTTCTCTGCCACTTTCCTAGGAAGCCCATTATTTAACAATTTTAAGCATCAGGGTGATCTATTCAGTTTTATATTTAAGAAAATGCACACTGCTGACAGCATGAAGGATGGCTTGGAGGTGGTGCCATTGGCGATAAAATATTGTAAGAGTTCAAATGAGGAGCAGTAGGCTGAACTAAGGCATAGGTGGCAGCCAGGGAGCTATTAGAAGGGTTTGAGAGGTATATAGGACATAGAGTAAAAAGAGCTTGGTTATTATAAGAGTCAAAGTTACATGATAACTTCATAGTTCAAGTTCCCACTGTGGTCTGGTGGATTGTGACACCATTTGACAAGATGGTTAACACAAACTGATAGTTGGTGTGGCGATATTTTGAAGGAAGACAATACATTCTGTCCTTCATATCTATTGTCTGGTGAACAAATGAGATATTAAGAGATTTCCATGAGGCTGTTGAAATGTGGGTCAGGAACTCTGGAGAGATCCATGTCACAAATAGAGATTTGAGTAATCCCTGCCAAAGCCCTGAGCATGAATGTCATCTATATGGAAAGTGGATGGAGTGAGAAAGAAAGGAGGTGGGCTTCTGAGAGACCCTGATGTTTTGAGGAAAGACAGATGAGGGGCTCACAGAAGGCCCAGAGAAAATTCATACAAAACAATCAGGAAGAGAATGAGGAGTGAATAGTGTCTTGTAAGCAAACAGTGGAAAGGCTTTAAGAAGATGGTTATTCAGAGGGTCAAATGCTCCTGAGACAACAGGATGCCTGGAGTTGGCAATTAGAAGGGCATAGTGGCTCTGGTGGGGGAGTTCCATGGAAATATATGTTGGGCAAAGGCTGTAATGGGTGATGAGGGGCAAATGAGATATGAGGCAGTAAGTGTAAGCAACTCTTTTGAGTTGCTTTCTCATAGCAACAAAGCAAAACTCTGATATGGTGCAGTATACAGAAGAGGCCATATATTAAGGGAAGATCGTATAAGGTAGGAGATAGGTGAGGTTTTCCTGAACTCCAGAGAAGGAGCCAGGAGAAAAAGATGGTTGGTTCTGTATGAGGAAAGTTTAACTAATGGAGTGAGGAGGTAGAACTGGGTGAGCATCAGAGCACAGGTGCAAAAATCAACTTTAGCCCAAATAAGGATATTTCATTTGCTAACTTAAAAAAATTATTCCTTTATAAATGTATCAAAGTTGTGCGTGTGTGTGTATATGATATCACATCTAATAGTACAGAAGTGAATGATTAAAAACAGCAACCCTCTCCTCCATTCTCCCTCAGTTCCATTAGAGAGAAGAAAATTTTTTCACACTAAAAATGTATTTTTTACTGATTATGTAAATAATATATATCCACTCTATGTGATTTTTATGTTTATTTACTTATTTTTTTGAGACCATGCAAGCAGGGGAGAGGCACAGAGAGGGGAACAGAGGTCCAAATCAGTCTCTGCACTGGCAGCAGCAAGCTTGATGTGGGGGTCAAACTCAGAAACTATGAGATCATAACCTGAGCCGAAGTTCGATGCTCAACTGACTGAGCCACCCAGGTGCCCCACCACTATAAATAATTTTAATAGTGTATACAAATATCAATAAAAACATAATACACATTTATACATTGATTCATAAATAAATAGCATTTTTTATACTTTAGACAAATATAAAGAAAGTAAAGGTTGCTTAAAATTTCAGCCTCCTAAAATAATCATCCTGAAGGGACCATCTTGATATGTGTATCTCACTCTTCTTCTTTGCCCTACATTAGCTTTATATTACTTTCTTAATCATGCAGTAAACCTTGTGAATAGCCTAGTGGGCAGCCTACATAGTTTCTGTATTTATATAATCATAATCATACACACACACACACACACACACACACTTTGTTGGCCATTGTTTTACAAAAAATGGAATTATTTATATGAACATTCTTGCATCTTGCTTTTCTCACTCAATATTATCAGGAATCACTCCAAGTCATCTAGTATTACTCTAATTCATTCTTTTAATACATAACATTCCAATAAGTGGCCATATTTCAATATATTTAAACATTTCTTTATTAAAGAATATTTACTCTCAGTTTACTACAAACAGTTCTATAATAAATGTCATTGTACCTATTGCTCTTTTACTTCTATAGAATAGATTACCAGAATAAAGTCACAAGATCTAAGGGTATGTATATTTTTTAAAGGCCCAAAATTCTGAAATTTATTTTTTTCATTTCAAATTTTTATTTAAATTCTAGTTAGTTGGGTGCCTAGGTAACTCAGTTGGTTAAGCATCCCACTCTTGATTTCAGCTCATGTCATGATCTCACTGTTTTGAGACTGAGCCCTGTGTCAGGCCTTGCATTGAATCTGGAGCCTGCTTGGAATTCTCTCCCTCCCTCCCTCTCTGTCTGCCCCTCCTTCACTTGTTCTCTAGATAGATAGATAGATAGATAGATAGATAGATAGATAGATAGATAGAAAGAGAGTATACATATCTATATATAGATAGATATTTATATCTATCTATATTTCTGTTTCTCTATCTCTCTCTCTCTCTCTCTCTCTCTCTATATATATATATATGTATTTCTCTCTCTCTACATATATATGTATATATATATTTCTCTCTCTCAAAATAAATAACTAAACATGGGGAGCCTGGGTTGCTCAGTTTGTTTAGCGTCCAACTTTGGCTCAAGTTATGATCTCATGGTCCAGGAGGCTGAGCCCTACTTCGGGCTCTGTGCTGACAGCTCAGAGCCTGGAGCCGCTTCAGATTCTGTGTCTCCCTCTCTCTCTGCCCCTCTGTCTCTACCCTTCCCCTGCTTGCACTCTGTCTCTCTCTCTTTCTCAAAAATAAATAAACATTGAAAATAATAAACAAACATTTAAAAATTCTAGTTAGTTAACATACAGTATAATATGGTTTCAGGAGTAGAATTCAATTATTTATCACTTTTATGCAACACCCAGTGCTTATCATAACAGGTGCCCTCCTTAATACCCATCACCCATCTAACCTATCCCCTACCACCTACCTCAATCAACCTTCAGCTTGTTCTCTTTTGTTAAGAGTCTCTTACAGTTTGTTTTTCTCTCTTCTTCCTCCCCCTCCCATATGTTCATCTGTTTTGTTTCTTAAATTCCGCATATGATTGAAATCATATGGTATTTATCTTTTCTTCACCTAATTTATTTGCCTAGCAAAACACATTTCTAGCTCCATCCATGTCATTGCAAATGGCAAGATTTTGTTCTTTTTGATGGCTGAGTAATATTCCATTACGTGTGTGTGTGTGTGTGTGTGTGTGTGTGTGTGTGTGTACACATATATATATATATACACCCACATACTCTCTTTCCATTCATCAGTCAGTGGGCATTTGGGCTCTTTCCACAGTTTGGCTATTGTTGATAATGCTGCTATAAACATCAGCTTGAATGTAGGATATGTGTATTTTAATTTTCATTGCTGTTGTTTGGTTGCTTAGTGAGTTAGGTTTGGTGCTTCTTCTTGTGTGCCTTCCTGTACTGCAGAGGCCATAAGGCTAAACCTATGTTTCCCAGAATCCACTGCAGCCAGAATGTGACTTAGGTTGACCAAAATCATGTAAAACTTGAAATGCAGACATGAGGTAGAGACCTCATTTCTGCTGATTATGAAATTTTTAGAGGAATGTAAAGACATGGAACTGTTTGTTTGTTTCCCTGAAGTAATATTAACAAAATTCCCCATGTCCAGAAATAAACCAAGTGTCCAAAAATAGAATGGAAATTAAGTTGTAGAATAGTCAGACAATGGAGTACTGTGTATCGGTGCAATTAATTAGCTAAAGTTATTCATGCCAATCCAGAATATTTCAAAACCATACTCTGGAGGTAAAGAAGAATCATAAAAGAATACACAGAGCCGACATTTGTGGTTCCCCTCACTCTATCCCATTAGCTCACATGATTTCAGGCAGCTGTGATAGACACTAGCAGTGATTAGTGTGCCAACTCAAGGTCACAGTGAGAGCCTCTGCTTTTCTGCCTCAGGCCTTTCTCAGAACCATGGGAAGCCACTTAGCCTGAACATGAAAAGAAGTTAAGCCTTTGAGAGCAACTCCTAACCAAATGGAGAAGAAGTCAGTGAATAATACGTCTCCTTTCCTTCTGTCTGGTGGGTCACTTCTGAAATGTGCTTTACACGTTTTCACAGGGGGTACAAAACAGGCTTATACTTCAGTTGCCCTCAGTAATAACCTACACAGTAATGTACTATTATTTGATTTCTTTCTTCTCTAGTCTCTACTCCCACTCCCACACTTGTGCTTCCTGGCCTCACATCTGAAACATGCTTTCTGCACCCAGGTTCTTTGCATTACTTTCAAGGAAACTCAAACTGTGACATCTGTATACAGTTCAAAAACAGGCAAGATTAAATATTATATAAAGAGTTATGCATGTGAGATAAACTATGAAGAAAAGCAGGAGAATGGTGAATATATAAGAATTATGTAACATGCTCACATCTGGGATAGAGGAAGGAGCCATATTCTGGATAGAACACATAGTGGCTTCAAAGGCGCTAGTCATGTTCAATTCTTTAAGCAATGTGTTAGGTAAATGGCATCTGTTCCATTATCTCTTTAAATTATTGGTTCTTGAACTTTTGGTCTTAGGACCCTTTTACACCCTTAAAAATTATTGCACACTCCAAAGTATTTCTGTTTATGTAAGTTAAATCTACAATCTAATTGTATTTGAAATTAAAACTGAACAATTTTTAAAATTGTGTTTAAATTATAATAAATTCATTACCTGATAACATAAATGATTTATTTTCATAAAAATAACTATTTTCCAAAGCAAAACCAAACAAAGCAAAATTGATTAAGGGTGGCATTGATTTCATTTTCCAAACATCTTTAATATCTCACTTAATAGAAAACAGCTAGATTCTCATATCTGCTCTGTAATTCTGTTCATACTATAGAATTATGCAGATTTTTGAAAAATATAAAGAAAACCAAGTCTCACACAACTATGCATTTGTAAATGGAGCAGTATTTTAATACCTTTTCTTTTTTAAATCTAACTACAGATTATTTTTTGATACTGTACCCAAACTTGACAAGTGGTTTTTTCTTAAAGGTTAATTGCAATGAGTATCTAAAACTATATCAGCAAACTTTTAATACTCTATTACAGTAAAATCCACTGCTCTTCCTTCACTATGAGTGGATTTTTTACCCATGCATGATTTTATGACCATGTATTGGTCATTTCAAAAACAGTTGTTCACTGAGTTATTCAGAAAATCTAAATGTTGACACATTTCATTCTACAACATCAAAAAAAGGTCATATTTGTCGATATCACTACTGATCTCATCAGAAAAGTCTTTAAATGTTGGGAACTGTTAAGCTCATAGTGTTGAATACAAGTTTTCCAAAATTCTAATTATTTGCTTGAAAGCTCAAATTCTATAATTGGCAATAAATACTATCAGTTGTTTTCCTTGAAGTGACAGGCCCACTTCATTCATTCTTGAGAAAATGTCTACCAGATTATCAACCCTAAATAATAATAGTTTATCTATCAGTTATTCTTTCAAGTACAACTCATGCTCTTTGAATAAAGAGGCTAGTTCAGCTCACAACAAAAACAATCACATGCTGCTTCACTTCAAGACAACCCTCATTCTTCTGTGGGCAGCAGAAGTGCTTTGTGCATATGTCTCATTTCATTATGTATACTTGAGTCAAGATTTAATCAAAAGCAATCATTTTTACAGCTTCATCAAAGACATTCTTAAGTGAAGTTGGCATTCTTATCTGCAAGTGCATACTGTTGAAGAATACAGTGACTACCAGTACAGCTTAGTGTCTCTGCCTTGGTTCAGGCTACAGCATTTTTACCCACCATTGTTTTACATCAGGGGTGCAAATGTCAGCACAAGGAAAAAGACAAATAATGTCTCAGTATAGTTATAAAAATAGTTTTGACCAACTAAAAGCATCTTAGGGACCTCTAGAGCAACTTTGAGAACTTGTGTGTTTATATTATATATAACTTTTAATATAGGTTTCCCAGTAGTCAAAAAGACAAGTTCCTCTGCTGCTAATAGTCATTGTATAAAGTCATTTCACTACCTTTACCAGCTGTATTAGAAGCAGATTTCTTGTTGAATGGGACTTACTCCTCTCTTCTTTTGACAGCACTATTGTACTACCAAACAGTATCACTCCCTACTCCTTCCCCCAAGTCATTCAAGCAGTTGCCTTTTTTTAAACCAAATAGTTTTAGAGAAGTTTTTAGAATCACAGTAAAATTGGACAGAAAGTACAGATAGTTCCCATATATTCCTTTTCCTCACCCACAATATCTCCCACTATTGACATTGTATACCACAAGGTACATATGTTACAGTTGATGCACTTACACTGATACGTCATTATCACCCTAATTTATAGTTTACATTAGGGTTCACTCTTGTTATTGTACATTCTGTGGGTTTTGTAAAAAGTATAATTACATGTATCCATCATTGTAGTGTCACACAGAATAGTTTCACTGCCCTAAAACCCCCCTGTGCTGCTCTGCCTATTCATCCCTCCCTTCCTCCAGCCCCTGGCAATCACGGATTCTTTTACTGTTTCTATAGTTTTTTGTTTTTTTTTTTTGTTTTTCTTTTCCAGAATGTCTTATAGTGGGAATCTATATGTAGCCTTTTCAGATTGGCTTTTTTAAACTTAGTTATATGCGTTTAACTTTCCTCCATGTCTTTTTATGGCTTGATAGCTCATTTCTGTTTTAACCTTGAATTCTATTATCTGGATAAATTACTGTTTACCAATCCATTCACTAACTGAAGA
Source organism: Hyaena hyaena (assembly GCF_003009895.1). Taxonomy (NCBI): domain Eukaryota; kingdom Metazoa; phylum Chordata; class Mammalia; order Carnivora; family Hyaenidae; genus Hyaena; species Hyaena hyaena. The sequence goes on from NW_024081016.1 coordinate 349,022, forward strand.
ACATCTTGGTTGTTTCCAAGTCTTAGAAATTGTTAATAAGCTGCTATAAACATCTTTGTACAGGTTTTTTTTTTTTTTTTTTTTTTTTGTGGACATAAGTTTTCATTTCATTTGGGTAAATATCAAGGAGTGTGATTGCTGAATCACATGGTAAGAGTATGTTTAGGTTTGTAAGAAATTCCAAGCTGTCTTCCGAAGTGGTTGTACTATGTTGCATTTCCACCAGCAGTGAGTGAGAGTTCCTGCTGCTCCACATCCTCATCAGCATTTAGTACTGTCAGTATTGCAGACTTTTGCCATTCTAACAGGTATACAGTAAGATCTCATTATTGTTTTAATTTGCTATTCCCTTGTGACATATGTTGTTGAACATCTTACTGGCCATCTATATATCTTCTTTGGTAAAGTTCCTGTTCAGATTTTTTGGCCCCCTTTGAAAACCAGGCTGTTTGTTTTCTTGTTGAATTCTAATAATTCTTTATATATTTTGTGTAGCAGTCTTTGTCAGATGGGTCTTTTGCAAATATTTCCTCCCAAACTAAGGCTTGTCTTCTCAATCTCTTGGCATTGTCTTAACAGAGCAGAAATTTAACGTTTTAATGAATTATTTCTTTCACCAATCATGCCTTTGATGTGGCACCTAAAAAGTCATCACCATACCCAAAACCAATTAGGTTTTCTCCTGTGTTATCTCCTGAGTTTTGTAGTTTTGTGTTTTACGTTTAGGTGATGATCTATTTTGAGTTACTTGTTGTGAAAGTGTAAAGTCTGTGTTTAGATTCTTTTCTTTTCATGTGGATGTCCAGTTGGTCCAGTACCATTTGTTGTAATGACCATCTTTGTTCCATTGTATTTCTTCTGCCTCTTTGTCAGAATTTGGTTGAATATAGTTATATGGGACTATTTCTGGGCTCCATTCTGTTCCATTGATCTATTTGCTTATTCTTTTGCCAATGCCACACTGTTTTGATCACTAGTTTTTATAGTAAGTCTTCAAGTCAAGCAGTGTCAGGGCTTCAACTCTCTCCTTGTCCTTCAATAATAAATAGCTATTCTGAATCTTTTGCCTCTCTATGTAAATTTTAGAATTAGTTTCTCAATATTTACAAAATAACTTGCTTTTTTTTATTAGGATTGCATTGAATGTATAGATGAAATTGACAAGAACAGATATATTGACAATATTGAGGTTTTTTAAATCCATGAATATGGGATATCTCTTTAATTATTTAGTTCTTTGACATCAGAGTTGTAGTTTTCACATAAATTTCGTTAGGTAGCATTTGACTTTTATACTCCTAAAAAGTTTATAATTTTTTGACTCAGACAGTTTGATGACACATTTGTGCCTTGGGAGCATTTTGACAATGCTTAAAAGCCAAGTTATTAAACTCAAGTTTTAGCTTACCAAATAAAGTTTCTAATAGGTACCTTCACAACATGTTTACCAAGAAAGTGTCAAAAAATGTTTGGACAGCCATCTTATAAAATGGGCAGAGGAATGAAATGCTGGTCAGGAGTATTGACTGAGGACATGACTGTTTTAACCTAACCACTTTAAAGTGTTGGTAACTACATGACCTATGTCAAAAGAACTGCACCAAGATGTCCTATCTGTGTTACTGTTGACATGAAAATGCAAGTTGGCATATGCAGTCTAATCTGGGGGTAAAATCCAATGTAACTCAAATATTCTAGTTGGTAAACCCCAAAACATATAAATATGATTCTTGGATACCATAACTAGGAGGACTTCATTTCACTGTGTGCCACAAGCCAGAAATCCCAGTAATTTCTACTTCTGCTTCTTTTTTCTCTGGTGTTGTGTGACGCTCATGTAATTATGGCACTATTTATCCTCTTCCAGCTCATGCATTTCATATCTCCCATTTGTTTCTAGAGTGAATATTTCATGTGGATTTCTAGTATCATTTTTAGTGATTCACAGTCACATTCTGCAAGGCAACATTTTCAGTGCTTGGTTAGATCTCCAGCATAGTATTTTTGGAGAATTTGTTCAACTAGTTATGGCTCTTCATGAGGCCAAAAAATAATCCAACAACCCACAAACAAAAGCAGTAATAAATTGGTGGGTAGATGCTATGTTTTAACCATGTGTTTTGTTCTCACTGAGAAAATCTCTTGAGTAATTTTGAAAAACAAATTAAAAAGTAATGAATTTCTAAATGAGTAAGGATTGCATTTGTATATGTAGCTATTCTTTTTACCATGGTATTCCTAGTATATTTTGGCACTTTAGCCCTAATATTTTAAATGTAAAATCTCATAATGTTATGTGCAATAAGAAAGTATTTCTGTGATCTACTAATTTATGACAAAGAAGTTAAGAGCAAATAATAGGTAAACAACAGTGTTTCAATATATGGTGTTGGGAACTAGGCAACAACATGCAAAAGAATGAAACTGGACCAATAACTTGCACAATACAGAAAAATCAATTAAAAATGGATTCAAGACTTGAATGTAAGACCTGAAATCATAAAATTCCTAGTAGAAAACAAATGGTAAGCAAAGGCATCAAAAGCAAAAATAGACACATAAGACTACATCAAATTAAAAATCTTCTTCACAACAAAGGAAATCATCAACAAAATGAAAAGAGAACCTACTGAATTGGAGAAAATATCTGCAAATTATATTTCTGATAAGGGATTAATTTCCAAAATACATAGGAATACATATAACTTAATAGAAAAAAAACTCCAAACAGATTAAGAACTGGGCAAAGAATCTGCATAGACATTTTTCTAAAGAAGACTTACAGATAGCCAACAAGGACAGGAAAGGGTACTCAACATCAGTTATTAGGAAAATGCAAATCAAAATTGCCAATCACATCTGTCAGAATGGCTGGTATCAAACAGACAAGAAATAACAAGTATTGGTGTGGATGTGGAGAAAAGGGAACTCGTGTGCACTGTTAATGGGAATGTAAATTGGTACAGGTTCCTCAAAAAATTGAAAATAGAACTACCATATAATTCAGCAATTTCACTTTGGGGTATTTATCCAAAGAAAGTGAAAACACTAAACTTAAAGAGATACATGCACCCCCATGTCTATTGCAGCATCACTTAAAATTGCCAAGATATGGAAACAACCTAAATGTTCATTTATATGGATAAAGAAAATTAGACACATATATACAATTCAATCATAAAAAGAATGAAATCTTGCCATTTGTGACAACAAGGATGTACCTTAAGGGCATTATGCTAGGTGAAATGAGTCAGAGAAAGACAAATCCCATGTAGAATCTAAACAAAAATTAAATTAAGAAAAACAGGTTAATTGCCAGAGTCAGGGGTTGGAGGTAGGCAAAATGGGTGAAGGGAATCAAAAGGAACAAACTTCCAGTTATTAAATAAATCAGTCCCAGAGATGTAATGTACAGCATGGTAACTATAGTTAATACTCTAGTACATATTTGAAAGTTTCTGAGAAGAGTAAATCTTTAAAGTTCTCATCATAAGAAGTTTACAGCTTTGTATGGTGACAAATGTTAACTAGAATTATTGTGATGATCATTTTGCAATATATACAAATATTGAATCACTATGTTGTACATCTGAAACTAATATAATGTATGTCAGTTATACTACAACAAAAAAAAACAATAAAAAGAATGTACTCCTATAAATTTCCTTTTATAGCTATAATATTTTTAAATAAATGTGGTCAGATTTTAGTCCAGGGTATTCATTGTAGATAATTGGGCCTGGCTGGCTTCTAAAATTTAGTTTTAGAGTTGCAGAGCTGTGGTTTAGTGTACCTACTTCTTTATTATTGTTTTTGTTTGTGGGTTATGCCCATTTTTTTGCACCCCCTCTTTTTTTTACAATGATCCCTCACTGTTTTAAGAAATACATTTAGAAATCTTTAAAAAAAAAAAAAAAGTCCCTGTTAATGGACATTCACTATTCATGACTTGTTTTCCACGAATTCTGCAGTGATGTGGTTTAATACTGACTCGCAAATAGTGTTCAGAATATTCTGATTCTGCAGGAATTCAGCGAAGTGATCGAGGCTCCATCTCTCTCATATTTTGACACCTGTCAAAGAATGCACAAGTCAGTGAAACCAGCAATTTTTTAAATAGTTTATTGTCAAGTTGGTTTCCATATAACACCCAGTGCTCATCCCAACAAGTGCCCTCCTCCATGCCCGTCACCCCGTTCCCCTCTTCCCCACCCCTATCAGCCCTCAGTTTCTTCTCAGCATTCAAGAGTCTCTCATGGTTTGCCTCCCTCCCTCTCCCCAACTATTTTTCCCCTTCTCCTCCCCCATGGTCCTCCATTAAGTTCCTCCTAATCCACCCATATGTGCAAACATATGGTATGTGTCCTTCTCTGCCTGACTTACTTCGCTCAGCATAACAACCTCAAGTTCCATCCATGTTGCTACAAATGGCCAGATTTCATGAAACCAGCAATTAAAAAAATTTTTTTTAATGTTTTTCTATATTTCTAAGAGAGACAGCATGAGCAGGTGAGGGTCAGAGAGAGAGGGAGACACAGAATCTGAAATAGGCTCCAGGCTCTGAGCTAGCTGTCAGCACAGAGCCCGACGCAGGGCTTGAACCCACGAACATGAGATCATGACCTGAGCCAAGGTAGGATGCTTAACTGACTAAGCCACCCAGGCGCCCACCAGCAATTTTTTAAAGAGATAATTCCTTCCTCAAACTGGTTTTGCTGAATTTGAATGCTTGAAAAAATTATTATTTCGCCTTTTCAATTTTATGACAATTAGATACTAGAGATGACCATATTTTGTGCCTCTCACATCTTTTAATAAAAAACCAAGAGTTTTACAACATTGAAAGGTAGCAAAGTATAGTGGTAAGGACCTCAGTTTTAAATGAGAAGTCCCAACTTCAAAGTCCATTTCCTCAACATACTATTTGACCATGAGCTAATTATTAGTATAAGCTTTTATTTCTTTCAATGGGAGAAGATCAGATATTGTGAAGATCTGATATTAGTTACTATATAGTGATTAGTTACTATATAGTGACATTAGTACTGATACTGTCTTGACGCTTGAATCCCAGTGCAAGGCCGTCTGATTCTAACAGCATCTTGTGTCTTTTCTTCCCAGTGAGATTTACAAATTCCTATGAGCAGATATTATATTCTTTGTTTCTTTGTGTTCCACAGTGCCCAAATCAGGGTTAGCACATGTAAGATGGTCAGTAACTATTCCCTGAATTTTACTGAGTCAATCCCATGAAGAGAAAGCACCCAAGGAACGGAGGAGAGCATCTTGAGTTATGGATTCTTTGCCATTGCCATGTCACTAATTTTGAATGTGTTCATTTGTCCTTCAAGGCCTATGTTTTGTTGTTTGTAAAAGAATGTTGGGGTCATCTGACCCCTAAGAATGTGGCTTTTTGGTTTGGTTTTGTTAGAGAGGAAGGGAGAGACAGAATCCCAAGCAGGCTCCACACCTAGCACAGAGCTGCACACGGGGCTCAATTCCACAACTGCGAGATCATGACCTGAGCCAAAATCAAAAGTTGGATGCTTAACAGACAGAGCCACTCAGGCACCCCAAGAATGTGTTTTATCATGAACTTACATGAAGCCTGATGAGCTTTCTCTGGAAATCTCTAACTAGGTCACTTTCTGTTGCAGAGGTAGTAACAATCTGTTTCAAAGGAGATGTGTCTTTGAACCTTCGAGGCCTCTACTTCTTGCATAGAGTATCAGTATCTGGATGTGACAGTTCTTTATTATTATTTATTAAATCCCAAAATCGGGTTTTCTTGTCAAATTAAAGACAATTACCAATTCCTCTTTTCTTCACTTAAGTTACAGCCTTGCAGAGGGCAGGTTAGGAACTCTGTGTGAATTCCCATACAAGCTCTCAAGAGAGTGATTGAATACAAATCAGACCTCTTTTCTGTTAAACTCAGAATCTTACTTGATCATGCCTATTTCAAGGTTGCAATTAGGCTGTCTCCTTGTAAGTATAAATCAAAAGCATCTGAACTCTGTCTTAGGAAGATGGCAAATGCTCAGTAGCAAATTCTCTCTTTTCCACAGCCATGTGTATTAAAGTTCTGGCAAATGTCTATTTCTCTCAGTCTGATCAGCTTTTCAGGTGTTCATCCTTTTATATGATTTCTTTTTTTTAATGTTTTATTTCTTTCTGAGAGAGAGAAAGAGACAGTGTGAGCAGGGGAGGGTCAGAGAGAGAGGGAAATACAGAATCTGGAGCAGGCTCCAGGCTCTGAGCTAGCTGTCAGCACAGAGCCCGACGTGGGATCAAACCCACAAACCGTGAGATCATGAACTGAGCCTTCCGAAGTCGGAAGCTTAACCAATTGAGCCACCCAGGTGCCCCTCTTTCTTTCTTTTTTTTAATTTAAATTTTAGTTAACATACAGTGCAATGTTGGTTTCAGGAGTAGAATTCAGTGATTCATCACTCACGTACAACACCCAGTGCTCACCCCAGCAAGTGCCCTCCTTAATACTCATCATCCATTTAACCCATACCTCCTCCTACCTCTCTCCATCAACCCTTTTTGTTCTCTGTTAAGTCTCTTGTGGTTTATTTCCCTCTCTTCTCTCCCCCCCCCGACATGTTCATCTGTTTTATTTCTTAAATTCCACATATGACTGAAATCATGATATTTGTCTTTCTCTGGTTGACTTACTTTGTTTAGCATAATACATTCTCACTCCATCCATGTCATTGCAGATGGGGAGATTTCATTCCTTTTGGTGGCTGGGTAATATTCAGTTGTGTGTGTGTGTGTGTATTTCTATACACCACATCTCCTTTATTCATTCATCAGTCACTGGACATTTGGCTATAGTTTGGCTATTGTTGATAGTGCTGGTATAAATGTACCCCTTTGAATCTGTAGGTTTTTATCCTTTGGGTAAATACCTAATAGTGCAACTGCTGAATCATAGGATAGTTCTATTTTTAGTTATTTAATGATTTCTTACTTAAAAAGCTGTCCAAATGTCCCTTTCCACCAGATTCTGGTTCCCCTGATGTGATACACCCAGAAAGGAGAACAGACGCAGTGTAAGGGTTTCCACTAGAACTAGACTATTACCTATCTCAGATTGCTCTACCTCCCTGCCCATCCCTCTGACACTGGACATATACTGGAGTCACTGACTTCATCAGGGAAATTTTCTGAGATGTTCAGATACAAAACTTGAAAATCAGTTCCTCCCAATAGTAGTTGGAGAAGGATGGCATCCCATACTCAGCATCCATCAATTCATTCACTCAACAGAAGTTTACTGAATGATTACGATGTCATAGGCCCTGTTTAAGACACTTTTTTCCTGTTTAATTTCGTGTACTTGTTTCGCAATATCTTAGGCTCCTCCTCTTCTTTCCCCCATGTTCCTACTAACATATCTTAATGTGAGGATTTTGTCCTTGAAATTATTCTTTTGACTGTAGGGTAGACCTAAGATAGGGTATCATATTTCCAAGTTTGAAAAGACAAGAACAGTTAATGTTAGGAATGAACATAAGGAGCTAGGCCTTGGCACCAGACCCACTGGAAAGGGAGTGGGAAGGAATTAAATGACTAAGTTGCCTTGGACAATATAGAAGCTCACAGTTGGCCACAGAAAATGCCCAAGGGTCATGGTGATATCTGTTCTCAAACTAGATAAACCAAGACTTGCCACCCTCTGGCTCTGAAGTTCTCAAAGATAAACAACTTCATGCCTGCCCTTACAGTAGAGAAAAGGAAAGTGCCCTTACATGTCCCTGAAGGTTTTTATTTTGGTAAGAACACCTAACATGAGATCTGTCCTCTTAACAGAAATTTAAGTGTACAGTATAATACTATCATTTATAGGCACAATGTTGTTTAGAAGATCTCTAGAACTTACTAATTTTGCATAACTGAAATTGTATGCCCATCGATTCACCTGTTCTCCTCATCTCAAATCTTGACCTTTCATCCCCAGTGTGATAAATCAGCATTTTGCCATAATTTTGGCTACTCTCATGTTGGTTCTGATGATCACTGGAGTCCAAGGAGTTTCAAGTCCTGCTTCAAGAAAAATTTGGACATATTGTAAAAATTGATAGACTTTCGATTTTGTGGGAGTGAAGCGGTAGCTGGGCTGCTCCTGGATCCGTCGCCGCTTCGGGTTCCCTGTCGGGCTTCCTAGCAGTGGCCTAACGGAAAAATCAGAAAAGATGTCTGAGTATATTCGGGTAACCGAAGACGAGAATGACGAGCCCATTGAAATACCGTCAGAGGACGATGGGACAGTGCTGCTGTCCACGGTGACAGCCCAGTTTCCCGGGGCCTGTGGGCTGCGCTACAGGAACCCTGTGTCTCAGTGTATGAGAGGCGTCCGGCTGGTAGAAGGAGTTCTGCACGCCCCCGAAGCTGGCTGGGGAAATCTGGTGTATGTCGTCAACTATCCCAAAGATAACAAAAGAAAAATGGACGAGACAGATGCTTCTTCAGCAGTGAAAGTGAAGAGAGCCGTCCAGAAAACCTCTGATTTAATAGTGTTGGGTCTCCCGTGGAAAACAACTGAACAGGATCTCAAAGAATATTTTAGCACCTTTGGAGAGGTTCTTATGGTTCAGGTCAAGAAAGATCTTAAAACTGGTCATTCAAAGGGGTTTGGCTTTGTTCGTTTTACGGAATATGAAACCCAGGTGAAAGTAATGTCACAGCGACATATGATAGATGGACGATGGTGTGACTGTAAACTTCCTAATTCTAAGCAAAGCCCAGATGAGCCTCTGAGAAGCAGGAAGGTGTTTGTTGGGCGCTGTACGGAGGACATGACTGCCGATGAGCTGCAGCAGTTTTTCTGCCAGTACGGGGAGGTGGTGGATGTGTTCGTCCCCAAACCATTCCGGGCCTTTGCCTTTGTCACGTTTGCAGATGATCAGGTTGCCCAGTCTCTTTGTGGAGAGGACTTGATCATTAAAGGAATCAGCGTCCATATATCCAATGCCGAACCTAAGCACAATAGCAATAGACAGTTAGAAAGAAGTGGAAGATTTGGTGGTAATCCAGGTGGCTTTGGGAATCAGGGTGGATTTGGTAACAGTAGAGGGGGTGGCGCTGGTTTGGGAAACAAACAAGGCAGTAACATGGGTGGAGGGATGAACTTTGGCGCTTTTAGCATCAAACCGGCCATGATGGCGGCAGCCCAGGCAGAGCTGCAGAGCAGCTGGGGCATGATGGGCATGTTAGCCAGTCAGCAGAACCAGTCGGGCCCGTCAGGTAATAACCAAAGCCAAGGCAACATGCAGAGGGAGCCAAATCAGGCCTTTGGCTCCGGAAATAACTCCTACAGCGGTTCTAATTCAGGTGCAGCAATTGGTTGGGGATCCGCATCAAATGCAGGGTCGGGCAGCAGTTTTAATGGAGGCTTTGGCTCAAGCATGGATTCTAAGTCTTCTGGCTGGGGAATGTAGATGATGGGATTGGTATAGACTGGTGGGAATTCAAATTTTTCTAAACACATGGTAAGTATATTGTAAAATACATATGTACTGAGAATTTTCAGAATTGGTTTGTTCAGTGTGGAGTATATTCAGCAGTATTTTTGACATTTTTCTTTAGAAAAAGAGGAAAAGCTAAAGGAATTTTATAAGTTTTGTTACATAAAGGGTTGAGATATTGAGTGTTTGAAAGTGAACTGCTGTTTGCCTGATTGGTAAAAAAAAGAAAAAAACCCAACACACTACAATTGATATCAAAAGATTTCTCCTGTAATATTTTATCCCTGGACTTGTCAAGTGAATTCTTTGCATGTTCAAAGTGGAAACCATTGATTAGAACTGCATTCTTTTCTCCTTGTTTTAATTTGAACCCCACCATCTGAATTTTTCCTTAGGAAAATCTCCTTTTTTGGAGATCATGGTGTCACAGTGTTTGGTTCTTTTGTTTTCGTTTTTGTTTTTTTAACACTTGTCTCCCTTCATATGCAAAAGTACAATATGAAGCCTTCATTTAATCTCTGCAGTTCATCTCATTTCAAATGTTTATGGAAGAAGCACTTCATTGAAAGTAGTGCTGTAAATATTCTGCCATAGGAATCCTTCCGTCTACATGCTCTCTCATTCAAGACTTCGTCATCACGCTGCACAGGCTGCGTCTTTGACGGTGGGTGTCCCATTTTTATCCGCTACTCTTTATTTCATGGAGTCGTATCAACGCTATGAACGCAAGGCTGTGATATGGAACCAGAGGCTGTTTGAACTTTTGAAACCTTGTGTGGGATTGATGGTGGTGCCGAGGCATGAAAGGCTAGTATGAGCGAGAAAAGGAGAGAGCGCGTGCAGAGACTTGGGGGTGCATAATGGATATTTTTTAACTTGGCGAGATGTGTCTCTCAATCCTGTGGCTTTGGTGCGAGAGTGTGCAGAGAGCAATGATAGCAAATAATGTACGAATGTTTTTTGCATTCAAAGGACATCCACATCTGTTGGAAGACTTTTAAGTGAGTTTTGTTCTTAGATAACCCCATTAGCTGGATGTGTTAAGTGAAATGATACTTGTATTTCCCCTGCCCTTTTGTCAACTGCTGTGAATGCTGTATGGTGTGTGTTCTCTTCCGTTCCTGATCTGTAAGTGTGGTCCTGTGAACTGAAGCTGGTGGGTTGAGAACATGGACTGAGCTTGTGGTGTGCTTTGCAGGAGTACTTGGAAGCAGAGTTCACCAGTGAGCTCGGGGTGTCGCCACGAAGGGTGGAAGTTCTAATGTCTGTCAGCTAGCCCTAAGAATGCTGTTAGATGCAGTTCTGTGTCCTGTGCTTGGATGCTTTTTATAAGAGTTGTCAATGTTGGAAATTCTTAAATAAAACTGATTTAAATAAAAAAAAATTTGATAGACTTTCATGACATAGAGTTTACCCCTCCAGAATGCCAGCCAATGCTATGAGGATGTACACAAGAGCTCACAAACGTTTCTTATGCTCAAAGGCAGGATGCCCTCCTACACACTAAAAGCCTAAAGGTAAAAAACAGAAATCACTGGGAAGCTGCCCCTAAACTCCAGCCAGGAAACACAACAAGAGTGCAGCTTCTTATTCTGTCAGGAGGAGTTTTGTGCTCTACATCACCTGCCACAAACCTTTGTCCACAGGTGGCAAAGCTCCTGCCATCCTGAGCAGCACATGGCAGAGGGAAGGCAGTGGCTGACCTTCTTGGTAACCTGTTATGACAGCCTGACAGCAGACCAGCTGGATGCTCCAGACTGTCACCAAGGATGTCACAGAATGCTACCCAGGCTTGAGCATTTAATTTGTTTTACATAAAATAAAATGTCAGACTCCGGTTCTTCCTTTCACTTAAAAGAGGAAATCTAATAGGTACTCCCCATATATTAAAAAGAGCAAAGTAGAATTCCTCTGGATGAAACAGAGTGGGTGATGGAGGTGGGCTAGAGCATGTCTGTTTAGCTTTCTCTCATTATCTAACCTACTTACAGACCTCCAGCTAGCACCCTGGAATTCAGTTTGACAAACAGAAACTTGGAGCTAGAAAATCTCCAATGTACCTCCATTTCAAATAAGCTTCATGAAGGCGAGACTCTGTCTTGGTTGTTACTGAATCCTGAGAGCCTAGCATGGTTCTGGCATATAGTAAGCGCACAAGTGTGCATGCATGTACACAGGCGCACGTGCACGCTCACACACACACACACACACACACACACATTTGATGAATAAATACAAGACTTTTTTTAGACGTCATGAAATACGTCTATTTATTTTAGAATATAGCACCCTGTGACCAATAGAGTTAGAGATGTTTTTCAACATTAACCTCCCCTTCTGATCATCCACCTATACCTTCCCCAGCTTTTCTCTGCACACATATAAAAGCTCAGCTTTAGCTTCCTTGGGATTGCATCTAAAGCACCAAATGTAAATGTCTCCCAAATGGGGAAACAGCTTGTTTATACAGGAATAATTGCTTCAGCATAGTGTCCTCCTTTATAGCAAAACTTGAAGAAAATGCTGAGTAGTCAGATTCCTTGCCTTTGCATTAGGAAAGAATTTAAAACCTATTTCAGTCCTTTCTTCGGCCTCATGTAAATATAAAGCTTTTCTCCCCAAGCTTAGGGCTAAGGAAAGAAATCTAACCCTGACTTATGCTTTCCCTAAGCTCCCAAAATAAGTCCAGATCATTTTGAAATAGAGTTTTCCATAGTTTCCTTAAATTGGGGCCAGACAGAGATGGACAGAGGTTCCTATGCCAGTTTGAAACTGCCGTGAAGGGTGTAAGCGGTGCATCTCTCCCTTGTGCCCTCTTCCGTGCTCCCCTGAAGAGGGCAGTGCTGAGTGTGGATCCTGCCAAGAGCAGGCTCAAGGCTTCACCTGGATCCTGGGGCAAGCCATCAGGTGGCAGATTTACCAAGGAGCCCACCAGCTGCTTCACTTCATTACTGTTTATCATTATGTCTACTTCTTCTAAAATTTTTCTTTTATTTAATCACCTAATACTATTTTTATTGGCCTGTCATAATGTGGGGGAGAGTAGAAGGGAATTCATTTCATGTGTTGTGGAACATTATTATGGTAAAATATTAGGACAAGTCTATACCTTCCTCCTTTGAAAAATAAGATACAAAACCAATTAAAGTTAAGTGATTACTGAAATGCATCTAATTAGTTATTAACTTACACACATCAAGCTATGATGGCAGCTTTCACAGCAAAAATCCTGTTGGTGTTGATACAGAAGATAATTGATATCACAGAGGCCTCTGCTTCTCAGGCAATTGCTTAAGAAAGCACCTTCACAGCTCAGAGCCTTCTCTCCCTTTGGGTTGGGGTACATTTTCGTCAATCTGACAAGATCTGTCACATATTATCAGACAATTGATCACCGACTGCTTGCAAGTCTTAATCCATCGTTTGATCACACATCAAGAAAAATTGCTTTTTATGTCTTACATCTTGGCCATGATAAAGGGGAAAAAAGCAGAGACTTGGGCTTCCGGCTCCAGCTCATTACTTTTTTGCAAATGATAGATGGGTTCACTAGGCAATTTAACTTTAAAATGATCTTTTCCCCTTTCTCAAATAAGCAAATAGAAGGAGCTTTGCAGCACAAGCTGAGTGGAGAGGGAGTCTTCCTGCTGTTCCTTTTGTGTCTCTATAATAGGCGCCCATGTGTGGATGGAGGCATGTATGGTTAGCAAATATGTATTTGCTTAGCGTTACTGCATCTACTTCTAAATAATAGGATTTAAAGTGGACACACACAGAGAGACTAACTTTCACTCTCCAGGACATAGCTATAATCATTTTACACATTTCTTCAAGAGCACTTATGTTATATATAAAGTAATTTGAATGACTTCTAGCTTACCAAAAAAAGAGTATTATATAATGACATAGCAAAAACCACTTATAAAAAAAAAAATAACTTCCCCTACCATGAATCTATTTATGTTATTATAAAATCCTGACCTTATGTATATTAGTAATATACATTCTAGCTTTCTCAGAATGGGGCAGAGCCTAATAATGCAGGAATTAGCCCTGTTTCTAATAATTGAGTGCTACTTAATATCAAAAAGAGAAAGCATCTGTAATTATGAATAAAATAATAGCTAAAACCTCAAAGTTTTTTGAGGGATTCTATTTAAGTTGTCGACAAACACACAAATACCCTAGTAGTCTGTGAATAGTATTCCAAAGTTTGCAGCATTCAGAGATTGGCATTTGCATTCTTTGAGGCCAGGAAGGAAAAGTCCCAATTCCTCATTGCTTACCTTCCACCTTCTCCTCCACTAAAACCCTCCCTGGGAACCCTTCACTATTGTACATCCTCTGTAATTTAAAGGCACAACTGAGAGTCAGTCTTTGCATGCTTAAGTAAAATGAAAGGCACCGAGAGATGTAATTAGTGTTTTTTTCTTTGTCATGCAATTTGAGATTGACAGTGTTTCCAAGTAGTAGCCACAAAATCTTAGAGTTAGGCAGTACTTGGCTGGCCTGCAAGCTTTTGGCAATCAATGGAAAACACTGTAAGGCCAGGGAGTGGACCCCAACCTCCAGGATAGTTTGTGTCAGGCACAGAAAGAGTGTGCCAAAAAATATTTGTTTTGGTGAAATGCACATAAAGCCTCTAGCTTAGTTAGAAGTATTGTACCAAAGTCAATTTCCTGATTTTGATCATGTACTTATGTAAGGTGTTATCACTGAGGGAAAGTGGAGGAAGGATACGTGGGAACGCTGTTCTCTTTTTGCAACTTGTTGGTAAGCCTAAACTTATTTCAAAATACAATTTTAAAAAATATTTACTGAACGGGCACCTGGGTGGCCTAATCATTTAGGTGTCTGACTCTTTTTTTTTTTTTTTTTACAAATAGTTTATTGTCAAGTTGGTTTCCATGTAACACTCTTGATATCAGCTCAGGTTATGATCTCATGATTCGTGAGATTCAAGCCACGTGTCAGGCTCCATGCTGATGGTGTGAAGCCTGCTTGGAATTCTTCTCTCCCTCTCCCTCTGTCCCTCCCCTGCTCATGCTCTCTCTCTCTCTGTCTCTCAAATAAATAAACTTTTAAAAATATTTACTGAAAAGAGAATGAATGCTTCTCTAATTCTTTAAGCCTTCTGAATGTGCTACGCATTTGAAGCACTGAGGTCTCAGAGTGCTCTCATGCACCTTTTTTTCTTGTTTTTATTGTACCTCTGTCCACTTTGAGCCCTTTGTCCCATGCCCAGATTCTAGTTTTGCCTCTGGTCCTCTAGATATGGTGCTTATATCTGATCTTCCCCAAAGTTTGGCTGCCAGCCCTCCAAAAGGAATTTTGTCTCACATTTCCTCTTCTTCTTGGCCTGGATTTCCTCTTCGTACCAACACTACGTCTTTCTTGGTGGTCTTCTCAGCACCCAGTTTCCCGTTTGCCCAGCTTTCGTGTGTGTGTGTGTGTGTGTGTGTGTGTGTGTGTGTGTGTGTTGGGAAGTGATATACAGAGTGGGAATGATGAGGGGTGACGTTGAGATTTAGTCTGTAGTAACCTGCATCTCTGAAATAGATTTATGTTTATAAAGAACAATTTCCTGGTGGGGAGAGATTCTATGTAGTTTATCAGATCCATCAAATTGAACTCTTTGGTTTTACTGTATATTTTATGAAAATACTATTAGAACTTTCAAAGCTTAGCTTGCTCCATATCCGTTCTCACTGCTGGGTGTCAAGAGCATGATCCCTGTCGTCTTAAAAAACAGAAAGAATAGACTTACTGAGACTACATCCTAAGGCCAAACAGCATGGTCTGGGCATTTATCTCAAACCAGATTTGCCTTTGTGAAATCAGCTGGGACCCTCTATGACTTCCCCACCAGTCTGTTCAATTAAGGGACAGTTGAATGCAATGGTTAACAACACAGACACTGGGGCCATATTATTTTGAATCCAGCTCTACTTACTAGGAGTGTGACTAAACAAATTACTTAATCTTTCTGTATCTTAGTTTTGCCACCTGTAAAATGTGGATGATAATTATTCTTAGCTTATAGGCATCTTGTGAGAATAATGAGAGTTAGTGTTTTGAGAAGTATCGGGCTCACTGTTGGTTGGCACTCGGTGAATGTAACTACTATTCTCTAATGCCTATTCTACTTCCATTCCCTATATTCCCCACTACTGCCTCCTAAAGGTTCAGTATGGTGACTTATACTTCAAAATAAGAATTAATTTTTTTTTCACTTTGAACATTTCCCTAAATGCCTGGAATAAAGAAGATAATCAAAGAAGTCTCTGAAATAAGGTTGGAAATTAATTAATATCAAAGAAGAAATCTAATACAGAGTCACTCATATTTCTGAATCTACTGATCAAATCCCTGTTGGGATGCAGGCTGTAGTGGAGACGTTGGTGAGCTTTGTGGAGATGTGGCCGCATACCTGAAGCTCCTTGAGCTGACTTTCTCCTTGTAAGTTACAATGCTCTGAGCTGGGGGAGGCCAGGGTAGATTTGGATTAGACTAGAAGTCACACTGTGAGAAAGATAGGCTTAAAGACATGGTTCAGTGTTGTCTCCCTTCCCCTCCCCTGCCCTCCCCTTGCCCTTTCCTCACTTTCCCTCCTCTCCCATTCCCTTCCATTTTCTTTTAATAGCAGATACAAACTGAACATTGATACTTGGGTGACTCTAGCTCCCAAGTGTTAAATGTGATGTTTAGAGCTATAAAGCACTCTGATGTAGCCACAACTATGGAATGGAATTGTGTTTTCAAGAGTGCCTCAGTTTTCCCAGTCTTTGGTAGGGTAAGAGCTATCCACTGACACTTGAACTAATGACATCCCAATCCCAGGCAATTGGCATCCTCTCCATCCTTCCCCTTCTAATCAGCAGTACAAAGTACTAGAAACTTGTTGCCTGAATCCTTCCTCATTAGTTCTGGAGATGCAGATTAAAAAATCGTTCTTTGGTAGTATTTATTAAGTTTATATGATCTGCTTTCCAAGAAGCATTTAGAACAAACAATGAGTTATAGCTAAATCCAATGTGAGCAAGCATTAGACTCAAATTAGAAGAGGTAAAATTAAATTTTCATGTATCATAAATGAAATATCCATTAGGGACTTCTCAATGACCTTCAGGTTCAACAAATTCTGTATTAAAACTTCCACCCTGAAAGACATGAGTGCTGGGCCGGATAACATGCATTTCAGGTACTGTGGAGGAAAAGGCCCAGACAGCCACAGTAAACAAATGTAACTAGTTTTGGAGAAATGCTATTGACAGTAAAATTCTAATTTTACTCCAGCTCCCAGAACAGATGTACCTCCGAGTCCATAGACTGCAATACTTAACTGCAGCTACTCAGCTGTGACCTTCAGCCCCAGGCTCACTGCAATAAAATTTTCATGCAACCATATGGAAGAATATTTTAATAGAGATTTACTGTCAGTAACTGTCCCAAAGGAGCAAATAAGGAAGCTGTAACATATTGCGTACAGTAAATCAAGGGGACTTCAATGGAAAAACGAAACCTCCCGGAGGCAAGCATCTTTAAAATTACAGGCAACACTTTGTACAAATATGTGTACAAAGGACTAGATATGCACTCAGTTAAGTAGCTCAAAATGGTTTCGATTTGCAGATATATTTATTTAGAATTTATTTATTGGATTTTATAAGTGGCAAGCACTTACCTGTCAGGGCTGAATGCCTATGTATCCCCTTTCCCTGGGGCAAAACGGAAGTGAGGGAGGGGTGACTTTAACTGAAAATTTTACCCAACCAGGGAATGTGGAAGGCAGCATAAATTGCACCCTCTCTATAGCCAGGTTTGCTTCAATTTAGGATGAGGTATTAAGCACAGGGACAAAATATTCCCTTAATCAGTATCTAAACAGTACTGGATGAGTTATTTGAATGGTTAAAAATTCAGCTTCAACAATAAATGAGGACACATGTTGATTAAAACTCCCAGTGGAGCAGAATGCATTCAGAGTCCCTATATGAATCCTTGATTATGTTTTATCCAATATTTTTGCATGTAAAAATGTCTCCTTTTGGGGAAGCTGTAAAATGGTGATTTTTATATAAATGTGTTGGGCTGGTTGGAATCAGTAAAGCAGATCTCATGCTCTTCCTCTCCTGATGGTGTGTTTATTTGGAGACATGAGTCACGACATAAGTGAGCTAAGAAGGAAGGATAGAGCCTGAGCGTGTCACCTATACAGCTCCACGCTTCAGTTCACTTAGTTACCACCATGACACCATTTCCTTGCTTGGCTTCAGCCCTTACTGTTAAGAGCATTTCAGTTTCAGATATTTGTTTCCTGAGGGCAAACAAGCAGCCATCTCCCCCTCTACTCAACTGATGGAAACTCTAATGTGAGGGGCAGTAATTCAGAGATAAATAGACCTAACACTGCCCTTGACAGTTCATATTTTATGGTGGAGAGAAGGCCTAAAACCTAAAAAACTCATGTGTAGGAGGCATAGCACAAATGCTTCATCCATGATACATAATGAAGGTAGACGTCTTGGCATCAAACCTAAAATCAAAATATCCAAGTGACCGTGAATAAGGGAATCGGGTGATAAATCTTTATGTTTTGCTAAATGCCCATGGGTTGTCACATTTGACAAAGAGTGATAACAATAGAAGAATTGTCATATCTGATAAATGGGTCTTAGGTATTCCATTCTCGAAGTGGTCCCAGTTACTATAAAACACAGGTAACATACATGTGGGTGCAGATTCAAGACAGGTTGGGTTATGCATTGAAAATGAATTATTTTGACTAATCAGGACCTGGCTGGAAATTGTAATAGGAAGAAAGCTTGAGACGTTAGTTCATGCTATCAGATTAATATATAAATCGTTACATACGTTACATACCTAACAATGAGTTTGTTACCGACCAACTTTCCCAGTGTTTCAATCACTGTATTTTTTTCACAGTTGGATATTGTATTCTCTGGACCCTTTAATGACACTGTATTTCACATTGAAATTGAAGTTGAAAGTGGAAATGCTCCTCAAAACACGTTAGTTTGAGGACACAAATGTATGCATGATATGGGTAGCATCTTCCTTTGAGAGACAGGCTGATTGGGATGAATCTCCAGAGGCCTTGCATCATTTGGCTGTGACCATGTTAAGAATCACTCTTTTTGTTTTTACAAGGAATAGAATGGGCATGCACAGACAATTTTTGTCTATTTAATTTCATGAATTTAGCAAGGATGAGTCATGCCTTACTCTTTTGATCCCATCCCTAAAACAAGTGATGTCTGAATGCTTACTCATTAAAGGCATTTTCCCCTGCATCTCTTAGAAGATGTTACACAGGTAACATGCATGTGGGTGCAGATTCAAAACAGGTTGGGTTATGCACTGAAAGTGAATTATTTTGACCTCCATGACCTTGGCTAGCTCTACACCCAAGGCTTTTGATTATCTTGGCAGTATAGATTGTCACTCTCCTCTTCAACCCACTCTTTATTCCGGCAAGTTGGTTTCCTCTTGACCTCCACAGCTCTATATTTAATCCGTCACACTGTCAAGTCACATGACTCTAGAATAAAATTATTTTCCTTCCTTTGTACCTCTCCAAGCCTTAACTTTCTTCTAAGACTCGGTTAAGAGCTCCACATCCCCAAATGATCCTACTGAACCATTCTAGGCTATCACTAAATGCTAAAGGCCAAGTCATTTTCTACTGAGTAGTTAATACATTCTGAGAATATTAATAATTTTTTAATAAATACTCATTGAAAGAAATTGACTTGTTGATCTTTTGACCTTCTTTTCTTCCTTTTCACTACTTTGCTGTGTACTTCAGACTTGTACTTCCCCCAGAGAACATTAAAGAATGTATTCTGAAGAAATTTTTCTTTTTACTCCTCCCACTGGGAGCATGCTCTAAAGTAATCATTACTTAATGTAATTTTCCACCTATAGACATCATTTTACAAGCTGCAAATAATGTGAGTGAAATGTAACTATGTATCCAACCAACAAACAAAATCTCCCAAATTAAAAGCAATATACAGCTGGAATGAATAAAATAATTTGCTAATTAGAAAAGTATTCATGATAGATGGTAAGCTTCTCACAGCTGGAAGTTATCAAACAGATTTACTCAAGAATCTAGGGGAGAGGATTTCTATAAAGGATGGGAGATTAAGTTCAATAAATCTGGGGTCTCTTCCAAATCTGAGATTCTATGATAATTGTCTGAATTTAACCAATTAGAGAAAATGATTTTAAGAGTCCTATGAGGTAAGTTTTTTATATTCCAAATGTCTTTAAGTTACAGCCAGAATTAGGAGATTAATTTGAAAAATATCTGAAAATAACTGGTCATTAATTGATGGACTGACTGACTAAAGTCAAAAGGATGGTTTTTCAAAGTGGTATGGGTTTGTGGACCCAGCCATAAAGCACTTTGAAATCAATCTTATTGTTAGAGCATGCATCTACAGTTTAATTAACCTGTACATGTACATGGGATGGCTACTGTGCATCTTTTAATAAACAAACATTTATGTGCCTATTGAAAATGGCCCAATGTGCCCAATGAAAATGAAAATCTTGTCAATTTTCCTGTGATTTGTTAACCTTGGGTACATAAAAAGAAGTAGGGAAATGCATTGCCCTCTTGGGAGCCCCAGAGAGCTCAAACAGTGCTGTGGTCCCCTCCCAAGGTCAGGAAACCTGTCTTTACATGGTCATACTTTCAGACTCAAAGTACTGACATTTCACAAGTAGACACCAATGCAGACGTATCAACTGTAAGCCTTTGGCATCTTATTGTTTGTCACCTGAATTTTATTGGTTACTAAATATTTTAAGTGACACCCCTGAAGGCAGTGTCCATTATCCAGAATTTTTGGATACCAGATGCTTGGGTTAAGTAAAACCAAACATCTAATGACCCTCATTTCTTTTTCATTTTAATGTAATCTTTTGATATGTGTCCAGAGAAATCATGAAATTTTGTCTTTTCGTTATTTGGATTTCAGTGTGGTCAGGGTATGAATATTTTAAGATAAGGATTGAAAATGTACTCATCTGAAAACTGTACAGTTGTGTATACACAGTATACATATGTAAGACTTGGTAACATTTTATTAATTTGTAACAATTTAGGAAAGTTTTAGTTACTGGATCCTTAAAAATCAGTGCAGTGCTAATTCTTTTGAGCGAACAGCTGAACAGAATGAGGTATTTCCTGCTTTATCAGTGTCTTCTAAGCAAGTATATTTGTGGCTTACAAGAAAAAGGTGCCTTGAAACTCTTGGAAAGGAGTTTATTCAGTTAGGTTAATGCTGCTTATGGAATTATCTTTACTCTTTTAATTGGAAAAGCAGACTTTTTCCCTTAGAAAATTAGGAAACTTCTACCTGAAAAAACACAATTTTTGAATTAGCAATGCCTGAGTCAAAACTTTGTTACATGTTAAGAAACATATGGATGGGTTGCCTGGGTGGCTCAGTCGATTAAGCATCCGACTTCAGCTCAGGTCATGATCTCCTAGTTTGTGGGTTCAAGCCCCATGTCAGGCTCTGTGCTGACAGCTCAGAGCCTGGAGCCTGCTTCTGATTCTGTGTCTTCCCTTCTCTCTGCCCCTCCCGTGTTCATGCTCAGTCTCTCTCTGTTTCTCAATAATAAATAAATGTTAAAAAAAAAAAAAAAAGAAAGGAAACATCTGGAACAAGTAGTTTATAGGTATAAACCCAGATATATCTTGTGGTTAAATAGAATATATTTTGGTAAAAATTAGTCTGATTCTGGGGCGCCTGGGTGGCTTAGTCGGTTAAGTGTCCGACTTTTGCTTAGCTCATGATCTTGCGGTTCATGGGTTCGAGCCCCGCGTCGGGCTCTGTGCTAACTGCCAGCTCAGAGCCTGGAGCCTGTTGCAGTCTGTGACTTCCTCTCTCTCTGACCCTCCCCTGCTCACGCTCTCTCTCTCTCTCTCTCCTAGAAATAAATAAAACATTAAAAAAAATAGTCTGATTCTTCCAGACTAATTAACATGCATCTGCTTAGTTAATTACTTAGTCAAAAGTTTCCTGATTCACAGTTCAATGATGAGTTTTTCATGAACTTGTTGGATATTTTTATTCCATCTGCTTTTAGCCAGGATCATCCATAAGTGGCCAAGGATGCAGCAGAGGGCAGAGAAGTGTGGTGGCTCTGGCAAAATACTGAGGCTCTGAGACCACATTTGGACACTTAAGAAGAAGTTGTGACATTGAGAGCAGCAACCTAGCCCACTGCACTCATGGTGAGGTAAGGTGATCCCAACCATAACTATGAAAAAACCTTGGCCTCTCTTGAAGTAGGATATTGGATCGATCCAATGTAATGATGTTGTTATTAATATTCTTATCCTTGATGTAATTATAATTATTTGATGTAATTATACAAATGAAAATCACTCATGCACAACTCCCTTGTGTGGGGGAAGCAGACAGTAAAAAGCATGAAATGTTTATCTGTATTATCTGTAAAGTTTCTCTTTACCCTCTTGGAGTTAGCTGCCTGAGTCTTGTTCAGTGTGACAGAAGATCATTCTAAAGGCTGAGAGGAAGCAATGAGATAAACTGCCTAGGTTGTGATGAGGTATGAAGCATCCTGTCACATTTCAGGGTGAAATTCATCTTCAACAAGATTTCCCCACATCCCCCACCTCCACCATTTCGCAGCTTGTATTCCCAGAACACAAGTATCACGATTTCATTTGCCTTGGAGTCCTTCCAGAAATTAACAGCGTTAAGAAGAACCATTCTATTAAGTCAGGATGGTGTCCAATAAAAGCAATGAATGATTGGAAAATGGACTGTTTTAATGCTGTTCAGTAAAACCATTGTGAATGTTCTTAATTATGCAATTCCATCCTTCCTGTGTAATTGGCTCATTTGATTTTTTTTCCTCTCATGGTATAGAATAATCTGAGTTGGGGGCCAGAATCCTCTAATGTTGTTATGTTTGACTAATATTTGAAGATGATGAGGCAAAATATGTAAGAGTGCAGAATTATGTGGACTCCCCTAGACAACCAACAAGCATAAAGGCTCATAGGCCTGACAGGAACGGTAAAAATAGCTGTACCCTTCAGAGGCATCTAAACTCCATTTGCAAATATAGAACACTCCATTTTTAAAAAACTCTATTCCTTGGTTTTGAATAGTTAATATAATCACATGACTCAAAATTCAAGAGATACAAAAGGGTGTATTGTGAAATATCCTCCTCCTTGGCATCCAAAGCAACTGTTATCAGGTGTACATGATGCTCTCAGATATATCTAATGCATATTCAAACACATTTGTATAAACTTTCATTTGTTTTTCTCTTATGTGTACACACAGTAGCATTATCTACTAGGATTTTATATCTGAGCATTCACTTGGTACTGGGGATACAGTAGCAAGCAAAGCCAAGTCCTTTAGTGAAGCTTACATTTTTATGGTGGAAAGCAGACAAAAAGCAATGAACAAGATAGTTTTAGATCATGAGTGTCTGACATTGACTAACAAAGAAAGGGTTGCTGGCTAACTGAGACTAGGTGGTCATTAAAAGCTCACCAAGAGGTAAGAATTAGAAAGAAATCACTTTTTAACTTTTGCATTAATATGGGTAAACATTAAGTTAAACCCAACAATTTACCCCTAAATACCTCCAAAAAACACAGATGTGGAGACATGGGATTTGACAGACAATTCACAAACATATTGACCCTTCAAGGTATTGTGGTGAACCCAAATCTCAAATGCACGCATGTTCATCACTGTCTGATGACGCTTGATACCACTGTGCTCTTTTCATCTTGTATAACAAAAACTACAGATAGGAGAGGCCCTAAGAAATTCACTCCCAGATAAAATATTTCTTGGAATGTTTACCAAGAGGCTGGGACCATAACACTGACAGCTGCTTCTCATCTGTACTCACTGTTCCGATCATATTTTAGTCATTCTACAAAACCGGCAATTAGAATGAGAGGTTTGACTCTTCTCTTATTGTGGTCAGTGTGCCAAGATAATTGAAATGGAACGAGAGGACAGATTGCTAAAATAAGAATTCTGAAGGACACTTGGCATGACACTGAGACCAGTAGAAATTCATAGAGCAATCATTTAAACTGAATATCTGGATAAAAAAAAGTTTAAAAAAAAAAGCAATCTGTGTCTACTTAGACATTTTCAAAAATCCTAACTTTTGTCATCAGATATCTTGGATACTATAACTGGTTACTGGTTAACTTTTTCAATTCTCTTCCAGATGTGCAGTGTAATGTAGAAGTATCCCAAGATAGCTTCTCATAATTTTCCTACAGGTGTGTGAAAACATCTATTTCTATTTCTCTACAATAATTGAGGAGTTTTCTGGTTAGTCTAGATGTGTTAGTTGCTTCTAAGAGTGACAAAATACATACCAATTGAGGTTTGGATTCATGCCAAATATTGAAACTCTTGAAAGTGACTCATTATTTGACGGCACAGAAATTACTTTAGATCTCTATTGAAATTCTGTTTTCATTATGGGCATAAATTAACATATTGTAAAATAGATATAAAAGGGGAAGGAGATTGGGTAAATTTTGAGGCAGCTCCTCCCTCTTCTCCCCCACTACATGTGTGCAAAGGGTTGCCTTTTTTTATGGATCCTTACAGCAGCTTATATATTTATAAGCTTCTTTCCTTCTCCAAGGAAAGAAGGAAAAAAATCTCTTCCCTCTCACCCAGGTCATAGTCCATTTGGGCTACTGTAACAAAATACCACAAACCGAGTAGCTTCTAAACCATAAAATTTATTCTCACAATTCCAGAAATGTGGAAGTCTAAGATTTGGTGTGTAGTGAGGACCCATTTTCTGGTTCACAGATGGCTCCTTCTTGTTGTGTTTTCATGTGGTGGGAAGGGGCTAAGGACCTCCCTGGTATGTTATTAGGAGGTGTTGCCTTTGGGAGGTGCTTGAATCTCGAGCATGAAATGATACTGCTTTTTGACTTTTCTCAGTTGGCTCCACCTCAGTTGGGCCCTTTCAGGTAAAAGCAAGTGGACTTATATTTCATACTACTTTTATATCCACTATCAGATCCTACCCTCCCACATCTAATGGGAGAGGGGCAGCTCAAACAGTTATATAGATGGAGAAATGGAGGCACGAATCCATTAAATGTTTTGCCCAAGGCTGCCCGGAGTCGGAGGAATGAAAGCCATCCTGCAGTCCCTGACATTAACTTAGCTTCTGGGAGCTGGGCCAGGAAAGTGAGCCCCTAGAGAATCTGAAATCCCCGGAAGGTGTGATGCAATGCCTGCAGATTCCGTCCAATGGCACAATTCCAATTCCCTGTACAAGAGGCAGTGAGCACGGAAAACTTTGACTGTTAGTCACTTCCCTCTTTGCATGGCTACTGCTTCTTAAGAGAAGACAATCTCTCCTCAGGCCCCCTTTCTCTGTCAGGGTCTAGGCTGGTGTCCAGCTGCCAGGGTGGCACTGGAGCTGACTTTGTGTTCATGTTTCTCTATGAAGTGCTCTGGGTTATTGGCATCTGTGGACACATTCTATTTCCCCAGTGCAACAACAGCAGGTTCTTCTCCCTGCCCCCACCCACTGAAGCTGGCCCAGAACCAATTCCAAAATTAACATTTGTTTGCCAAACACGCACAGCTGTAATCAGCCTGCTGGTGGTTTGCTGCATAGCCTGCCACCTGCTAGCTCCTTTTCCAGAGAAAAAGAGGGAGGGGAGAAGCTAAGAACACAGTGCAGGCAAAGATTTAGGATCTCTCTCCATCTCTGCTACCTGCCAAACATTGGTTCACCTCCAAAGAGCACTGCAAATTTGCTTATGGTTTGGATGGCAGTTGGGGCAGAGATACTGCTTTATGTTATCCAAATGACAGAAAGCAACATACTGGTTTCTTCTTAAAGGTTAAGGTCTTTATTTTTTGGCTAGGGGAAGGAGTTGTTTATAGAAGACTGGGTCAAACCATTCCTGTTATGATAGCTATCTAGGCAAGGGAGGAACAGATTCAGTCTCATTCAGGATGATAAATGTTAGATGAGGTAGAAGAAGGGGAACACTGCTCATGGTTGAAATTTGACAGAAACAAAAATCCAAAGAAACTTCTGGAAACTTTTCTTACTACTTCGTCAGTAGTTTTTCACTTGCCTGCAGTCATTTCCTGTTATAATGCATTGTTTTCTAAGAGAAATTTCATAAAAGAAAGGCTTTTTTAATAGCTCAAACAAAGCTAGTGTGATGAAAATGATAAAAATTCTTGTTTGAAAGGGATTCTTTCTCAGCATCTAGGATAATCAGGCGGATAAGATAACATAATGTGCAGCAGTCCACTGCTCAGTAGTGCCAACACCAAGTGAAGTTGGAAGGTGCAGTTTCAAAAGCATCACACCCAGCTATAAACCCAAAAAGCTTGCTTCAAAGGGACCTTTCTGGAGTGGAATCTTTGTCTAGTTGCAGGGGCCACTTCTTGCCATCCACCAAGTGTTTGTATCTTCTTGAAACTTACAGCATCCTTTGGACTTTTTTTTGTCTGTCTTCAGGTGCTGCCTTTCTTCTGCACTGTTCTCTTAAGGTTCTAGAGTGTCCATGTTTTGTTTCGTTCAATAGGTAATTATTTTGGGTCGGGGAAAATGGAAAAAGCCAAGAGGGAACATGGAGAGATTAAAAAAAAAACTGGGCAGAAATATGGATTTTTAAAAATAATCCCTAATATTTTATGACATGAAGGAAGAATAAAGACTATTCTTAAAACCCTCAAATTTTAATATTTTGAAACCACTTCTTCCAAACAGTCTCAGCCTTTATCAGCTCTGTGGACGTGCAAAGAGGAATGCATTAGGAGTAGGAATGTGAACATCTGTAGAGCAACTTGGCCAATCTTATTGCTTCATTGAGTCCTTTGTGTTTTGAGGTATCTCTTCATAAATTGACAGCCACTAGTTAAATGATTGAAAGGAGAGGAGAAATCTCTAGTCTCTTTGAGTCAGCTAGATATACTGCAGCAGACCAATTAGGTAAAGTTGCCTTCCAGAATGTACGACATGCTATTGGGACTTTCTCTCTACAACACAATTTGAGACTCTTCTAGAGCTTTGTTTCTTAAGTCCCTCATTTAGTCTTGCAGGTGCTCTGATGAGTTTAACTTACCTTCCCAGGCTTATTTTTGACTCATGCTCTCAGGCATTCCTCATTCACCGGGCATGACTTGTCATTTCCAAAATACATCCTGAGTTCTCTCCCCCAGTGTCTCTGCCCACCATTTCCCCTTTGTCTGGGAAAGCTATAAAAATTCTGTTCCACTGAAATGTTGGCTTTTTTTAATTGAGATGTAACTGATATATAACATTGTAGCAGTTTTTAGGTATGTAAGATAATGATTTCATTTACGTATATACTGCAAATCTTTAATTTGTGAAACAGTCTATAATCCTTTCAGATCGACATAATCCCTTGTTTTTGGTGCCACAAGCATTTCATAGCACTTATTAGGCTTTAGCTAGTGATGTGGAATGATTGTCTTCTGCTTAAGCAGGTGGCTTCCTATGGAAGCAGGTTCCACAGTAGCCTTGTTCACCCTCATTCTTTCCATTCTTCCTGCCATAGGAAATTCTGCGTACACTCCATACACAATTTTTAAATTGAATTGAATGTGATAAAAATATTGTTAATGATCACATAGGGATATTAAAAGAGCATAACATGCCTACCTCCCCGTCCACCTCCCCTAATTTATTTAAAAAAAAAAAAGAGCATCACACAGAAATATACTGCAAGGAGCATGAGAAGAGTAAAAATGAGGACATTGAAGGACTTAAGACACACAGAAGGTAACTCTCCCAAGAGAGAAAAAATAAAGGAGAAACCAAAAGGAGGAAGAAAATTATAAGCTTTTGAATACATAAAGTGAGTTTCTCTCTAGCCATCCAACAGGCTTGCAAATGGTCTTTAAGGGGGAATTGTGGGCTGGACCTTCTGGGTGAGAAGAACCCACATTGTCCTCCATGATAAGAGAATGTTCCATAGGACAAGAGGAAGATGGAAGCACCCAGGATACCAGCTGGTGATGGTGGAGTAGCCAGTCATAGAACGGATCTTAGAAGCCACCTTTAGCAGATTTCTCATGGGAGGGAACTGCAAACATAATTTGAGACATAAAGCAGCACGCTCCAGGCTTTTCAAGTACCATAGGTAAATGTTTTTATAGACTGAGTTAGTCCAGGAATTTTTAGGAGTTGGCTATACACTATGTATACATAGTATTATATCTAATATTAAATTTACATTATTAACATTAATAATTATTATAATGTTATATATAATATATAAAAATATTTATGGAGCCACAAAGACACTGATAGAAACAGTGAAAAACATGGACGCCATTTATTTCTTACCCCCTCCTCCACTGAACTCTGCTGGTTGCATTTGTCATACCATATTCTCATTTAATCAAACTTCCTATTATAAATTTATGGTAAGGGAACTGTATTTCAGATATTCCCAGGAGTGCCAGGAAAGAAAATATGCCACCCAGCAACATTCTATAAAATTAATCACCTGGGAATTTAATGAAATTGTGCTTGAATGTAGACGTTATATATAAAAAAAAGATAATGCATTCTGCCCCTTTCTTTGAAAATTAAGTGTATATTTTTATGTCTTTCTAAGCACAGTGAGAGTGGGAGCAAGTAGGTTCTACCACCAAAGTTAAGTGTCTTCAAAAGTCTCCAACTAAAAAAAAAAAAGTGTCCAATTGTGGGGTTTGCATTAGGACACCAAGTGCTGTATTTAGTCCCCGGTCCCTGGTATTCTTTGTTTGAGCCTGAAGGAGAAAGACAAGCCATGGCTGTCTATTTTCCACACTCTTCCTTCCATCTAACAGGAGCCCAGCTCAGTACCTGGCATATAGTAGGTGCTCAATAAATATTGGTCGTGTTCATGAGTAAGTGGCAGCCATTTAATTAAGAAAGCAGAAGTGTGAGGTTTATACATGTCCACAGTTGTTGGGTAGGTTATAGGCTTGCTAGCCTCAGGAGAGAAAGCCATAGGTCTTTAACAATTAAATACTATGGGAAAGAGAAATTTCTGCTCTTTGCATTTATATTTTAGAGGCTCTTGCTTAAAATGAGCCAAGGATAGGGCACCACAGGAGTATTCATTATTATATGATTAAAAATTAGAGGAGATTCCCAACTTTTACATTCAGAGTGCTTTTAAGGAGAGTTTACTGGAGTACAGGAGAAATTTCTACTCTGGAACAGAATCTATGCTGGTGGGCAGGGCTCAAGACTTATTTGGTGGATTCCTGGGTCTTCTGGAAAAATCTCTTTCCATAGATTACCTGAAACTTTCCAAGGCTTCTGACATTTCCATCTTCAGTTACTTGCACTTCAGTGCAACCAATGGCATAAGAGAGAAAGACAAAATTTGAAAAATATTATCTGAATATTTCAAACCACAACCTCACCTATCTGGATAATTCTGGCAGACCTGTTTTTGCATGCATTATCAAGACAATCCCATTTCCTATGTGGCTGTATCTGCTGACCCTTTCCGGGTTTCTGGAAGCCCAGAGTGGAGGAGGGAAAGGCCTTGTGTAAAAGTAGAGAAATGCTTGTGAACAGAGAGCTCAGGATTACAGGAGTATCTTTTCAATGGAAACACTAGAATTCAAGCCGTGTAACTTCACAGCTTCATTATTCAGCATTATATATAGTTGCTAAGTGATAATGTCTTTGTAGGATGTGCTCTCTGCTTTCAGTTAGGTCATGCTTTTTGTAGATAAGTAACATTGAAAAGAAAATACCAATTTCTTTCTACTTAGCAAGTGTTTCCCACTTGGATCTTTGTGCTTCCCAAGCCTTCTCACATCAGACCCTCCAAGCTTTTCTCCCTTTCATTCCACCTGCCACCAGGATTGAATTAGTTCAACATATACTTTTTCATGTCTGTGGTGTTTTATATAGCATTCCACGCATGACAAGATGCAAAAATGCATAAGACAACTCCTGCCCACTGGTGACTTCCAGTCCAATGGGGAAGACAGCTGTATTCCTAGATGACTTCAGCATACAAAGTACTAAGATAGAGATATGAACCTAGGGTGCTTTCTTTAGTACACAGCTACAAACATTGGTCTAGAGGTAGGCAGTATTACATGCTTTCTTGTACCTCTTTCTTTTCTCTTTGATTGTTTTCAGACCCCTTTAAGGCAGTGTCCAAGTTGCTACTTTCCTACTTCCCTTGGAGGTGACATTCTCAGTAAACGCTGATCTAAATGACTCTAGATCCATAGTTGACAATGCCATCACTTTCTTGTTGACTTTTTATATAGTTTTTACAGTTTAGACTCTGAAGTCACTAGGAGAGGGAATAGGAAACCCCAAACTCAGATAGTTAGGAAATTCGTTATCTAGCATTGTAGTTGTACTTTCTCTGAAAGACCAGACTAATCTTTCGAGCTCTGTGGAGCCTTAATTTAGAGGTACTATTGACTATTCATTACCACGAGGTTACTCAAGTGGCGAAGAGCATGTGTGGTGTTTAATGTGATCTTAAACATTACTATCTACGGTAAATCAGGAAGGGGGCACAAGCGTTAGAGTTGCTGTTTAATGATGTATGAAAAAGCCGCCTGGTAAAGTGCACCATTAAGAAAAGCTGAAACCAGTGCTGAACAACGACCTGATGATATATTGAGACCTCATGGCCAAGGCCAGCTCTCCTAACTTGGAAAGTGATAAGCACCACGTGCCCTTGCAGAATAATGAAACTAAGGGAAATCCATGGAAGGCATGCTGTATTGGAAAGGAAACAAAACAAGGCTTGCTCTAGCATGGACGCATATAGTGTCTTACTACCCAGCCTGGTCATGACTTATTTTTAAATCTCCTTTCTTGTGGATCCACAAGCAAACCTACAAACTTAGAAAACAATCAAAAATGATAGTCAACAAAAACAATCTGTATTAGTTAGAATGGCATATGGTAAGCCAATCTTGGATCCTTCAAAGAAATGTCCAAAGCAAAATTACTATTACTTTTAGTTTTCTGCTTTTACAAATACAAGCTAGTAATTATAATGGTTATCTTTGGTTTAAAGGGCTTGGTACCAATATGAGACAACAAACTTACTTATATAGTTCTAAGAGGTGGCTTATTAAGAAATTTTAATTTTAGAAATGACAATGGATTTTTATGTTCTCCCAGGAAGATTTTATTGGTTAAAAAAAACTGTTCAAGAATTATAAAGTCTGTAGCTGCTTGTTTAAATTTTTTTTTATGTTTTATTTATTTCTGAGAGGGGAAGAGAGAGAGAGAGAGAGAGAGAGAGACAGCATGAGCAGGGGAGGGTCAGAGAGAGAGAGGGAGATAAAGAATCTGAAACAGGCTCCAGGCTCTGAGCTAGCTGTCAGCACAGAGCCCGACGTGGGGCTTGAGCTCACAAACCTTGAGATCATGACCTGAGCCAAAGCCAGACACTTAACTAACTGAGCCACCCAGGCGCCCCTGTAGCTGCTTTAGTAGAAAGAGAGTTTCATGGTCTATTCCTCATAACTTCTAATTGATCATACCTACTGTCTGGTGAGTTACAGTCTTATGGGCTGCCAATAATGAGTATTTCCTGATATGGCTGGAGTGTAAGTCCATGACAGACTAGTCTACAGATCTCATGTGGACATCTCTCAGATTCTTTCTGTTGCTTTGGGTAGACACAGCTTGTCAATTGAATTGAACTCAGTGAGGACCATGCTTCCCAATCCTGAAACACTTAGATCAGGGTTGGTGAGACAAGACATAACTACACATAGAAATAATATTTAGAAAGATGGGGTGAGAAAATAAATGCTTCTTTTTTTTTTTCTTTTTCTTTTTTAAATGAATTATACTGATGAGAAATACACTGGTGTGGAAGGAAGGAGTTGGTCAGGAAGTTGTAGGAGATGAAATTGGCATTGGCTCTGAAAGAGCCAACTTCTGAAGGAAGAGAAAGAAACAGAAGGTCATGCTAAGTGAGTGTAAACCTGAGGCAATGGGCAAAGGGAGAAGTGCTCCCTGTGGGCTCAGGAGATGGGCACCCTACATAAACCCAGAGACGAAGATATGAGCATATAGTGGGATTGTTTATAATAGAGGGAGGCAAAGGTTAGTGCGAGGTCGTGATCACTTAATGCATCAGGCTAAGGATTTAACATTTTACCCTAAGTCCAAGCTAGTACCTATCACAAAGGTATTTCAAGATTTCGTTGGCTAATAACAAATGAATATTTAAAGATATTTATACCGCAGGTTGAATATTGATCCCATTCCTCCATGAGTGCATTTTTATTTTATTATATTTATTTATGTATTATTTGATTAGGCTGATTTTTAAATAGTCCTACCATTGTATTAAGTCTGGTCAGATCTGTTGGCAGAAATTTAAATGTGTCTGAATGCTTCTGTGAGAAGAAAATTTTTTTGGAGTCTTGGGTAGAAATCCCAAAAGGAGAGGATTAGGATACTATGGACTTTGTTTTCTAGACTTATTTTCTACTGCAACTGCATATCCATTTATAAGGGGTCACATAAAGGAAAACTCTGATTGTAAAATGTATCTGTGGAAGAGCAGCTGTTTATGTTCTGCCAGAGCTGAAAAGCCTCCAAAGTATAGTGTCCATTGTGTATGGGACTCAAAAGCACAATTAACCAAATTCTTATTTTGTTCAACACTTTAGTCATCCCCATAAGGATGTTTACTTTAAAAGAAAGGCTATTTTAGTTTACTGTTTAATATCTAAATTGAGCCAAATTTTTGGAACTTGGTATGTTGGAAAGTAGCCGATGGCCATCAAAGACTATATAACATTAGGTAGTCAAAGGGCTTTAGTTATTTCATCCTTAAAATTAATTGGAAGTTTGTACCCTTGACTCATGCAGAGGGGGTCATGGCATCCACACTTGAGGAGCACACTTGAAGGAAGTGCTTATGCCCCATAAAGTTGGCAAATAGATTCAGCCTGTGCAGGTTCCCTGTTGTATTTGCCATCCATGTTAGCTATCTTTTATGTTCGTAGATCTTAAGTATCTGATGCTTGCTCCCTGTGCAATAGTTATTTCAGGATTAAGACTGTTTATATATTTCCCTGGGATGCCAATGGAAGCTAAAACAGTGGCTAGTTTGTACACTTGAAAATCCAAAGCCATAAACCTGAAATCAGTATTTTCCCAACTCCACTTTTCTTGACAAGTTCCTTTCTCACCTTCCCCCTCCTTCACCTCCCTCCTCTTCATCTCTTTTCATTCCATTCTTTTCTCCATTTATCCCTAGCTTTATGGATTCCACCTCAGCAAAGAGAGAGTGTGAGCCCCATTTTTTCAGTATTGAGGGCCAATTGTTTACATTTTGATATGAATGCCCCTTTAAAAGGGAAAATTGCAACTTGCTCCCTACCTGTAGGAACCTTCATATCAGGCAATTTTCACATTCAAGAGTTTGTCTCTTAATGTTTTCTTGTCTCCTGATTCCATCTAAGTCCATGGAAATCATAAATCCACATAGTACTTGGACCTAAACTCTTTGACCTTTACTCTTTTCTATAAAATCCTTAGCCTCCTAAGTTCCTAAGCTTCATTTAGATGCGGCTAGCACAACCATAAAATCCTCTAGTTTCACTGAGCCCTTTTCCAGTGTTTTTGTATATTTTGCCAATCTTAGGGAGGATGTGTTTTATAGCCTCCAGGTCAGCATGCATACTCCAGTGTTTTCTGGTTTCCAAATTGGCACAAAACTCAAGGAGAGCAAGAAAGCATTCAATAGCTACTTGCAAAATCTCTATTAGCTATGTTTCTCCTTAACCCAGCCGTTTATGGTGTTCATAAGGGTGGACTGTGGTCTACAGATGGTTTTCCAAACATAAAATATTTACACTTAGAACCTCTGCCTGTTGTTGCCAGGTCTTTTCTTGTGGCTCTATTGCAGGCAATACTCATATTTCACTGCAGGGGGAGTTCTCCAGTATATGAAACCTCAGCTGTTGTCCAGCCTCCGGGATCCCCAGAACACAGGCACATGTCCTTTAGGGATAGTTCTGGCTCTTTGCTATCCATATTCTGCATAGTCTCCTTTTCAGGGATCCCTTTAATAAATGAAAATAAATGTATGTGAGTGTTTTAAGCATATTTCAGAAAGTGCTCTGTATGTTTTGTTCTGTTTGTTTACATAGGAAAGACAGGTTTTAATCCTATTTTTTTGACTCAGTGCCCTATCAAGAAGATCTAGGGTGGGGGTGGCGCCTGGATGGCTCAGTAGGTTAAGTGTCCCACTCTTTCTTTTTTTAAATTTTTTTAACACGTATTTATTTTTGAGAGAGACAGAGCATGAGCCGAGAAGGGACAAAGGAAGACACAGATTCTGAAGTAGGCTCCAGGCTCTGAGCCATCAGCACAGACCCCGACATGGGGCTCGAACCCACCAACTGTGAGATCATGGCCTGAGCTCAAGTCTGGTGCTTAACTGACTGAGCCACCCAGGCGCCTCTAAGCATCCTGCTTTTGATTTCACTTCAGGTCGTGATCTTATGGTTGGTTGTGATATGGAGCCCCAAGTCAAGCTCCACTCTGAGTGTGGAGCCTGCTTAAGTCTACACACACACACACACACACACACACACACACACTCACTCTCTCTCTCTCTCTCTCTACCCCTCTCCAGCTTGTGCATGCTCTCTCTCTCTCTCAAAAAAAAGAAAATAATTAAAAGCAAAAACAAGAAAGTCTCAGGATTTTCTGTATTTGTACATTTTCAGGCCCTGTGCTATGCTACATGCTTTATTTGAGTCACCTAATTTATTTAATCCTCGTAATAATTTTATAGACATGGTATTCCTTTTTTCCACACTATTAAGTGAGGAAACAAAAACTCAGAAAGTTTAATTAAAGTTGTTAAAATTCACTTGACTCTTATATTGGGTGCAGCAGAATTCTAGTCCTGCAGTTCTGATACAAAAATAAGTGAATGAACAAATAAGTCATGTCCTTTCTACTATACTGTGCAGTCTCCCTACTGAATAGTTTGCTTTTATACTTATTTCTTAATCTCTGAGTTGGATGCTCTTCTTTTTTTTTTTTTTTCAAAGGAAGGAATGAAGGAAGGAAGGGAAGGAGGGAAAGAGGGAAGAAGAAAATGGAAGAAAGTGTCTACTCCCTCAGCTTCTGACAGGCATTGAAAAGCACTTAACATCAGAGATGGGTGAATGGTCAGGAGCTGGTGGGACATCACCTAGTTTCCTCTATGCCCTCACTCAAG
Organism: Hyaena hyaena; assembly: GCF_003009895.1. Taxonomy (NCBI): domain Eukaryota; kingdom Metazoa; phylum Chordata; class Mammalia; order Carnivora; family Hyaenidae; genus Hyaena; species Hyaena hyaena. The sequence goes on from NW_024081016.1 coordinate 383,810, forward strand.
GACACGGCAGGCCAAGGCAGTGAGCAGGCCTTCCTGAAAGTGAAAAGCTGTTGGGAGAAGCATTTTCTACATGTAAATACAAGGTGATGTGAAAATTCAGGGGCATGAATGTGGTCGATCTCAACTAATCAACAAGCACTGAGAATCAAGGGAAGGGTTGGGATTCTGATGCCCAGAGAAGGGTTGAACAGAAGCTGGCAAAGATGTCATCCAGTGTCCCCTGCCCGTGAGCCCTCTCCACTATCTCCTGCCCACTGCCCTGCCTCTCCTCATTTCTCTGAATCCTTCAGTGAGGATTATATCATTCAGTGCTCAAAAGAACCATATGATAGTTACTCCTGTTACCTCCATCTCATAGATGAGAAAACTTGGGATTTGCAAGATAGGTAATTCACCCACAGTCTCGTGGTTTCCAAGCAGTAAGGCTGGATGGGAAGGAGTGACCAGCTATGAGAGGTAGTGTCCTGGGACCTGAGGCTTTCATTGTTAAAACCAAGACAGCCCCAGGCACACTGGGACCGTTGTTCACTATAGAATAAAAACTGGTCCTACCTGACTTCAGCCTGTATGCTTAACCATTTTTATGGCACTGACCTAGAAGATTTCTCTTCTAACTTGAAGTCAGTGCTAAATTCAATTTATGCAAAATAAGGAGTGTCCAGTTCCAGTCCAGGTCTCCTCCTGCCATGGACAGGGCCACACATTATCTCTATCCATGCTACATGTACCCTCTTGGTAAAAATGTTAAGCAATCTCTCAATACCTGTATATTTATTTATTAATTATATACACAAATAAGTTATATATAAAATAGATACCAAAAATTAGCATTTTAAAAGATGAGATTAACTATGACTAGTTGAAGTTTTAATACCGCCTTCTCCCTATCAGTAGATAATCATATGAACATTCTTTGGTGTGTGCAAACAGTTGAGAGGCACCTGCCTAACAATTGGTTTTTGATCTGAGTTTTCTAGAATTGATTATCCAGTGACACTTCAGGGATTATACAGACAATTCTTTATTTGTTTGCTTGTTTTTAAAGCACTTTTTTCATATTAATGTATTTCGAGAGAGAGTTAGCAAGAGAGAGTGTGTAAGTGGGAGGGGGCAAAAAGAGAGGGAGAGAGAATCCTGAGCAGGCTTTGTGCACAGAGCCCCACATGGGGCTCTGTCTCATGAACTGTGAGTTCATGACGTGAGCTGAAATCATAGAGCTAGAAATCAAACCAACTAAGCCATTCAGGTGACCCAGACAATCCCTAATCCTAAACTGGCAGCAGTCTTTTTTTTTTTTTTTTTAAGTTTATTTATTTATCTTGAGAGAGAGAGACAGCTCACAAGAGGAGAGAGGCAGAGAGAAAGGGAGCAAGAGAATCCCAAGCAGGCTCTGCACTGCTAGCACAGATCCGGATGTGGGGCTCTATTTCACAAACCATGGAATCATGACCCGAGCCGAGATCAGGAGTCTGATGCTTACCCAACTCAGCCACCCAGGGGCCCTGAACCAGCAGCAGTCTTTTCCAGCCCCCAATTAATAATTTTTTTGAAGCAGCTCCACTGATCTAATTGATGGACTTTATAATAAATAAGTGTGATTAGATTAGATAAGAGTAGAATTTTACAGTATGTTTTTGAAAACAGGCTCTGCTGCTCAGAATATTTCAAAGCCACTTCTCTATTTACTACATTTATTACATTCCATTCAGCTAGCTCTCACTAGAAAAATATCTGATGGGCTTGTTACCTGGAACTGGGTTTGCCTCTTGATAGGTGCGGATGTTGAGCCAAAAGACACAACCAAGCCAAAGAATGGGAAAAGGAAGGGTTTTACTTCCAACAGGTAAAGGAGAACACTGGTCATATCTCCCAAAACGAAGTCTCCTTAAACAACAAAGCTGGGGAAGTTTAAGCTAAGCGTTTGTATATATTTATGAACGGGCATGCACAGTAGGGAATTCAGCATGGAATTGAGACAAAAGTCCGCAAAAGGTCCTGGTTGAAGCCATCAGGGCCTGCAAGGGTCAATATCATCACTTTCCTGGCATTAGTTGATTTGGTATCTGAGTGCTCAAAGGGGTTGAGATCCTGCAAAGGTAACTCAAGAATATGCTTTAAGAAGCTAGTGCTGGTCAGGCATAGATCACTAAATGGCTGGGGGCCTAAAGTGACTTTTCTATGTCACAAAAGCTGTTCCTTATCTTTTTTTTTTTTCTGGGACCCCTAATTCTTACTGCTTACAGGCTCAGCCATTGACTGGCTAATTAATAGCCAATAATTAATTTTAGTATCCCTCCAGAAATATATGAATTTTGGACAATATTTCTTGAAGGTTTTTAGGAAGAACTATAGGAGTCACTAGAAGAATGGGGTCAGATCAGTAGGAGAGAGTTTTTTTGAGACAATACCAAGACCTCACTTCCTGTTCCTACCTATTTATTGGTGAATTGGGCCAGGTTGAGGATACTTTGCAGGCCATCTCTTCTCAGATACAGTGAGGTGAGTTCAAATCCTCACTTAATATATGCAGAAGAGATGAGCCATTGTCTGAAGCCATGAACTCAGGGTATAATCCCTGTGCTGCCACTTAAAAGCATTATGTACAAGAGCAAGTCACTCCTGGACCCCAGTCTCAGCAGCATTAAACCCTCTTTGACAATGTCACCTTGAGCTGCTCTTTAGATCTAGGGTTTGTTCTTTTACTACCACAGTGTTGTCGCATACTAGGGTCTGGGGGCAGAATGGGAACCCAAGTTATAACTCATGTTGTATACGCCCATGTGGGGTTTGTGCCCACTGACTCCACCTCTAAATTTGGGTTGAATCTCACAAACAATTTCCTTTTTATTCAATGAATCCCTGATGCACATGTGCCTCTACACAGGAATTTTTAAAGCCTTTCCCACGGGCAAGTTCTGGTCTGCCTGCCTAGCCCTGAATTAAATTAATATTTACCTATATATAATGATCTGTATATTAATCATAATGAATCATAAGATCAAAAAAAATCCTTGAAGGGACTTGTATTTTCCTATGGATACTCTTGCTTCCACATACAAGCATCACTCTATCAAGTATGTGCTGTCTTCAGCTTCAGCTAAATACCCTCCCCTCCTTCAGAGGTAGCATTTAGATGCCATAACCTCCATAAAACCTACTAGTATTTACCTGATGACACCCAGGGTCTCTCTATGCATCATACCTCTTGAGCACAACTTTTTATCCCTCGAGGTATCATTATTTTTAAATATTGCCTGCTTTCCCCCTAATATTGCATGCCTTTGCTTCTTGGTCTAGGTTTGCCTTCTTCTAACACTCTCTCTCTCCCCCCTTACTTCTCACAGATAAACAGGTATCTAGTGTTCCCCTAGTCTTAAAATCTGAATCCCTTTTACCCGAGAGATACACGAGTGCTGATGCATAGGGGCACATGGGCCCCAATGTTCATAGTAGCAGTTTCAACAATAGCCAAATCATGGAAAGAGCCTAAGTGTCCATCAACGGATGAATGGATCAAGAAGATATGGTTTATCTACACAATGGAATACTACATGGCAATGAGAAAGAATGAAATCTGGCCATGTGTAGCAACATGGACGGAACTCGAGGGTGTTATGCTGAGCGAAATAAGTCAGGCAGAGAAGGACAGATACCATATGTTTTCACTTATAGGTGGATTAGGAGAAACTTAATGGAGGACCATGGGGGAGGAGAAGGGGAAAAATAGTTGGGGAGAGGGAGGGAGGCAAACCTTGAGAGACTCTTGAATACTGAGAACAAACTGAGGGCAGATGGGGGTGGGGGAGAAGGGAAGGGGGGTGATGGGCATGGAGGAGGGCACTTGTTGGAATAAACACTGGGTGTTATATGGAAACCAACTTGACAATAAGCTATGAAAGAAAAAAAACATAATGAAGAAAAAAATAAAATCTTAATTGCTTCTTAGGATGATTATTAAGGACATAGTTAAGGAAGTTTTTAAAATGCATCAACATGGTGTATTTTTCCTTATAAATTGATAGTGCATTGCACTGAAGAACACCTTTTGGTGTTCTGCCTCTAAAAAGTCACCCATTGTGTCCACTCTACCTACCTGATCCCCTCTGAACCATTGATCAGACTACAACCCATTCTTAACCCTAAACTAGGAAATCCAAGCCTCTCTCCTGTACATAGGTCATTGGACATGAGGTGAGGTTGGAGTGTAACTCCCACTCAGTGGGTATTTCGAAGATAAATAATAAAAGGGATTACTGAGGTAATTGATGCAGCTCCAAGACTTGGCTAGAGAGGCCCTGAAGGAAAAGCTGAGGACTGCCAGAGCTCCCTAGGATGATAATTAACTTACGAACTGCAAGCTGTTGGAAGGACCTGCCTGAGGCCCCTCCTCGGCACTGGGTGTTATTTGGAAACCAACTTGACAATAAACTATGAAAAAAAAAAGGGGGAAACCTGAGGAATGCTTCTGGAAGCTGGGGCAGGCATAATTCTCCTTCTTTAGAACCTTCAAATATCAGGCTGCTGGAATACAGAGATCTTACCCATCTCCGGAATTGGGCAACCAGTGATGGAAGCTGTGCCTTGTTATTCATTGTACTCAAAGCAAGTACTTATTGTTTTAAATGAACTCTACAGAAAAGCATCAGGAAGACCAGCAAATCATGGTCATTTTTCATCTGCTTTAGGCAATAGCGTAGTGTAGACTAGCATTGAACTGACGCAGAAATTGCAGGGCCCAAAGGGGACCAAATTTAAGATCAGCTACCCTTTATTGAGTATCTACTATGTGCCAGGACTATGAAAGCCCTCTAAGACATTAATCATTCTGCAGTAAAATGGGGGCTATAATACCCTCTGAGAGTTGTTGTAAGGATGAAGGGACTTATTTCACACAATACTTATCATCTGCCCTCATGAATGGCAGCAATTACTTTCCCCTTGTTTCATCCTCATAAAAACCTAGTGAGGTAACAGGCATCCAACTCAGGATATCATTTGTCTCCTCAACTTCAACTCAAGGTCTCATGCACAGAAAATAATAATAGTGCTAGGGAATTCATAACACATAATTTGCATAATGCATTCATATATGCTATCTTTTTTAATAATCAAATCCTACTTTTGAAATAAGAATTAGTCTCTCTGTTTTAGAGATGAATATTAGAGATGGAGAGTCCTCAAATGATTTGTTCAAGGTCACACGATAAAAATGGACCTCAAACCTATCAAGACTCACTGGTGCCTTTAAATGGAAAAGGCAGTGTCCTTAAGGTTATCATTGTAATGGCACAAAATTAGCTTCCTGCTTCAAACACAAAATATCATTCCCCTCATCTAACATGCCCCTGCCCAAATCCTGCCCACTAAGGTTACGCATTTGAGCTACAGCAGTGAGTTTCCAAATGGTTCTTGTAAAACAGGCAAACATTTCCCTAAGATGGGTGGCATAATGAGCCAGTACGTTTCAAACCTTTCCGTGTAATGGAGTCACATATCACATGTATGTGACTGTTTTAGGTTCCATGGCTATTGCAACAAATAACCACAAACCTGGTAGCTTGCGACATGAATTTATTATCTCACAGTTATGGAGGCCAGAAATTAGAAACCAGTATGACTGAACTGAAATCGAAATGTCAGCAGGGCCTTATTTTGTCTGTAGTTGTAGGGAGAGTCCATTCCTCCCCTCTTCCAGCTTCCGGTGGTTGCCAACATTCCTGGGCTGTTGGCCTAGCTGGATAATCCAGAGAAAGCTCCTCCTCTCAAGATCCTGAATCAACATCTTTTGCCTGTTAAAAAACAAAATTCAACCAAGTAAATTTGAAGGTCTACTTGGCTTTATTAAGCGATTCACAAATTAGGCAGTATCCCATCTAGCAAGTAGGGATGCTCCAACGAGTTGTACAAAAGAGGTTTTTTATAGGTAGAAGGGTGGGCAAGGAAAAGAACAAAAAGGATTGTTTCAGGTCTGGACATCTTCTTTTGGTGGTGGTGGGAGGCAGGTGGAAGAGCAGAGTTTTGTTTTGTTTTGTTTGTTTTATCATGAAAATGACCTCATTAGTGCTGATTGGAAATTTCAGATTGATTGAAGTTGAAGGTCACTTTCCTGAAATAGGTTGCAACTGCACTTAAAATTTGGTTTACTGTTGTTGGGGGGCAAATGACTCCACTTTAGGTTTGCTTTTTCCTTTTTAGCATGCCAAATTCAGTCTTCTACCATGGAAGATCATTCTGGAAATTAGGAAGTGAATGTATCCTATGGGATGCCATTCAGTCCACTCTCACAACTTAATGAAATGCCTTCTTTGTGGAGAAGAGTGACAATGAGATCCAAAGCCCGGGCCAGTAGCCAGAGTCGCAGTCTGCATTCTCAGTATCTAGCTTCCCCACCCTAAGGCTGGGCCCTTCTCACTTGAAATGGCCCTGCTTAGTGCCTACTGCCTGAGAGTGAACAGTAAATATTATAGGTTATAAGAAGTTCTCTCCTAAATGCCTCTGTCTACCTACCAACCTCCCCCATTTCTCTATATCCAGAATTTTTTTCTCTCCATCCTTCAAGGCCTAACTGTAATTCTTCATCATGAAGCCATTCCTGATCTCCATTGCTGAAAATAATCTCTTCCACCCTTGATTTTCATAGCATCTTATGTGACTCTTTTATGTGACTGTTGGATGACATCTATAACTTTTTAAAAAAATATTTAGTCATTTTGAGAGAGAAAGAGTGCTCATGGTGGAGGGACAGAGAGAGAGAATTCCAACAGCTCTGTGCTGTCAGTGCAGAGCCCAACATGGGGCTCGATCTCTTGAACAGTAAAATCATGACTTGAGCTGAAACTGAGAGCTGGACGCCTAACCTGCTGAGCCACCCAGGTGCCCCAACATCTATAACTCTTTAGCTTGTATCATAGTAATTTACATGTAATTTGTCTCTCTTCCTAAATTCTGAGCTCTGAGGTCAAACCCGCCCCTCACCAGGACCACCATGATAGCCTTCTAAGCTGTATCTTCACCCCTCCTCGCCTGCAGTCAGTTCTCCATGCAGCATCCGCAGTGATCTCTATAAAATTAATAAGATCATATTCTGTCTCTGATAAAAGATTCTGATGGCTTCCTGTCATACTCAGAATAAAATCCAAATTCCCTAGTATGGCCTGCAAGACGCTGCAACAATTGCAAACCTTCCCTAAACCTTCAACCAGCCAATGCTACCTTCCACTATTCTCCCCCAAGTGCCCTGCCTATGTTGAATTAGAAGGCACCCTGTCCTGGTAGACCATTATGAAAAGCACCCTTGCCTTGGGCTCATGCAGCACATGCCAGAACACATACCTTCATGGGCAGATACAGCCCAAGCTGGATCCTATCCTCAGTTGGGCCGTGTCCACGAAACACCTCACTGCAGGCCATGACCTGCATTTTTCTAGTGTAAATAAATTCCTTGCCCTGATTCTAAAGATGGAATATATGCAAGTAGAAAAGCAATTGTAATCATGTGTGAAGGAGAAAGGTTATAAGGATGTTCATTACAGCATTATTTGGAATGGTAAAAATCTACAAATGAACTACCTAAATAGTTATTAGTAAAAAAATATTGAATGATGTTAAGTCCAACTACAGAAAAAAGTATATGTTAAAGAGGAATAAGACATGTATTATCTAGGGCTGGAGGACAAGGGGGAAATGAGAGTGACTGCTGATGGTTACGGGGTTTCTTGAGGGGGGGAACTGATGATGGTTGCATAATTCACCACATACAAAAGAGCAGTCAATTGTATGCTATAAATGGCTGAACTGCATGATACGTGAATTACATCTCAATAATGCTGTTAAAAAGAATATGATAGAACTATGTGATAACCCTGCAATTATTTTTTATTTTAAATAAAAATGAAGTATAGGATAATTTAAATAAAGGGTGTATTTTCTGCTTTAGAAAACAAGGTATGTAACTATACACACATATGCAAATTCATTAATGCATATACACGCACATGCAGTAGATCGATTGAAAGAGAGGATGGGGTGAAAATGCCACCCTGAATGGTAAACTCTGGGTAGTTGAGTTGGTAGAGAGATTGAAAGGGGATTTAATTTTTTATTCCTAACCAATTAGGAATATTTCAGCTACAAGTTCTTGAATACCTGACAAACTGAAAACAAAGAGGTTAGTTTTCCCCTCCTAACAAGAAGGCTGGAGGTCCATCACTGCCTAACTTGATGCTGTAGGGACTGGCATCTCTGAGATGACCTTCACTTTCCCTTATGCCTGTTATATGATGGCTGCTGAGTCACTGGACATCAGAGTTAAAAGTTCTTAGATTCTCCTGGTCCCTGACACGTTTTTCCTTTTGCCTTATCACCAGAATTATGTCCCATGGTTACTTCTGGTTGCCAGGGAAGCTGAGAAAGTATTTTCCTCTTCCAGTCTCAATAGCAGAAGGCATGGAGGGAGATGAGGGTAGGAATAAATGCTGGGTTGGCCAACTAGAAGCATCTACCCCAGTGTGCTCCAAGTATACTACAGTTGGTATCCTTTGCATCTTTTCCAGAAGCCTTTTTTTTTTTTTTTTTTTTTTTGTAGCTAAGATAACAGTAGTAATAAGAAACTAAATCCCACCACCCAAAGGTAGGCACTATTACTATTTTGGTGTCTATCTTTTCAAATTTCTCTTTCTTTTTCTCTCTCTATATATAGATATGCATATCTGTATATCTGTGAATATGTACATATATGCAGAAGTATATATGTAATTTTATATAAATAGTATTATACCCTACTTCTTACTTCCTAACCTGCTTTTTTTAATTAAAAAAAATCATGAGATCTTATGTAAATGGATATGGATAAGAGACAGCATCCTTTTCATTGTGACATTACTATTTTATCATTTTTATTGAACCAATTCCCTAACAGACATTCATGTTGTTTCAGACTCTTCCCTGTTTTTTTTTTTGTTTTTTTTTATAGGTACTTATAAATATATTTATATCAGAGAAAACAAGGCACTTTGGGAGCATTACAGCTCACTCTCCTACATGTACATCGTTCTAGACAGAAAGTAAAAATTGGTTAGTTTCTCAAGTGAGTTAACTGAGTCAAGTTAATACAATAACAGAATTGTTCCCTAGCCCTCACTGAGACACAATATGAGGCACAATCTCCTGGCAAAACCTGGTCCCAGGTATGCTGGACCCCAGCAGAGCTCAAAGCCTCATGCCCCCAGGAAGCCTGACACTTCTCTGGAGCAAGAGCCCCTCGCCCTGGGGCACCGGCCCCCTCCCCAGGCCCCGAGGTCAGGTGAGGGGGGCTGCAGAGGGAGGCAGGCGGAGAGCCAAGCTGGGACACGGTGGGAATGCTTAAGCAGGGTCACCAAAGCCACAGAGACCTCAATCTGTCCAAGCTGGCGCTGCAGAGCCAGAGGATCGGCGCCACGGGAAGAGATTTCACATTAGCCCTGACAACACCGCCTCAGCTCTGCGGTGACTCTTCCCTGTTTTAAACAATACCTCAGCAAACATCTCTGTTTGCGACATTTGTACTAGTGTCTGTCTACCTGGGATATGGTGACATTATGATTGACACTTAAAAAAGCACATCTACCATTGATATGAGATGCTTAAAGTGATCATAAATAAAATCAGGATTTCTCCTTTATTCTCTCTTCCTCACAATAATATTTGAAGCCGAGTATCCTAAAATATTTTGAAATATCAAAACATTTCAGAAAATACCTTAAATATTCCCTTTAAGTAAGGGAAAAACTGAAGCCATGAACTCACTTCTTTAGTTGTTTTAAAAAGGAGAATTTTCATGTTATTTATACTACAAAGGAAAGAGATGACATTAAGGTTTGACACAAATTGACAAAAGCCAGATGATGCAAACTGAACACTATCCCTCTACCCAAATTCAAGCTTTTTAAAGCCAGGATGGTTTAAACAAAAGAACTATGCTCCAGTCAATTAAATTATATCTTTAAAAGATAGAGTGGTGACTCCATAGGACAGTCAAAATCATATCTAGCATTACATTCTTCCACAGCAAAGACTCAAAACATTTTTATGAACACACTAAAGGAGGATAATGGAAGAGACCTCACCGAGTTAATGGCTGGGAAGAATAAGAAGATTCTGGCAAATGTGGCCCACAGAACAGTCCTACAGCTGCAAAGGCAGATAAAAAGAAGACATAAAACAACCTTGCAGCTAACCTGCCCAGACATGTCTGCATTTTTCTGCTAGCAAATACTCTAAAAGTGGGTAGAAGTAGGGAGGAATAGACTGCCTTTAAGGAATCTGTGTATATTCACATACTAACTACCATTAAGAGGAACACACACCGTTTGTTCTCCACGTGAGTCATTCCGAATGAGTCATTCATTATTTGAATTTGCTCTTACCGATGCTAGTGTCCATTGACCAATCTTTGTTAGTTGCCTTCTAAATCTATATTATTTGTAAGAGACGTATCCAGATTTATAACAGCTTCCTCTTCCAAAGCTTCACCACCTTCCATTGCTTTTGTTCTTACCCCCTACTGAGCCCACCTCCACCCCCCACCATTACGTGCACCCAGAGTTGAAAACCGCGAGGTCCTCTCTAGGATCCTGCCAAGATGGCAGATTTAAGAGTAGTAGAAGAGACCTCTTATCAGACATGATAAAACCAGTTGTTAATTAGTTGATCCAAAGTTAGTTCAACTGGTGAATGATTTGAAATAATAATATACTTAAACATTTATCTTAGTGCACATTTACTTTGTGTGTGTGTTGAAGCAAGAGGGAGGCCACTTCCTTCTCTCTGGATTCTTTTTGGAGTTCCAAGTCATCTTTCTTATATACATATCCAGAATGCATTTCTACGTTCTGATTTCTCTGAGAAAACTTAATGATACTTGCAAAGCAATTTGACTTCCAAAAAGCTGTCCACATTTTTTACAGCTTTTTCTGATCATTTATAGTTGTCTTACGCACTCCTATTTCAACAGCCTCCTTTTTTAAAAGTTCACCTATATCAAGCCTTTCTCTCTTTTTAAAAATTTTTTAATGTTTTACTTATTTCTGAGAGAGAGAGAGACAGCATGAGCAGGGGAGGGTCAGAGAGAGAGGGAGACAAAGAATCCGAAGCAGGCTCCAGGCTCCAAGCTATCTGTCAGCACAGAGCCCAATGCGGGGCTCAAACCCACGAACTGTGAGATGATGACCTGAGCCGAAGTCGGACGCTTTACTGACTGAGCCACCCTGGTGCCCCTCTATCAAGCCTTTTGAAAGCACTCAGCTTAATTTTTCATAGATACAACCCTTTCTACCTTCATATTTTCCCTGATATTGTAATATGATGTTAAATGACATAATTATATCAACAAGTTCAATGACATAAGCATGTTTGGAAACAAACTCCAGATGAGACTAGTTCTTGGTGAACATTCAGCTCCATGGTGAGGAGCCATTAGCATTCATTCTGCAGTGAGTTTTGTGCAGTGAATAGAGAGCAGTGGCTGATGGTGTAGATCTAACCTAGCAAAGTTAAATCGAGACTGGTTAAGAAAGCTGCTGCACATCCACCAAGCTATAAATTTTAGAGTCTGAACAATTTCTGATATCTGGCAGAGAAAGCCAGGACTTAGCTGCTTGCTACAAACTCACTATGTGACCATAGGTAGGGGTGATATTAAAAAATGTTCAAGGGGCTCCTGGGTGGCTCAGTCAGTTAAGCGTCTGACTTTGGCTCTGGTCATGATCTCACGGTTCACAGGTTCAAACCCCGTGTAGGTTGGGTGCTGACAGCCTGGAGCCTACTTCATATTCTGTGTCTCCCTCTCTCTCTGCCTCTCTCCCACTCGCACTTTGTCTCTCTCAAAAATATACAAACATTTGAAAATAAATAAATAAATACAAATGTTCAAGAACCATTGGCCAGGATAGCCTGGGCATTGTCCAATTAGAATTAATGCTGGTCATAAACAACCTGTAAGAATATGTGTGTTCTAGCTGGAGATTAGCCCTGACCATAGATAAATTGACATTTTGGGCCTCATTCACTTGTAAATGAGGAACGTTGGTCAAGCAAAGCTCTATAGTTCCTTCTGACTCTGAAATTCTTCATTGAGCTATTTATAGCTCTCATTAATTTCCTCCTGTGGGATTCATCAGTTCTCTAATTCAATTGTTTCTTCTTTCTTTGGATAGGTGCTGTCTCAGAATTGTCACTGAAACAGACCCTCATGAGCAATAACAAAAAGACAATAGCAAGGGAGGCATGAGTGATAGGATAGACATTAAATATAAATACAGAGCATATAATATGTATTTTATATACGCTATATTAAAAAAAAATTTACCTTCACATACTCATATCCTCCTTCCTGATTCTCCAGGGGTCTGTCTTCTGCATGTTTCATTTTGTTTTTAACCTGGGGATGATGCTTGTTTTTATCCCTTGCTTAGTTTACACAGACTGGAGCATGTTTTCCACATGCAGGCTTCTTGTTTGCCTACAAGCCCAGCTGTTGGGGGGCACTGAAGATCACCCAATTACAGAAAACAATCTTGAATACCTTTTCATGTCTCCCTCTCCTACCCTATAGGATCTTTTCCAACAATTGCAGTTCTAAGGGCCTCCTTCATTTACAGGAAACATTTACTCCTTTATTGCCTTTTCTCCCCTTTCCCAAATTATCCTAAATGAGTTTTATCACTGAGGAGGTAAGGGGCCCTGTTCAAGTGCCTCTTACCTACAGACCAAGGTGGAGCCAAGTCCATCTGATCAGACTTTGATTTTGAACTCCTTTAACAGGGAGACAGGACACAACAGATTTGAACACGTGCTTGGGGAAAACACACACACACAAACACACACACACACCAAAAAACTTCCAAACTACTTTACAGTATTGGCTCAGGCTCCTGTATGCCAGGTCCCAGCCCATAATAAATTTTATTGCAATGTTATAAACTCCTGAAAAGAGGAACTTGGAATAGAAGTGCTGACACGAGCTGCCAGACCCGCGGCACTACATTCTTGTGGGTTCTGTCCTGACATCAGTGCATATCCAGGGCAAAACCCAAAATATAAAATATCAAAATAATATTTTGCCTGTCAGATAGATTCCTTTTCTTTCAAAGTAATTTCAGTAAAATAAAAAACTAGGTGGTCTTATCAAAGATAAATGGGCCCTCTTGCAAACAATACATGACTTCATGTGGAGGCTCATGGCTTAGAGCTCAAAGAGTTTCTCAGCCTAAGTTAAATTCATTTTGCAAATAAAGTGCCTTTTGGGGGGGGGAGGGGGGGTGATTATTCATGTAAATGACAGCTTTATGTACTATAATTACAGTCATTAATGAAGGCACAATTACTTTATCATACATTACCAGGATCAAAGAAGGTCTCTTAAGAATCAGTTGTCAGCATATAGAGTCAATACAGAAATTAGACCAAATACAAACTGGAAAATTTTGCTTAAATAATGCCCCAGAGGTTAAAGAAACAAGGAGTTGAAGTTGTAGAGTGAGAAAATTAAAAAGACACACTAGAGGTCACTGTTGCTACTTGAGCTGAAGTTGTATCTTTATCTATCTATCTATCTGCCTACTTACCTACCTACCTACCTACCTACCTATCCATCCATTTTTGGTAGCCTTTGTGTATACTAGAAAATCTTGAAAAAGATCACTTACCTTCATTAAATTAAAAAAAAATCTATCATGGTATTTTTTCCTCTCTATCGTATGTGTGATATCTAAGAATTTAAAAAGAAATCATGGGGTGCCTGGGTGGCTCAGTCAGTTAAGCATCCGACTTGGGCTCACGTCGTGATCTCACAGTTTGTGGGTTCGAGCCCCGTGACAGGCTGTGTGCTGACAGCTAGCTCAGAGCCTGGAGCCTGTTTCAGATTCTGTGTCTCCCTCTCTCTCTGAACCTCCCCTGCTCAAGTCTCTCTCTCAGAAATAAATAAAAACATTAAAATAAACTTAAAATGAAATCTTAATTTTAAGGATTTCTTTAATGATCATATCAAATACTTCATCGCTGATGAAAAAACCTTACCCCCATTTTGTGCATTTTGAAAAACACCTTCAAAGTGTTCCTTTACTTGGATCAAAAAGTAAAGTAATTGAAGAATTCTGTTTGGTATTCCTCTCCATAATAGAAGGAAATGATTCCAATTCTTAACATTGTGCAAAACTGTAAGACTGTTAAATATGGACAATATATTGAGTTCCATCTTTGAAACTCTATAAAGAGCTTCTTAGGTATGGTAGGTTTGTGGAAATCTTGGAACAGGTCATGGGAATTATTAGTAAAATATTCCAGTTCTACATACATAAAAGGAATTATTTTAGAAAAACAACAAATGTCTCAGGTGGGTCGTTGCACACATAATGAGTCTAACAGAAAGAATTCCCCTTTTTGCAACCTTCAGGAGAGTCAGTTCTTGTCTGTCTCCCACCGAGATGGCTGGTAGTCAATAAGTGCATACTGTTGTTAGAGAGGAGCCCATCCATCCCAGAGTCCCAAAACCTGGCTTCTGAATGCATTAACAGAGAAGTTAAAAACTGAGTGGTCTAGTACAATAAGAGTATTGTATCACTGCCAAGGATTGGATTCAATATTCTTCCTCTTAGAATAGTGGGTCTTAGATATGGGTACTGGTAACAGGGACATCAGCAAAGGTATATGGCTGTATTCAACTCTAGTCCTTAAAACATTTTCAGAAAGATGGCCACCCCAACTCCCCTGCTTTCTGTTCTTTGCATATGAAATACATCTCTCATTGGTAACACAAGGCCTACCCAAAACGACAAGAAGGAGGAAGAGTGGAGAAAACTGTGAAGTCTGTTTCCTTTTTTGAACCTCTACTTTGCTCTGCATTGCGTAATTTGCTTTGTCCACGCAGCTCAGTCCTGGGAGTAATTACAAAGGCCTGGGTAATAACTCCTTAGTAACTGAGTGCTTGCTACAAGTTTCATGGGCATGGGTAAAATAGGCTTTGAATTTAATTTGAGAATTTTAAGGGAGAATTCCATATATTTAATAGTATTTTCTAAGGGGGTGGTAACTAGTTGGAGATTCAGAAGCTCAGTGTGAATCAGATCAAAGTGTCTGGCCCATGTGAAAGTGCAGCATGGAGGGGAAGGCCGTGTGCTCTGGACGCAGGGCTTCCTCCCCTGACGAGCTGAGGTGAACTAGGGCAAGTTCTTGACCTTTGTAAGCCTAATTTTTCACTTGTGAAAAGGAGATCATAATTTCTGCCTCTGCAGGCAGAATTACATAAATTAATGGTTATAAAGTGCCAGGCCTAGGGCTTGGCACAGGTAAGCACTCAGTAAATGTCAGTTGTCATCGTTGTCACAGGGGAAGCTCACTGGACTCCTTTGCACCTATCAAGGAGACACAGTAGCTATGTTTACATAAACAAGCAGGTTTGAAACAACAACAGCATAAACAAATAACAGCTGAATTCAACAGCTTGTTGTTTGGGAGGAAAAAAAAGTTTTAATTAACAGTTGTGTTTTTGTTTTTCCAGTTTTGTGTATACAGATTCAAATGTGGACTTTTAGGAAAACAACACTTTCCTACCATTACGGGACTATTACCATAACTTCTTTGGTTAAGAAAATTACATACATTTAGTCAATCAAAAGAAAAAAATACATTAAATGTGTCTGTGTTTTGCACAGTATAACTGTTTTTTGAAAACGCTCTATAATCTGCAGGCTGGAGGGTGGACTGGGGTTTGTTGAAGTCAGCCGCATGTAACAGCAGCCCCAGACTTCTCACAAGGTTGAAAGCCACTGCCCTCACTGGTTCTGGTTGCAATTATAATATGCAATACATTTTGTTTTAAATGGAAGCTTTTATAATGAAATTTGGAAGCGCACGTCATTTCCCTTTGCTTACTACAAAAAGAGAATTTGAGGGCAGACAATAAAGGAAATGGCAGGGAACTATTATGTGACCTTGGGCAAATTACTCAGTGGTTAGGCCTTGTACACACACACACACACACACACACACACACACACACACGAGCGCGCGCGCGCCCTTAGTCTTTAAATTCTTTTGCAAAGCAAAAAGTGGAATGGAGATTTGGCAATTCTATGGTTATTTTGAATAAGGGATATTTGATCAACTTGAATGAATAATTGTTACCAAATTTTCTCATTAACCAAGAAATTGCTAAGTCTTGAGTTTTAAGAAGTACTGCCCAGGGTAGGGGAAATGGTTTTCTTCCTCACTTGGGCATACAGCTGAAAATTTAGCCTGTAGTTTTGTCCACTGGCCTCCCTGGAATGGAAATCCTGGAATTGCCTTTTATGCTAGATTCAAACATTTTCAAAACTGTTACTCTCAGTTACACCCTGGAACCTCACTTCCGAGATGACTTTATTAACATTCTGGGTCAGCAGAACAGCCCTTGGGCAGACATACGGCAAGATGTTTACCACTTAACGCGAGAAAAATTCCAGGATCCTGTCCCAAAGCTCCCAAGTGGATAAATAAATCCCGCCCCCGCCTTGCACCCAGATTCGGCTTTGCCTGTCCGCAGGCAGTTGATCGACTGCAGGGAGGAGTTGGGCGCAGGGGAAA
The DNA here is from genome assembly GCF_003009895.1 of Hyaena hyaena. Taxonomy (NCBI): domain Eukaryota; kingdom Metazoa; phylum Chordata; class Mammalia; order Carnivora; family Hyaenidae; genus Hyaena; species Hyaena hyaena. The sequence continues at coordinate 400,406 of NW_024081016.1, forward strand.
CTGTTGTGCGCACGGCGGCGCACACGTAGCACGTAGCACGTGGAAGATAGACGTTGCAGGGGCGGAGCTGAGGAACCATTGAGAGGCCGCACCTGAGCTTGTAGCGGGTGTGAATACCTACCTTCAGGTACTTTTTTTTACCTTTGCTGATGCAATGTTGCTTCATCAGGGACTCTAAACGCCAGTTTGACTTTGAGTATAAATAGAAGGTCACAGCTCTAGGGGCAGCTCTCCTGAGGGAGACCTCAGGAGGGGCTTTCCCGGAGAGCTCCTTGACGTGGGTCTCGGGCTGAAGGACAGAGAGGAGGCACGCCATGAGGAGGGACGCTGGGGTTGACACCCACCGTCTCCTTTCGCCTCACTCATTAATTTAGGTCGTGCCTTTCAGCCGCAGGATTCGGGGCAAAAAGGCCTGCTGCCACGGGGAGAGGTCTGCTTTGTACAGAGGCCTGAATTCTGCTCTTTCCTCTTCAGGAGTTCAAATGAGTCACTTCTCTCCCACCGCAGGACTTTTGGGGGCAGCAAGGCAAATGCATTTCAGATGCCCTCGTGTTTTGGGACGTTATGGGAGGTGGGAAGAATGGAGTTGCTGGACCTCAGGGGCAATGCGCCGGTCCGCGGCAAAGTCTTCACCTGAGATCCGTGGCCGGACCTTCCTTGTCCATGCGTCTCAAAGATACTAACAGGAGCATTCCAGAAGCCCGTTTTTTAAAGGCACGGCACACTGGGCCTTACCCAAGAGTCACTGAATCAGCGTCTCCGGGCATGGAGCTCAGGAATCTGCATGATAGCCACCTTCCTGGGGTTTTTGTTGTTGTTCTTGTTATTTTCCATTTTCATGTTATTGTGTAAGAAATAGGGCCAGCTGTCACCAGCTTTTAGTCTTAATAAGGGCTAAGCTCTTAGCTTAGTATGGACCCTCTCTCAGTGGCTTATGGATTGAGCAGTACTGGGTTCCACTCTTATTAAAGGATGTATGTGAGAGAGGGTAGTTTATCTCATTTATTCAACAGACATAATTCTGAGGGAGTCGGGTGAAGAATGTTAGAGGTATCAAGAATTTTTAATCCATCGAGTGAGACACAGAGACAACATCTGTACCTTGGCCACCTCTCCTGTAGTGTGTGGGTTAAGTCACTTCTGTTCGTGACACATCTGGTTAGAAACACAGCCCCAACCAGTGAAGCAATATTATGAGGTAGGTTGTTGTTAGCTTGTTGTTTTTCTTTAAGCCACTCTCTATATTCTGAACTACTACTTCGAAAGAATGATTTTTAAGTGGTAAGTTAGGTGTTTTCACTGCCATTGTTCTTGTGATTACTAGAAACATAGGACTTTTCTTTTTTTTTTTTCTATTTATTTATTTATTTATTTATTTATTTTACAAATAGTTTATTGTCAAATTAGTTTCTACATAACACTCAGTGCTCATCCCCAAAGTGCCCTCCTTCATGCCCATCCCCCCTCCCCCCCACATCCATCAGTCCTCAGTTTTTGTCAGCATTCAAGAGTCTCTCATGGTTTGCCTCTCTCCCTTTCCCCCACCATTTCCGCCCTTCTTCTCCCCCTTGGCCCTCCGTCAAGTTCCTCCTAATCCTCCTATACGTGCAAACATATGGTATTTGTCCTTCTCTGCCTGACTTATTTCGCTCAGCATAACACCCTCAAGGTCCATCCATGTTGCTACACATGGCCAGATTTCATTGTTTCTCATTGCCATGTAGTATTCCATGGTATAGATAAACCACATCTTCTTGATCCATTCATCTGTTGATGGACACTTAGGCTCTTTCCATGTTTTAGCTATTGTGGAGAGTGCTGCGAAACATAGGACTTTTCACACCCTAAAGATTGTTTAAAATCCTTACATAAGAAGCAGGTGGACTCTATAGTTATGTATACTGAAGGACACAAAGGAGGATACATAAAATTTTAAATACCCAAATTGCTCACTTTATACTATATACCTTTTGTACCATGTATAAACCAGTATGTATATGTATATATATATATATATACACACACACACACACATATATAATAAAAAAGAATAAAAGTTTAAAATAAGTATATATCCAGGTTAAGGAAAAAGCATACTGCACAAAAATGTCTTTGTATAAATGCTGAATAAGATAGGGGAAGGGGATATTTATAGTTCTGCAGATGACTTAATATTTACTGCGCTAGGAATTCATCCTTCCAACTGGCTTGAGAGGCGTTTGAAACCAATAAAGCATATTTGTGTCCAAGCAGGGAGTGGAGTCCAGGCCCCACATAGCAGACCTGAGATGTGCTGGCCCAGGGAGCTTAAGTGATGTCAAATGTAAACCACTTTTCAAAAGCATGTTATCAGGTCCACACCAGACTATCCATTTTGATAATCTCATTCCATTTTTCATTTTATTGTTGAAAGGAGAAATAGATTAATGAGAGTCCAAATCCCCCTCGAAAGAAAACCTTCCTTATAAGGCATGTCTGAAGAGAGATTTGGAAAAATTACTTACTCTGCCTTTGTTTTGCCAAGTAAAGTAACATTTAGACCATTTATATTTGAAAAATTCTTAACCCAGGTCAGCATGGCCTGCTAGATTGTATCTAGAGGGAAAGAAATGAAGAAGAACTAAAGATGAGGATGAGGATGAGGATGATTTGTTTAGGTCAGTTATAAATCTTCCAGACCTTGGTTTGCTTGTGTGTATGATGGAGATTTGGGGACAAACCCCATGATCCATTTCAGATACAACAAGAAAAAATCGGCCCCAAATTGCATTTGCAAATGGTGTACCACATGAAAGAACCATTTGTCTGAAGAGAATTATAAATGTTCAGCTCCTAAGTATACAAGATACATTCTTTCAGGTATCTCAGAACACAAGAAAGCCGTCCAGAGAATAATAATCAGAATCATAGCAGGGCACAAACAGAAGAGAACAGAAGGAGCCTTAGAAATCATCTTGTCACATTGGTGACATCGTTTTATAGATGAGTGACCAGAGCCTATAAAGGTGGCCCCGGTGATTTCAAAAACTTGCTTCCATTAGTCTTTCAGGGCAATGAGTCAAATGATACTGTAGTAGCTCCAGGAAAAAATGTCAGTGTTTGGAAACTCTTGAGCCACTCAAAGTTGGAACAAGAGCCCGACTTTCCAGACTCCCAGGCCAGAGGGCTGCACTTGAAAGGATAGGTTTTATTTTGAATAATTCCATTTTGTCAACCAATTAGAAGACAATTTTGCTTGGATGCTCACTGGAGATGTAGTAAGATATTGTTTCTGACCAAATGTTCCTGCCCTCAATGAGGTTATAATAAACCGTATTCCTGCCCTAAACAAGTTTATTACCCAAGGGTCATTTTTAACTTTACCACCTCATTCTGGTTTTCAGAGCTGATTCTCAGAAACTGGCACTGCCATTGATAATCCAAGCTTTCAGCAAGCTAAGCCCCCATTCGGCTAATAACATTTCATTTGGCCGATAACAAGCTAATAACTAGTTCTTGCCACCCCCTTCCCCCCGAAGCCTTCACAGTGCCAGGCTCCTGTCATTTGAATTAGGAACCATTGGTATAGACAGATAATCAAGGTCACAGGACTTCAGAAGAAAGAGACATTACTGTCTTTGGAAGAGAGACTAACTAGACCAGATGTAGCTCCATTATTTACCATAAATAGTTGGGGCACAGTCCCATGGGTAAAGAGCTGCACCCCACTTGATGGATTATGTTCTATGCATCTTATTAGCAATGTTCTTTTTAGGCATTTTTGACGTATGCATTCAGAGCCATTGGGTCTGTCACCTCCATTCCCACAGGACATGGGGAGGATGGCTGATGCCTTATTTGTTCCTAACAGTTTAAAAAAACACCGAAAGCTGGCAGAACCGGAGAACATGATCTATAGCCTTCCACCTTCAGACCCCCACCTTGGGTTGCTTTGAGGCACGCCACAGAAGCAGTCCTGGCCAGGTACGCCACTTGAAGCAAGCTGGGGAAGCCCCTTCTAGACCAGAAAGGGCAGGTTATGAGGCTGAAATCTGGCCCAAAAGGAAGGCAGAGCCACACATACTGAGGCTGTGTGTGCTCTCAGTAGGGTGAGAGCTTTGCCCTGCGGTTTGGTGAGTTGAGGTGTTGTGCACCTAAGGCTCTCCCAGTAAGCTGCCTCTCAGCAAATGCAAAACCACACTGTGACACACGCACCCCAGCAGAAGGAAATTAATTAAGACCCTGTGCTGACATTCCCTTCTGAGCTCACGCCACCCTCCGGCTAGGGCCACACATCACTCTGTGAGAGAGCAGACACAGCTGTGGGAGCTGTCTAGACCTGCTGTGATTAAGAAGGACTCTGCTGCCTTAATGTCGAGTGTGTTTTCTTATGTCAGTATTGTCTCCTAGTTTTAGCATGACTGAATTGTCAAAGGTTTTTGGGTGGGTTTTTTTTTTCCTTCTTTTTTGGCCTTGCCTATGAAATGACAGTCTTCTCCTTTCCTGGTTTCCATTATACTCCATTGTATAGCTGTGCACAGAGTCCCCACTTTTTTTTTTCTTTTTAACAATTTGTGTGTTTTCCATCTAGTACCATGCAGTAACTATAATGAGTAAACATGTGTTTAGGCACTTTGGAAAACATTTTTAAAACGTCTCCTGTCAATCACAGGCATGCAGTACCAAAGTGTGTATATAGCTGATCATGTGGATTATGTATTCAGAGGAAAAGATCTTTATAGTTATTGTGCATGTTCTGTAGCCACTCTTCAGAGTAAACCATCTCTGCCATTAAAATAGCATTTTTATTTTGTCAAGACACTAAAAACAATTGGAGGCCAATGTTGATTGATCGCTTGCCAGTTTTCAGTTTTTAAGTCAAAGCTCCTTTGGACTTAGTAGGTGTGAGCTCTGCAGATATCCATAGTCATTCTATTTGTGTTTTACATACATTCAAAATAACTCCTTTCTCCTTTAAAAAAGAAAAGAAAATGACTGAAGAAACATTTGCTTTAAGCTGAAAAACATTCCACCTCAGAACAGCCTGTTGTAGGCTGAATGATAGTCCCCTTGATATATAATGGTTCTTAATGAAAATTGTGAGGGATTTTCTGTTCTAAAACCCTCAAGGGAATTGGGCATGGAGGGCACAGGTCAGCAGTAAGAACAACATCCCAAACACCAATGACATTTGTTCTCCAGTCCTCAAAGTTGGCTCCTTAATTACTTTAGATATTCTTTCCTTATTGTTTTGGATGCTCTCCCTCTCTCTAAAATAAGAGGAAAAATCACTTTCACACAAAATACAATGTTGCTAAAGGACAAGGACCAGCCTTTGGGAGTGAGTCACTTAAGACTGAAAATCTATAAGCTTATATTTCTTTGTCATTATCAACATTAATTTTCAAAATTGTCAAGTATGAACACCAGTTAATTGGCCAAGATCCTAGCTATTTAATTAAAATTTGATGAGTTACAGAATTTGTGGGGATGGTAAGCAAGTATTGCTTGGTTGTGTTGTCAAAGGCATCAGAGGAAGAAGTCCATCCAAGGCATGCATCTTAATAGGTGCTTCATTTGCCTAAGCTGGATTTTATTTTTGTATGATTTTATTTATCACATAAAGTTGTTTAGATGAATCCTTGAGTAACTATAAAACTATGTGAACTCTGTTTCCAACACATCTTGTACCTAAAGGCCCTGGCAATGAATAGAGACTCAAAGATGAATGAAATGACCCGACTTTCAAAGATGTACTGTTTAGTAGGGGAAATAGAGAACAGAGAAATATGTTACATTGTAATACATATAAAATCACATTTGTGTCTGTACAAAAATACCCTAGAGAAGGGAGTAACTGGTATTTTTTTTTTTTCTGGAAAAGTCAGTGAAAAGGTAAACATAAGCAGGATCTTAAAATGTAAATAGTTGATTGTTTCCTTTGCTGTGCAGAGCATTTTTTTATCTTGATGAGGTCCCAGTAGTTCTGTTTTGCTTTTATTTCCCTTGCCTTTGGAGACATGTTGAGTAAGAAGTTGCTGCAGCTGAGGTTGATGAGGTTGGTCCTCTAGGATTTTGATGGTTTCCTTTCTCACATTTAGGTCTTTCATCCATTTTGAGTTTATTTTTGTGTATAGTGTAAGAAAGTGGTCCAGTTTCATTCTTCTGTATGTTGCTGTCCAGTTCTCCCAGCACCATTTGCTAAAGAGATTGCCTTTTTTCCATTGGATATTCTTTCCTGCTTTGTCAAAGAATAGTTAGCCATACATTTGTGAGTCCAGTTCTGGGTTCTCCATTCTGTTCCATTAGTCTGTGTGTCTGGTTTTGTGCCAGCACCATCCTGCCTTGATGATAATAGCTCTGACTAATGAATCTGTGTGTGTGTGTGTGTGTGTGTGTGTAGATATACACAATGGAATACTACTCTGCAATGAAAAAGATTGAAATCTTGTCATTTGCAATAACGTGGATGGAAATGGAAGGTATTATGTTAAGTGAAATAAGTCAGTCAGAGAAAGACAGATCTATGTTTTCACTCATATGTGGAATTTGAGAAACTTAGCATAAGACTACGGGGGAAGGGAAAAATAATTACAAACAGAGGGAGACAAACCATAAGAGAACAAACTGAGGATTGATGGGGGCGTGGGGTGGGAAGGAAAAATGAATGATGGGCTTTGGGAAGGGCACTTGTTGGGTGTTGTATGTAATGAATCATGGGAATCTAGGCCCAAAGCCAAGAGCTCACTGTATACACTGACAGCTAACTTAACAATAAATTAAGTTTTTAAAAAATAATTAAAATAAAATGTAAATAGTAGTGTTCTAAGGACATAAGAGGAAGATGACTTTATACCAGGAATAATATTTTATTTAACAAGAATGTGGAAGAGTGAAACTAGTGAGAGAGAGAGAGAAAGAGATATTGAGAGACAGAATTGCAAGCAGCTCATTGTTATAGAACACGAGTGGGGAGGGGTGGGGGATGAGGCTGACCGTGCTTTCATGGCCTAAATCATGGAGAATCTTCTATTGAGAAACTTGGCTTCTAGTCTTTGGGCACTGATGAACCACGTCTGAGGTTTAGGCTTTAAGAAAGATGACTCCAGTGGTACTTTGGAGGCTGGATTATGAATTTGAAGGGAGAGAAACAAGGATTAGTAAGGCTATTTGGGAGGTCATTATGTAGACCAAACAAAAGAGGATGTAGGGCTTAACTAGAAAAGTAGAGACAGAGAGGACAAAATAGATAAGAGAACTATTAGAAAAGGGGGTTGGTACAATGTTCATAGCAGCACTCTCCACAATAGCTAAAACATGGAAAGAGCCTAAGTGTCCATCAACAGATGAATGGATCAAGAAGATGTGGTTTATCTATACCATGGAATACTACATGGCAATGAGAAACAATGAAATCTGGCCATGTGTAGCAACATGGATGGACCTTGAGGGGGTTATGCTGAGCGAAATAAGTCAGGCAGAGAAGGACAAATATCATATGTTTGCACGTATAGGAGGATTAGGAGGAACTTGACGGAGGAACAAGGGGGAGAAGAAGGGCGGAAATGGTGGGGGAAAGGGAGAGAGGCAAACCATGAGAGACTCTTGAATGCTGACAAAAACTGAGGACTGATGGGTGTGGGGGGGAGGGGGGGATGGGCATGGAGGAGGGCACTTTGGGGATGAGCACTGAGTGTTATGTAGAAACTAATTTGACAATAAACTATTTGTAAAAAAAAAAAAAGAAAAGGGGGTTGGTAGGTTGAATTTGGAGAGTCAGGGGAATGAGCCATGATGACTTTTGATCCTTAGCAAAGAAGGCCATTGCAGCATTTAAGAAAGGGTGGTATGTACAGATGTAAGTATTAAGGGTAGTCTTAAAACTGTTTTCAATTACTCATCACTAGCCATGACAATTTTTTCAACTAATATTCAGATTTTGCTTGCATCTTCTACTTTATTCCAGGGACAGGGAAGTCACAGCATCTATAATATATGACTACACTTAATAGATGCCTGGAAAAGAATTGGTAACTCCCTAGGAGGCCCTATGAGAGCAGCCCAGAAATTGCAGTCAATGGAGTTGAGCCAAATCAACCAGTTAGAATGGGGGAAATCCAGTAAATCATTCAGTTGTGTGGCCTATGTGATACGGCCCCCTACTAACTCCAGACCTACAAGAAAGATACACACACTTAGATGTGTACATGAAAACATTAGAACAATTTGAAGATTATTTTCACAGAAATTATTGTATGTTTTGAATGTCAATGCCATGTTCATGGAAACTAAGATGATCTTAATATGAAAGGAACCCACTTAATCTCAAAAGCGAGCATTTGTTTCAGATATATTCTGAAATGCTAGCATTTGTTAGAGGAGAATTTTCTTTTGGATACTTTTCTAATTTCTGCCTTTTCTATTTCTGCTCTTGTCCCAGGGATCTTTGCCTTATGCAGTACAATTATTCTCTGAAAATAATGTGTGTATCTAGCTCTGCCCTGGGCACAATGTTGTAGTTTACATGGTTAGATCATTTATTCCTCCCAACAGTCTACAGATTGAAATTGTTACTAGCCCAATTTTCAGATAAAGAAACAAAAGCAGAGAGGTTAAATGACTTGCCCAAGATCACATAGCTAGCAAATGTATAGACCTACTTCAATCCCAAGATGTCTGACAGCTTATCCAAGTGGTCTTAGTCACTTTCCATGTCTGGTTCACTTGGATTTACAGATGAAGCAGGTTTTCTTGTGTACAAGACCAAAACTCAACCATGTCACTCATTATTATCAATCATTTTTGTCATTTTATAACCTCAGAGTTTAAATCTGTAGTCGTGTGATCCCCTGCAAACCCAGGAAAACCTAAAACAATGAAATTGCACTTGCCTGGTCTGCTGACTTTACACTAAGATCCAGCTAAACTACATGAACTGTCAAGGCTAAAACTAGGACTTCTGTCTTAGCTAACACCTGCCTCTCTCTCTCTCTCTGCTGAAATATATTATAATTAGCTGCTCTTCCTGGGAGAGACTGTAAAACTGAAAGCAATTAAACAAAAAGAGAGCAGATTTTATAGCAAAAAAAAAAAAAAGAGTAATTTGGAAAGCCAATTAGATGGATGCATATTCAAAAGTAGCAATTTCAGAGGCAAGGCAAACCTCCCTTATTTTGCAGTAATGTACTGTGTACTGACTGGCAACTAGCGTAGCCTTTTGCATATACTTGGGACTCTATCCTTGTCCACTGGTGCTCACAGAATGGTTTTGGTTGAGTTAGGACATTTTATAGAACAGCTGTTCTCTGGCTATGGTTTCGCGGTAGTCAAGGACCACAGTAAGCAGATGACATGTGGCATACATTCCGTGATCTTATAGCCACACAGTCCAATGAGTGCCAAGTGTGTGTTACAGATACTCAGAGAGGCTGCTGTGCTAACTAAGGGTATGCACTGTGGGACCAGTTGCGTCATTTCTCTCAGTCAGTTCCTCTAGCCGTGAAATGACCGTGCTGATGCCTGCCCTACTTCCCTCAGGAGAACATGGTGAGATTCAGAAGGGCTAAAACAAATTGTCTGTTTTATTCAAGTTTGGCTAATGAAAAGCCTACAAAACAAATATTTAGAAATATGTTCATAAGTGGTTGCTAAACAAATACTAGTCCCTGAGCAAAATTCTAGGGGAAGACCCAATTACTTACTACAATGACTCATCACTTTCCTAAAACTGCATATGGGAGCTGTCAGTGTCCAAAAGGTAGATCATGAAATAACCCATGGCCCAGTCACTAAAAATTGAAAAGATTTATAAGTGCCTCAGAAAAGATCAACACTTAATTGGAGGGGAAAAAAAAAAAGCTAGTCAAGGCAGGTGTGTAGCGTAAGATTGTAGCTGGGTGGAAGAGGACTTCGGGAGAAGAAATGCAGAAAAAATTAAAGCTAAATGTTAGCCTCATGCCAGAACATACCAGCATGGAGATACTCTGGGTTTTATTGTATAGTGCAAGGTAGCTTTAATTTAGCACTATATTGTGAAAGGTTTGTTACACCAGTGTTCTTTCCAACATTGCTTGTGTGGTCTTGGCTATATCTAGAGGCCCACTGTGGGCTGACGGATGTCCAGGTGTGGAAAAGGATGTTAGCCATTTGTTTGCACTGTGGATTTATTTCTTTGCACTGTCTTTTCCCCTCCGAATTAAAATAGTAAACATTATTGTACTCAAAGCTTAAATAGCCCCCTGAACATGAGAGTGTTATGAATTAATAATTAGAAAGAAACTCCTTTAATACACCTCTTCCTCATATCAAATCTTTCAATTGCAAAGCCAATTTGCAATAAGAATTGAGAAATGTAAAAGGAACCTAATATTGAACATGAAACCAAACAAACTCTCCCAAAAAGGAACATAACAAGCAGGAAAAAAAAAAGAGAATTTTGAAAATTATCTTCCAAAAAAAAAAATTTTTTTTGCTAAAGAATTTTGAATCCAGCATGCTTTATTCGTACAGGTTAAAAGAAGCCAGACTACTGTAGGTGTTCTGAAGTAGGTTACTGAGTAGCCGTCTGTAGCAGGCCAGCTCCTGGATGTGGTGCCCCTGTTAATGAAATCTGGATGTGCACTCATAAACAGACCTGGTGAATGGTAGATGTCAGCCATTGGGTGATGGGCAATCATCAATCATCCATTGTCAGTTATTTCTGTCCCAGTGAGTAAGCCTTTATTTAAAGCATAAAGTAAGAATGTTGCCAGACCACAGGAACAAGCCCTGAGCTGTTTGCAGGTGCTGCTATTCACAGCTGCCAATTAAACCCCTGACATTTCCATATTGGCCATGAGGCATAGCATATGCTTTTGACATACCAATTTCTTAAAACAATATCATCTATCTCAGATTACCAATATATATGTCTTATTCTTTTCCCATGCTTACATTAGGCTTTTTAAAATACTTGTTTTAGAAATAGAGGAAGGAGAAACAGAAAAACTCTAGTGAACTGAATTAAGATGTACACATAGCATTTTCTTGTAATTGGGGAAGTGACCAGAATTTTAGATGTGGAAAGTCTTCCCTGATGCCTAAATCTACATGGCAGAGTCTTTTTTGAAGATTTCAACTTTTGGTAATCTTTTCCCTACCTTTCTTTCTGAAATCTTTTCTTACTCTTTGATAACCGGATGCTATCTACTCATCTCATGTAATTCAGTGGTATTAGAACTAGATATTAAAATTTTGATTATGTGAGTACATTCCAGTTCTTTTCATTGGGATTCAAACATAAGTGTACCTTGGTTGGAAGAATTTCATGAAATTTGCCAGACTATTTGGTTTTGATTGTAAGTCCATGAAATGATGTCCTCCTATGCAGAATTTACATGATGCCTTTACTTTCACATATTTCCAGGTTGGAGTATAAAAGCATGCCACCACTCATAAAGGATTATAGATATTGTGGACATGTTCATCTATAAATAGCATAAATAGTTCTCCTGTGTAGAGAGAGCTCTACATACACTCTTTGGGACTATTTCCCATTTTTAACTGATTTTCTCATTTTTCTAGCTCTTGATAAGAAAGGAACTTTGGTTACAGAGAAACTTGAACTAAAGTATTCTTGCTGATCAGTCTTGAGAAAATGGGGCACCTGGGTGGCTCATTCAGTTATGCATCCAACTCTTGATTTTAGCTCAGGTCATGATCTCATAGCTCGTGAGACTGAGCCCCATGTTGGGATCTGTGCTGACAGCTTGGAGCCTGCTGGGGATTATTTTTCTGCCCCTTTCCTGCCCACAGTCTTATGCACTTTTTCTCTCAAATAAACCTTTAAAAAAATGAATATAGGTTCTGTATGGTTTTATATTGTTTCATAAGAATTAGATAAAAATCAGCTGTGATTGGAGGTGTAAGTCTTTGTTTTTCTAGGTCCAGCAACAGACTTTTTGATCTGAGACTGCCTCCCCCTTTCTTCCCTCTCTTGTTCATCTGGCACAGCTATATACTTATTTCCATGTTCTTTGAAATCCCTGATTCCCACTGATTTTAGGGACCTCTGTTAGAGAAAGCAAATCTGACAAAGCCAGGATCTCTTTGTCTCACTTTGTTTTACCATGGTAGAAATTTTACCTTGTTTTCTCAGTTCTCAGAAGGGGAAAAGTGGCTATACTCTTTGAGAGAGGCTGAGCCAATTTCCATTTTAAAAAGAAGAGAAAATCTGTTACTGCTGTAAATTTATGTAACAAAGGGCTACTAAAAGAGCTATCTTCTAATAAAAAGATGCCTTTGCTCTGTAAATTAATTTTACAATAAAAGCTATCCTACAAATATATTGAATGGTGAAAAGCTTAACAAGTAAATATGTTAACATTATATCAAGAATACCTGTGTGAAATGAAGAAAATTCAATGACCTTATAGCATCCTTGAGCCCTTGAGACATACGAACACATATTTTTTTTTTTTACAAATGGTTTATTGTCAAGTTGGTTTCCATATAACACCCAGTGCACACAAGTGCCCCCCATCTCCCCCCTCCCCCCCATACCCTTCAGTCCTCAGTTTGTTCTCAGCATTCAAGAGTCTCTCATGGTACGAACACATATTTCTTAACAGAGCTGAGGACACTGTGCGGTGGCATCAGCTTTGGGCTCCTCACTCGGGACAGTGTCCACAAACTTTGAGATAAAAGTGAAAAGGAAGGGTTGGCCTTGCCATTGCTGTCTCTGACACCAGTTGGGCCACTTATCTCCACTGATACCAGGTCTTCCAGGTGCCTCTGGTTGTAGCAGTAATGATAGTGATGATGGCAGCAGTAATACTTATAATAATAACAGTAATGGGAGCTACCATTACAGATGACAGCTTTGTATGGTTTTTGAGAGCACGGATTCTGTAGGTAGACTGGCTGGGTTTTTAATCCTGCCTCTGCCATGTACTAACTCTGTGACCTCTGGTCAGATTGCTTAACAGTTCTGTGCTTTCAACTGCTTCCTCTGTAAAATGGGGGTAGTAATAAAAGCTACCTCATTGGTACATATAATGCTTAGAGTAGTCCCTGCCATGTACTACAGGAAGTACCACTAGAGCATTAAATAAATGAGTATTCCTAGAACAGAAACTGTATCATTACTCCTATTTTTCAGTGGAGCATACTGAGGCTATGTGAGGCTGCCAGCCATCAGTTTACATTTTATCCTGGGTTGGCGTGACTTCAAGACCAATGTCCTTTTTGCCTATCTTCCAGGCTTCCTATTGTAGGCGTCATTTCACAACTTATACCACTGGTCAGAAAGAAAGGGGTTGAAGAAAAGAGAGACAGTGTCTGAAACTTGTGAAATGCAGGCATTCCAGAATATCAGAGCAACAGAAACCAGCTCAGGACAAGGGACGGTAAACATTTTCCCAAAGTCAGAACTCATTCATTTATTCAACAGTTATGCATGTCCCTCACCTTTCTGCACAGGGGCAGTGTAGCCACTTAATAAGTAAGAAAGAGGATGTGTTTTATGTAATTTTGTCAAAGAAAGGGGCCCATGATAACCGTAGGAAAAGATACTAATGAGGAGATGCCAGCATTTTTCTGGCAGTTGAATCCAGTTTGGTAAATTCTGGAGCTTGCTCTTCTCCCCTTCCTCAATGTCTTGAGGCAGAGCAAGCTGGCCACAGAACGAGGCAAGGGCTGGCTGTCACAGGGCTGGGTCTCATCAGCACATTCGTGTCTCTTGTGGTTGTCTTTATCCAGTCTAACTGGTATTGTTTTTGGCACTCTTAACATTATGATGTTATGTTTCAAATGTTTCCAAAACTGAAACACACAAGGTCTTTCATTTCCTTTCTGCCTACTAAGATTATTTCAGCTCCACACATGCAAAGCAGAGTATTATGCAAGAAATTAATCATATCAGAGCAAAGTAGCTACTGAAAAATTGCCAAACACCATAAACATTGGTCAAAATGGAGTCCCACCATTTGCACAGAGAATAATTGAAACTATGGATTCACTTGGGGTAACTAAGCAACTTTTCATTATGAATTATAAAGCTTTTCTAACATAAAATGATATCTGAGAGGAGTGCATTACCTAAAAGGTTTCGATAAGCAATGAAAAGAGCTTTAAAATATGCAGCAGGGATCAATCATCCAGCTGTATAGCGTTACTTATACTTTGTGGCGTCACCTACATTCCTTGATAAACAATGCCCCATAACCTCTGAGCATTCCCATTATTTTTGTCAGCACCCAGACATAAGAAGTGACAAAAATGTCAGATGATGTTTTATTTACTAATATAAAACAAGTTCTCATGAAAGTAGACATTCTACGATAATGGAGGTTTATGAAGCACATTTCCCAGCACCAAAAATTATTCACGTTGTCCAAGAAAGATAAAAAGCCTGCTGTTAGTTATGAATTTTAATTGGAATGTTACTCATCATGGGCATGGATATCTTTCAGTTGGGAGATGACATGTCCTGCTTCTATTGTGGAAGGACAGTTGAGTCTCCCTGAAAAAGAAAAGTAGTTAGCTAAAACACACCTTTTGACACCCAAAAGGTAGAGAGGCCTCCAAGTTATACTGGTGTCATCTGCCGAAACAAGTATTCTGATGTCTTCCAGTCATCACTTTGCAGGAGACGTTTTCATCAGTTACATGTGAAATCAGACCCAGCATTCAGACTCAGAAGCAGGGCAGTTCTGCCTTCCTCTACCCTCTTTATGAAAAAAATGGAATAAATGGAAGCATCTATTGGGAAAAATCACTTGATGGTGTGGAAGAGTTGGAATTAGCTATAGAATTCTACCAAAGATGCAGCAAGATACAGTAAGCAGTACAGAAGAAAAAAATGACAATTATAGATTCTCTTCGTTTTGACAGAAGAGGGCTTGAATGTAGTCCATCAGCATTGATTGATGCTGGGTAGTAGAGAAAAGGAACTAATAAAAGGTCAGGAAAAGTGGAGTTAAAGAGGGTGAGGTGCATGGAGACTGGAAAGGTAAAAGGGGAGAGAAAGAGTGAGGAAGAAAGCTAGGTATATGAAAAGTTTCAGGACCTCATGTCCTTTGCAAAAAAAAAAAAAAATCACTTACCAACCTTTATGTGATTCAGGAAACACTGTGGTTTAGGAAGATTTAAACTAATCCAATGGGCATTTGTCCCGTGATTGTGGGGGGAAACTACCTCTTTTGAGTAGGACAAATAGGGTGGCTGCAGCCAGCCCCTTTGGAACTCGATATAAAAACATCAAGTTGCATCATGGAACCTTGGCCAGCCTGCTTTGTGGCGGTGGTACAAAGCAGTCAATGCTCTATAGATATACAAATTGATTACTTCAATTACCAAAATCAATTTTCCAGAATAGAGTGAAATATATGGAAATGTATCTCAAAAGGTCATTTAAAATTAGCCCAAACTACCAACTGAAGGCCCTGCATTCAGAAGAGCACCTTGATGCACACTGTAAGTCTCCCTCTCCTGTATCTTTGCCTACATAAGGTCTGAGGCTCAAAGCACCCAACTGGAACCTGGTAAAACAACAACCAAATTGCATTGCTCCCTCTGTGCTCATGAATCCCTTAATAAGCTCACCTGATACAGTTCTTAGTATGGAACCAGGGTTTGTTCCTGTAAGTAAAAAGGTCAGATCTATTTTCCCTCTGCTTAAATAGATGTTGTTTGAATTGTGGCCAGCATTGTATGTTTTGGGATATGTTGTATGTATTGCATAAACACAGACCATTCTCTGTTCAGATATGATAAACTTTTACATGCAACACAATTATCCACATATATATCTCTCATGCAAATAAATACATGAAGATGTTTTGCTCTCTTAAAATCCTTTCAGATTGCTTGGATGATTTTCTTTACATGTTTTCAACTTACCTAACGGCAAACCTCACTTCATTCTACACTAGTCTAATTAATTTGACAGGACTGGAAACTTGTTCTTCCTGTTCACACTTATTATTCATCTTTTCAGAATGCCCTGTAGGGAGGATGAAGCACAATAAAGCAGTATTTACCAAATGCCTTAGGGCTAAATGCCCTTTTAGGCTGACCCGGCACACTGGTGGCATTGAGAAGGTCTGACTTTAGGGCAGCCTAACAAAAATGACATTTTCTAGAACATCATCTATTTAAACAGGTCTTGAAGAAGGAAACTATGTCCATTTTTCCCTGAAGTTTTACAGTGGGCTCTAGGGACTACAATTTATCTCTACTCTATCCGAAATCTTTGCTAAAGAAATGACAGAGGTATCATATTTTGCAAGATAAGCTTTCAGTCTTCAGTGGCAAATATAGAGATAATTTCAAGGTTTTTTTTTTAAGAACTGTAGACATAACCTGAAACATACCAAGTATTTTGAGAAGGGGTGGGTTGAAAGGCAGAATTGATAAATGCAACCAGGTAGAAGGGCTTTTCCTTTTAGGCTAACTTTGAAATTTTCCTCAGAGAGCAAACTTTTGATAGGGGGCAAAGATTCTAACAAGGTTGGTACAGGTGGATAATTAAAAAAATAAAAGTGAATTTATCTGCATTCATTATTTAAATACCTAAAGCATTTCTCTGCTTTAATGATAAATTATGATCAGTAAAATCTGTTGGCTGCCTTCAAGCTAACTAATGGATCACTAGTCAGCAACAGTCAAATCATCCTAACTGAGGCGGAATAAATATCTCTAAGGAAGCTGCAGCTAATTTTTTTGGTCTAAACCTATAAAGATCCTTACATATACACATCTGTATTCTTGTACTGCATATGTGTGTATGGATATGTGCATACATGTGTTTGTATGCACATGTTAAAAACCTATCCTTTGACGTTTCTTATTCACCCACCACTGCTCTATTCATCTTGGTATGTTGTATAAGAAAGATTGTTCCTGCCGCTAATTAATCCTTAAAGAGATTGGCTGATATATCTCATTGTTACCAATACATTTTTAATTGTTCATTTTACTCAAGCACCATTTGAACACAAGTCAATTTGCAGTTTCATTAGAGAACAGAAAAGGCCTGGGGTCTATCCTTGGTTTAAAAAAAGAAAAGGATAAAAAGCAGGCAAAATTTCATAGAGAATGTTAATCCTCTAATTAATCAAGTAAGAATTAATGTGTGCTGCCACTTGAGCCTAAGTCTTCTTGCCAAGAAGTGCACTTTGTCATACCTACCCCTCCATAGAAACCTCTTTACAAGCTTTGTGGCCAAATACCCTGGCAACTAATGACAAGCTTTGAAGCAACATTCACAGACCATTTGCTTTGATGACATTTGGAGGCTTTTCTTCCCTCATTCCCATTCTATTGTAAGTAGAGTACACATGCCAGACAGCCTTTGAAAACTAATCAATACAGTAAGATTTTTCAGGTTGCAGCTGACTAGTATTACAACTTTAAACTCTTTTCTTAGCTGACTTGTACACATTTTTAAGTTAAACCTTATGAAGGGGGTCGGGTAGATTATCCTTACCATATTTGTAGGCACACTAGTGTGACATGGCTCTTTCTTCCATATTTTAACATCAAAAGCTCATAATCTGTGTAAGTTAACCTTCCATAAAACTAAAATTATATGGTCATCATACATAATCTGATGATTGATTACACCTGTCAGAAAGGTCACAAATTGTAAATGTTTACTACAGTTGCACCATGAAAATTATTACATACTTTTAAAAAATCCATCTAGAGAAAATAGACAGCTTACATTCATAGGTTGCAGAACTGAAACATGCATGTTTTCTTTGTGACTTTTAGCTCTCTTAAAATCAATGTTAAAACCCTTAGGTCTGATTTTTCATTTCAGTGTCTTTGTGTAATGTGCCTCAACCATACCTCATCTAATTTAATAAGATGCAAGCTAAGGAAGTACTTAAGTTACTTATCAAGGGTTTTGGATGACACATTATTATTGTATTCAAAAGTCAATATTTGCTAATCATGTTAGTACAGGAACTGTTCCAGGCTTACAATTCTTAAATTGCAGAGATATTTAAGATTAATTAAACCTATCTCCCCTGGTCCTCTCTCTTCACCTCTGTGGAAAGAGTAAATCAATGACATCCTATGTAAGCCTAGAGAGCCAGAGCTTCAAGTTTGAAAGCCATGAACATATGTAAGCCTCTGTTTGTGTCAACGCCCCAGAGTTGAGCTTTGCCATTTCTCCATGGTTTAAGGAATATTTGCATGTTTTGAGAGCAAAGTTCACCAGTTTGCTTGCTGTAATTAGAGAGGTATGATCATTCCTGAATATATAACATGGACTCTGATACTATTTTTAAGTCAGGAGAATGCTGAAATAATCATATGGTCTGACTTCTTTTTTCGTTTTGTATGAAACTTTGTGGATAAATTTGCAGCAAACAAACTTGAAAGGGCACTTTGAGTTTCTAAAACAGGGTACAATGAGAACATGTGATTGAGTCCACATCCCTGAAGGGGTTATACTCAAATGATACGATTCCAGTGAACCCCTGACCTCTTGCTTATACCCTTGAGCGGAGACAGCCAGCTGTTCAAAGGTCGAAGGCTCCTATACTTTTAGACAGTAAACTCGTTACACAAGAACCATTTCTAATCTCATGTTACGTACAGAGCCCAGGACCTCGCTGAGATTAAATGATAAATAAAACTTTGAAGTCTTATTAACATGTATTGACTAGTAGAAAACTGAAAAATATAGTACGTCAGTGATGACTTATATTAGCTGCTAGATCAGTTCCCTTGAGGAAAGAGACTAGTGCATTAACCTAATATGCCACCCAGCATATATTTACAGGTAGTTAGTGAAAACAGTAATGCTATGTAAACTGAATATCTGGAACATGAATCAATAGAGACCAGCTAATTAGGTTATAAATGCATTGATTTTATTTTTAATATGTCCTCAAATAGAGTCTGCAAGTAAGCATTCTGAAATGGGGCTCTTAAACTGAGAGAAGCGACAATCAGATTATTCTCTGCCACTCTCCAATCAATCCAGAAGAGGTAGGTAAAATACTCTGATGCATATTCTATATAATCAGAATGACACATCCTATTAATATTCCAATTACTGTTGAACTATTAGCAATGCCTAAGTCTGGTGTCTTAGAGCCTCATAGCAGTAATCCGGGAACTTCATGTCATCTTTTGTATTCATTCAATTTAAAATGAGACAGTTTTCCCTTTAAAGCACTTTTATTAAACATTATTTTATGCATGGATTTAACATCCTAATTGATTTAGGTGGACTCTCAGAATGAGATGTTAACTCCTTTTGTTCTTTTCTTCGCTGAAAGAGGTCAGCAGCTGTGATCTTATTTATAAATTTAAATGCCAAATTTTAGCACTGTGAGTTATTATTAAAATAATAGTTATTCATGTTCATAAAAAATCTCTGTTCACACTGTAAAAACCAGGAATCCAATAATTTAATAAACTGGTCTAGAGTAAAAATAGGCCAGAATTGTCCATCTCAGAACACATAAAAATCATAAAATCGTAGACACGAAAGTGACTTTGGAAAAAGCACTGAGATGTTTCCACTCTTCTAAATATTGCCTCAGCCTAAAATTTGCTTTTTTTTTTTTTGAAACTCATATAGGAATATATTCAGTACCACTGAAAAAATATACCTCTGTAAGCTAAATATAGAACTACTCGTTGAAAAAGTCAAATTTTAATCCAGCATTTCGTCCGTGTTGTAGGATGCTTGCTTTATCTTAAATTGATTTTGTTTAAATGAGTTTGTGTAATGCTATAGTGTAGATCCACCTTTGCTTTCTTATATTACATAGCTGCCACTGGCCGTGAATATCATGAATGTGCCACTCAATGCTGGTGCCTTGGCATAGCTTGAGAGGAGTGGAGATAGAAAAAGGTGGATGCTGGGGTGCCTCAGTGGCTTAGTCAGTTAAACTTTGGACTTCAGCTCAGGTCATGATCTCATGGTTCATGGGTTCAAGCTCTATGTTGGGCTCTGTGATAACAGCTCAGAGCCTGGAACCTGCTTCAGATTCTGTGTCTCCTTCTCACTCTGCACCTCCCCTGCTTGTTCTCTGTCTCTCTCTGTCTCTCAAAAATAAATAAATTAATTAATTAAAAAAGGTGGATGGATTTGAGAGGTGTTTGGGGGTAAAGTCTAAAAGATAAAAGGTTGACAATAAGTTATATTAAAAATAATTTTTTTAAAGACTGGAATATAAGTAAAATGGGGGAATCAAAGAGGATACTTGGCTTATGGCTTGAGAAATTGAAGAGATAGCTATTTCCAAAGATGGAAAATACTGGGGAGAGGAAGTTGAGTTAGGAGGCTGTTGGTGCAATAAAGACTTTCCTTTGGACATGGTACATTAGAGATGCCCAAGTGGAGATATCAAGGCTGTAGTTGGATATTTAAATCTGAAGCTCAGAAGTAAGGTCTTGACTAAAGATGTCAACTTAAGCATTGTCAGCATACATATGACATTAAAAGCTATGAAAATGGATGAGCTAACTCAAGGCATGAGTATAGAGAGAAAAGAGGGACTGAACTCTGAAGAATTAGCACTTAAAAGCCAGGCAGTAAGTAGCCTCTGTGTTGGGGTCAGAGACCATGCTCCAGAAGACTTGATCAAATGATCCAAGGTGAGATTTGAAAGGCATCCCTTTCCTCATACCCTGATAAATTGTACCAACTTGAGATATATGCTTGTGAAGGATCACTTTATAGCTCTTATTTTTATTTTTTTATTAAAAGTTCAATACAGAACACACCACAGCCATTCTGGAGCTTGAGACTCTAAAATGGCAGAGCAACTTTCTCCAGGAAAGACGACAGACCAGGTGTGTACCTTCCTCTTCAAAAAGCCTGGTAGGCGAAAAGGGGCTGCAGGCCACAGAAAGCGCCCTGTCTGCGACCAGGAGTCCAGAGACAGCAGCAGCAGCAGCGACGAAGGCAGTATAGTGGTTCGCCCGGAAAAGAAGCTGGTGATCCACAATCCAATGATACAGAAGACCCACGGCAGTGGTAAACAGAGGGGAGTGTACGGTGACTTGAGCAGCGAGGAGGAGGAGACCAGGCCCAAGAGCTTTGGTGTGGCATACAAGTCCACCCGCTCGGCGAAGCCTGTGGGACCAGAGGACATGGGGGCCACTGCTGTCTACCAGCTAGACACAGAGAAGGAACGTGATGCACAAGCCATCTTTGAGCGCAGCCAGAAGATCCAGGAGGAGCTGAGAGGCAAGGAAGATGACAAGATCTACCGGGGGATCAATAATTACAAGAAATACATGAAGCCCAAGGATACGTCTCTGGGCAATGCTTCTTCTGGGATGGTGAGGAAGGGCCCCATCCGCGCTCCCGAGCATCTACGTGCCACCGTGCGCTGGGATTACCAGCCTGACATTTGTAAGGACTACAAGGAGACTGGCTTCTGTGGCTTCGGGGACAGCTGCAAGTTCCTCCATGACCGTTCAGATTACAAGCATGGGTGGCAGATCGAACGTGAGCTTGGTGAGGGTCGCTATGGTGTCTATGAGGATGAAGACTATGAAGTGGGAAGTGATGAAGAGGAGATACCATTCAGGTGTTTCATTTGTCGCCAGACCTTCCAGAATCCAGTTGTCACCAAATGCAAGCATTATTTCTGTGAGAGCTGTGCACTGCAGCATTTCCGCAACACCCCTCGCTGCTATGTCTGTGACCAGCAGACTAGTGGCGTCTTCAATCCAGCGAAAGAATTGATTGCTAAGTTGGAGAAGCGTCGAGCTACAGAAAAGGGTGGTGCTTCCAACTTCCCAGAAGACCTGGATGAGAATCCAATCCCCATTACTTAGTTTTCCTATTATTCTCATACCTCAAAATAAATATTTTGTTGTTTTGGGGAAAAAAAAAAAAACTTCAATATAAAAAACTAAGCAACTGATTTGAAAATGAGTACAGTAAAAGGGTAGAAAATAAAAGAGGCTGAGGGACATGCTAACCATACTCCTGAATCAGAACCTTTGCAGTTGCTGTTCCTTGTGTTTCTGGGACACTTAACCCTCAGAAATCTATATGGCTCACTCCCTCACATTCTTCTGGTATCTATGCAAATGTCATCCATTTAAGTGAGGACCTCATTGACTGCCTTATTTAAAATAGCAACACCTGTCCCATCCCTATCACCGTCTATCCTCCTTCCTCGGTTTTTTCCATAGAATTTATCACTGTGTGGTATATATTTACTTGTTACTTGCTTGTTTTCTGTCTCTTCTCACTAGAACAAGCCCTGTAAAGTAAAGAATTTTGTTTCACTGTTGTGACCGTGAGAAACCTCCCACCCCACCCCTGCAAATACTGGACACATAGTAAGTTCTCTCTCTCTCTCTCTCTCTCTCTCTGTCTCTCTCTCTATATATATATCTATAAATATATATCTCTATAAATATATATATCTCTATAAATATATATCTCTATAAATATATATATATCTATAAATATATATATATCTATAAATATATATATCTATAAATATATATATATCTATAAATATATATATCTATAAATATATATATATATTTATCTTTAAATAAATGAATGAAAGAACAAGCCAGAAAAAAAGAGATAAAAGGGAATGGCTAAAGAAGTAGGAGAAAAACCTGGAGATACCTCAGAAGCTAAAAGAAAAAAATGTTTGGAAATGGAATATGGTGTAATATGTTAAATGCTGCAGAAGGGTCCAGGAAGATGATAAAGCAACAAATCTTTACATGTGGTATTATGAAAGTAATTGATGTTGACAAGAGCAGTTTCAGTATAGTGATTGGGGCAGGAGTCAGAACTATTAGGGGTATGGAGATGCTAGGAGTTAAGGAAGTGGACATAGAGGCAGTAGGTAACTAATTTGAGAAGTTTTACTGTGAGAAAAAGTACCAGTATAATGCAGTTCATAAAGAGGAATTTGAGATGAAGGAAGGGTGCATTATTTGCTCAGGATTTTTAGTGGTATATTGATTATCTCCTGCCACAGTATTGCTGGTTAATAGGCAACTATAAAACCTTAGTGCCATTCGACAGTACACAGTTTTTATTTCACTGGAGTGGTTAGCTAGGTGGCTTTGTTTTATGTCTGGATCTTGGCTGATCTAGGCTGGCTTCAGCTGGGATTACTTAAGTATGTTCCACATGTCTCTCGTCCTCCCTCAGCCTAGTCTAGGCATGTTCTCATGATGCTGAGGTCCAACACATCAGTGGAAATGGAGACATTCTTTTGAGCCTTAGGTTCAGAACTGGTACACTGTCACTTTGTCTTCATTCTCCTGACTAAAGCAAGCAAGAGGCCAGCTAGATTCAAAGGGGAAGTATTCCAGTTACTATTGCTATGAAACAAACTGCCCTAAAATTTAGCAATGAAAAATAACCATTTTATTATCCATAACAGTTTCTTTGGGTCAGGAACTCAGGGCACAGTAGGGTTGGCTTTTCTCTGCTCCATGATGTCTGAAACCTCAGTTGGTGAGATTCAAAGACTAGGGACTGGAATCATCTGGAAGCATTTTTATTCGTGTTTGATAGTGGTATTTGTTGTCAGCTAGGACTGCAGCTGGAGCTGTTGGCTGGAACACTAGCATGTGTCTTCTCCATGTGGGCTAGGCTCTCTCACACCATAACAGAATAATTGCTTCTTGCATGGCAGCTCAGAGCTCTGAAGGCTGATGGCCCAGTGTGCAACGCATACAACATGTGTTTTATTACCTGGTCTCAGAAGTCAAGCAGTGTCACTTCTGATACATTCTACTGGTTACAAACCAATTTTCAAGCCTTCTCCAGATTTAAGGAGAGGGGAATTAAGCTCCACCAGTTAATGGAGGAGTGTTAAATTTAGGAGAAAGGTGCAGGCACATTTATGAGTGTGGGAGGGGGAAGAAGAAAAATGCCATAGTTTACTTTCTAATATTAGTTGTACTTCATTTGGTGTAGCTTGACCCTCTCTATTCATTCTACCTGAGAGCGGCCAACACCGACTAGACCATTCTTCACACTACAATGAAAGAAAATGTATAAAGAGTTTATCCAAATTGACTCTACCCACTTGATTTTTGAGGTTAAGTCCTTGAATATTTTTGGGCATGGCTGCTGAAAAAGCTGCTTTACATTTAAAAGTCTTAAAGAGAGTATAAATGCAAGTGTCAGCAATCATGTATTATAAGGGTTGGTTTTCAGTATTTGACTCAGTGATGGACAGGGCCTCCTCCTAAGACATTTCTAGGGTTGCTTTGGTGTCCAGAAACTGCAGTCTAGCAGTGCCTTACTGACCATGCTGATTGCAGATTAATTTTCCAAAAACTTATAAGATATTTCAGGTCTTTGAGTTATTTGAGTATTCAATTTAAGTTTAGCCATGGATGTTTATATAGGATTTCTTGTATTATTTCATTTGTTATATTTAGTTGTAATGTGCTATTATTTCAACAAATCACATTTTGGATATGTTAAACCTAAGCATCTGGGAAATAAATGAAACTTTTAAAAGTAGATTCTGCTTTTCCTTGTGGGTTTTCTGTGATAAAGCATTGAAAATAAGCTGACATCTGTTGTGAATTTATGCTATATACTTAGGGTCTTTAAAACCATATACAACTTTATACAATACAATAAATACAATGCAATAAATTATATATACAGTAGTCCCCCTACCTTATCTGTAGGGGATCCATTCCAAGACCCACAATGGATGCCTGAAACCACAGATTATACCAAACCCCACATATCCTATGTATTTTCCTGTACAGAAATATCTATGATAATATTTAAAAGAGTTTCAAGTCTTTGGTGTTACATATTGGATGTAAATGAAAAAACAGATGCTAAATCATTGACAAAACATACTGTTTGAAGATGAGATCTTTCTCGTGAGTAGGAAGAGGAGTGTGAATAAATATCAAATATTATCAATAATAAAGCATTTTGTAGCTTAGAAAAAGGTTTCTGAAGATTCTCTGAATAGCCTTCTGTTGTGTGTAAGGCAGGCATTATTGTTTCATGTTCTTTTTTTTTTAATGTGTGTTTATTTTTTGAGAGGGAGTGTGAGCAGGGGAGGGGCAGAGAGAAAGGGAGGCACAGAATCTGAAGCAGGCTCCAGGCTCTGAGCTGTCAGCACAGAGCCCCACATGGGGCTCGAACCCACAAACCATGAGATCATGACCTGAGCTGAAGTTGGACGTTTAACCAACTAAGCCACCCAGGCACCCCTGTTGTTTCATATTTACTTTATTTTTTTTTTAATTTTTTTTAAATGTTTTTATTTATTTCTAGGAGAGAGAGAGAGAGAGAGAGAGACAGCGTGAGCAGGGGAGGGTCAGAGAGAGAGAGAGGGAGTCACATACTGAAACACAGGCTTCGGGCTCTGAGCTGGCAGTCAGCACAGAGCCCGACGCGGGGCTCGAACCCACGAACCGCGAGATCATGACCTAAGCGAAAGTCGGACGCTTAACCGACTAAGCCACCCAGGTGCCCCTCATATTTACTTTATAGCTGTGAATGCTTAAATGGATCAGAATACTTAAATGGCTTCGTTTCACAAAGTAAGAAAATGACAGAGCTATAATTTGAACCTTGTTTCTATTGCATCTCACTAAATGGATTATGTGTGTTTATAAAGATACATCTAAATTTATCCATGTTTATATACATGTATAAATAATGTAGGTCAATATTATGTAATCCATTATCACATAGCTAATTGTGTATATATAGAAATGAATATACTAATATTATTTAGATTTTAAATGCAGTCACATAATAGATACAAAAGTATACTTCTCCATCTACCTATCAAACTTCTGTTTGATATCTGAAAATATGTTTGCATCTGGAACACATTTTGATAAAGAAGTATTTAAAAGATTACAGCTAATAAAGATGCCTTTACATTTTTGAAAGTTGGATAAAGATAGAACTTTAGTATTTAAACTTAGTATTTCACCCGCTCCTTTTTGGAGCTAAAGGGATTTAGTAATTAAAAATTCCATGAACATTTATGAGGAGGAGCCAAAACAGAGAAAATTGTGTTTACATATAACCCGTCCTTAACACGAACAAGACTTTTGATAAAAGTCCATAGACTCAAGGTTAAAGAACTTAAGAAAAAACCCAAATGGGCAGGCACTTACCAGATGGCATGTGGTGTACGTGGAAAGGAGCTGATAGATGTGGGTGCAGCGGAGTGGGTCTCCTGATTAGCTACCTTCTAATATGGATCCAGGAGAAGGAAATGGCAAAGAGGAAACAAAGTCAAAAACACTAAACCATATGAGCTCAGGCCTAAACTCACAAAAGGCACAAATGCTTTTTTTTTTCCCCCTCCTAAAGAACCTTGATATCTGAGGAGTAAAGTCAAAAAAGGACGTATGGCAGGTCATTAATGTCTCAAACCCATGACCAAGTTTAATGAACCTTTGTCTCATCACACCTCCAGGATTCTAAGAAGCTCTTTGTTGTAAGATGAAGAATTTAGTAACCGTCTTTTTGGAGAAAAAACACTATATTAAATTGCCTGATGAATCTAGTCTGGTTGCAGAAATGTGAAAATGTATGTGTGTTGGGCTGGTAGTACATCTTAAAATCAAGGAAATAAATATTTGACTTGAACTACTTTGATTAAGAGAAAAATGTATTTAGTGAGTAGTACTCAAACAATAACAAGGTTTAACAGAGAGCAGACTCTCAGTGAGGTACAATTAAACAAATAGTTAAATAATCTAACATACAAGTGTTTAAACAAGTAATCACATACTGCCTTGATCACCACTCAGTGCACAGTGCGTGAGTCAGAAGAAATTATTTCAGCACCATTGAAGGGAAAAGCCATGTTGTGCTCAATTCTGGTTGACTTACTGCAAATAAGGATATCAGAGAAAATGAGAAGTTTATGGCAGAAGTTAGATAAAGTTATTCAGTGACTCAAGAAAATTAATTATAGAGGAAAAGCTCAAAAACTAGGTGCGCCTGTGATGACCTCATTGAGGGAAGCAAAATGACAGGTGTTGCAAAGGCAGATACCCTGAAGGGATCTACATTTATAACAACTGAAAAGGGAAGTCTGAAATCCCAAGAGAGGCAAGCATGAGCAAAATTTAATTGATATCTCTCATCTACCCTTTGATATTAGTTAACATTGGAAAGAAAGAGTCCTGAGAAATGATTAGCATGAATGCAAACAATCCAAATATGGACCTGATTAAAAATTCAGAGGGAGAAAAATAAACTCTTACGAAGGCACATCTTTCATAATTTTACTTTATCTGGAATTTTGCTGACCCCGAATGAACACTTAAGGAGGAAAAAAAAAAAAAACGTACCCCTATCTTGTCTGGAACTGGTATGTGAATTCAAGTTCTCAGTTTTGATATCAGCAAGGCTTTTTTCTTTGTTTATTCTTGTGATTATTATGCGAAATGAAACCTAAGTAGTTTGTTTTAACTGCTGTTCAGATGCCACATTTCAGTTATTACATGCCACACTTTATGACTCTCAGAAACCTTTGAGACTAGACCTGTGTGAGATCCTCAGACCTGGGTCTGCTCCTTCTCTCACTTAAGTTGTTTGTATCTGATCACAGTGATTTGAGCATTTAGTGAAGGAGAACAGAAGGAAAAAAAGTGTTCAAATTTTATAAACACAGAATACAGATTAATAGTAAAGTTAAGTGTTCATTTGGCATAAAATGTTGGTCAGGACGTCTCTTCAGAATATTTCTATAGTAGCCTTGCAATCAAGAGGCATATTTGGATTCTATTAAAAAGAACCCTCTAAAAGGCCCAGAATCTACCTAGGAAATAACAAAATGTGAATGCCCTTAAGCCTCACCATTCTGTAATTTCAAGTAAGGTCATATTAACAGTAATGACTTGGGGCACCTGGGTGGCTCAATCAGTTGAGCGTCCAACTTCAGTTTGGGTCATAATCTCGCAATTGGTGAGCTTGAGCCCCACATTGGGCTCTGCTGACAGCTCGGAGCCTGGAGCCTGCTTCAGATTCTGTGTCTCCCCCTCTCTGTTCCTCACCTGCTTACACTCTGTCTTCTCTCTGTCTCTCAAAAATAAACAAACATTAAAAAAAAAAAAAAAGTAATGACCAATATTCCTGGAGTTAGGCTTTTCTTAGAACAATATTATATCCAGAAACCTTAATGAGAGGAATGCATATTCTATTTCCTAAAAATTTCAAATTTCTGTATAACCAAAGGCAATATTAACAGAGTTGAGAGAAAAAAATGACAAAATGACAAAATACAGGTTTAAGCCTACGTAAAAAGTTATTTGAATATAAAAGGCTACTATCTTAATATATAGACACTCTTGAAAATCAAAAATAAGATTGGTAATTACAGGAGAAAATGGACAAGTAATAGATATAAAGCATGGTCAACTACTAATCAAAACAATGTAAAATGAAATTACAAAATAATATGTTTTGCCTCTCATAAAATAGTAATCTGAGCTGAGCAGGGTGTAGAGGGAATGACAAATTCTCTTAGATGACAAATGAAGTTTTAAATTGGAACATTTTTAGAGGATGATTTAATAAGATAAATAAAAAATTTAAATGTATAAATTTTGCCTCAGCAGTTCCACTCCTTGGAGCATATTCCAGTGAAAACAATTGGACAAGTATACAAAATTTGTGTGTACATATGTAGAGATTTTATAATAAGGAAATAATGTAGATAGATTGAAAATAATCTTAATGTTTATTGGTCAAGTTTGGCTAAATAAAGAATGGTAGAATTATAAAATGGAATACGGCAGAGCCTTCAAAAGCATCAAGTGATTATTATGTAGTTTTTCCTGAATGCAAGCATGGTTACATGCTAGGAAATTGAGTATAATAATTTTCTATATTAATATATGAAAAGATCATAAATCTATAAATGTTTGTTATAGAGTGAATAATTCCCCTCCCCAAAGGAAGTTCAGGAAATGTGACCATGGAGACAAGGATTAGAATGGCATAGCCAAAAGCCAAGAATGCCAGTAGCCACAAGAAGCTAGACTAGGCAAGGAATGATTTCTTCCCTCGAAACTCCAAAGGAACATAGGCCTGCAGACATCTTGATTTTAGACCAATGAAACTGCTTTTGGACTTCTGGCCTCTAGAACCGTGACAGAATATATTTCTGTTGTTTTCAGCAAGTTTCTGGTAATTTGTTACAGAAGGCACTGGAAACATACAGATTTGGTATTGAGAAGGAGGTGATACTGTAACACATACACAAAAATGTGGAAGTGGCTTTGGAATTGAATGGTGGGTAGTGAGTGGCTGGCAGAATTTTGAAGTATATAATAGAAAAATCCTAGATTTCCTTAAATGAACTGTTGGTAGAAAAAGGAATATTCAAGATATTGCTGGTGAGGGCTAAGAAAGAAGTGAGGAGCATGACAGAGAAAGCCTGTATTGTCTTATGAGATACATATACTACCATACACAAAATGTTGGTAGGAAAATGCATGCTGAAGCTGCTGGTGAGGGCTCAAGGAAATGAGGAACATTATTTTGAAAACTTGAGAAAAGGGGATTCTTGTTATGTAGTGGCAGAAAATCTGGCTGAATTGTATTCTGCCAGGTTATATGGAAAACAAAATTTGTAAGTGATGACCTGTGGATATTTAGCTGAGGAGATTTCTAAGGAAAAAGTTCAGGGTGGTTTCTTCTTGCTGTTTATGATAAAACTGGGGTGGGGGGAGACTAATTAAGAGAAGAATTGTTAAGTAAAAGAAAACCAGGACTTGATGATTTTGGAATTTCTCAGTCTATCCAGACAGGATTAGAAGATTCATTGTTAGAAATATGTGCTCTGGCAAGAAGGCTGCAGGTATAGCTAGCTGGACAAGATTTGCAGGAGAGATTAGGCATGTATGACTCATGGATACCTTCAACCATCTCAGCAGAAGTGAGGAATAGAGATGGGGTGATCCAGGAAAGATCTTTGGAAGACCATAATGTCTAATGGTGTGAATGTCATGATATATATATGCATGACTGACAAAGTGTTTGAAAATGTTATTTCAACACTGCCAGCTGTTGTGCAGACATTGCCAACATGGACCAAAAGGCACAGGGAAAGGATGAAATGAAGTAAGGCTATTGGACCCCCCCTCCGCCCCAAATTCTACAAAACCTCCCTTATAATAGTCAGATTAGTTCTCTATGGTAGCACAAGGTAGGGTTTTAATTCCTGACCCCTGGTGGTCAGGTGGACCATGTGCCTAGTTCTAACCAATGAATTGTTATGAAGAGTGATCTGTGTCATTTGTGGGTTAGAGCATTTAATTGCCCATTCAGGAGTTCCTAAGACATGCTTCTCCCTCTGGCTCAGGGATGAGCAATGTTCAAAAAAGGCTGCTTTATCAGCATGGGCCCCAATGAAACTAACTGAGTAAAGAAGTCCCTGCCAATGTGTTATGGACACATAGCATGAACAAAAATGAACTTGTGTTTATTCAAACCATTGAGATTTGGGGATTCTTGTCTCACAACACAACTGAGCTTATCCTGACAGCTGTATCTTCTAAGACACTCTGTGACAATCTATCTGGGATATATACCTAGGAGGAGAATTCGTATGTGTATATCTAACTTGGCTGAGTACTGACAGCTCTCCAAGATGACTACCTCAGTCTACACTCCCTATGAACACCAGCCCTGCCAACATTTGATATTTTCCAGCTTCTAATTTTTGTGACTCTAAGTGGCATAAATGGATATCTCATTGTCTATTTCTTTATTTGCATTTACCTGGTAAAAATTAATTTAAGCAATTATTATGCTCATTAGCCTTTGAGAATTTGTTGTCTATACATTTTTTTGTTCATATCCCTTATCCATTTTTCTATCAGTTGCACAGTTGTGTTTACCTTGTTGATTTTTAGTATTTACTTTTATAAATAATAATCAAGAGATATTAGAATAATCAAGGTCAGTTAGATATTAAAAGTATCTTCTCCCATTTGTCTACTTACTTTTTCCATCATGACCTGAACAGAACAAAAATTGTTAATTCTGATGTGATCAAAGCACTAATTTTTTGCACTTTGAAAGTTTTGTTTAAGAAATCCTTTCCCACTGTTAGGTTACAAGCATGTCTTTTAAATCTTTTAAATGTTTACTTATTTTTGAGAGAGAGACAGAGTGCAAGCAGGGGAGGGACAGAAAGAAAGGGAGACACAGAATCCGAAGCAGCCTCCAGGTTTTGAACTGTCAGCCCAGAGCCCGATGTGGGGCTGGAACCCATGAATTGTGAGATCGTGACCTGAGCCAAAGTCAGATGCTTAACCAACTGAGCCAACCAGGCACCCCTAGAAGCATATATTTATATACCCTATCCTGAAGGCTAGAATGCTAAAATATTGAAATGTTAAATGTTTGAATGATACAATTTCTGATAGACTTGTTTTTCTTTTCTTTTTTTTTTAATTTTTAATTTATTTCTGAGAGAGAGAGAGAGACAGTGTGAGCAGGTGAGGGTCAGAGAGAAAGGGAGACACAGAATCTGAAGCAGGCTCCAGGCCCTGAGCTGTGAGCACAGAGCCCTACACGGGGCTCGAACACATGAACCGTGAGATTATGACCTGAGTCGGACACTTAACTGACTGAGCCACCCAGGTGCCCCTTGTTTTTCTTTTCAATATTTATTGAGCACTGTGTTCCAGGTATGGTGCAAAGTGTTTATTTTATTGAATTCTTATAGCATTGCTTTGAGGAAGTTACCATTAGGAAACCTGTTTTACAGAGAACCAAATTGAGCCTCAGAGAGGCCATGTAAATTCTCCAAGGTCATACGGCTAATAAGTGACAGAATTTGGGTTCTAATCTGGTGGACTTATTTCAGAATGTCCTTGTTCATGGGCATAGGATAGTATAAGTTCAAGGATCAATTGACTGACTTCTCTTTATTGAGCATCTGTGTGTGTGTCACACACCAAGCAAGCCCTGCCTTTGGGAAAGGTAATCATTTCATATATATATTACATATAGTTTTAATACTTTATATATATATAGATATAGATAAGTATATCTATGTGTGTGTGTGTGTGTATATATGTACATATATGTATATGTATACACACACACACACACACACACAGATATACTTTTTAAAAAGTATTAGCTTTCATTTTTAATTACCATATAGCATCTTTTTTAGCACTTATGCCAGATGTTATGTTAGATGCTGGGATGTGGCGATGAACAAGAAAGGGAGGTCTCTACACTCCTTGAGCTTAGAGGAGGAGACAGACAGTGAATCCCTAAATGACCTCAGCCAAGCAGAGAGACAGGATAAGAATATTCCAGGTAGTAGGAATGGCATGGGCATTAGGCAAGAAAAGTATGCATTTTTTCAGCAAATCCCTGTAGATCACAGGGTTGTCTCCTTAAAGAGGAAATAGAAAAAGCATTGAGTTCCCATAGGATTTAACAAAAATCCCACAAGTTCTTACTCAACATATCTCATTTTAGTGATTAGCTTCATGAGGTCAATCTCTTAAGGTAGAGGACTATAAAATATTCCTTTGTTATAACACTGTAGTTTGTCATCATGGGATTATTTTAATTAAAGTACTTGATTAAACCTTAATTGTTAAGTATTTAATTAAAGTATTTGATTCATATCAAATCAGAGCAGTCAGATTTCTCTAATGTTCTTCAAATTCACACATTCACACACTCACACTGAATATTCTCACACACACACCAAGCAGTAACACAACCACACTTACACACACTCTTAAATGCACACTCTCACACACATTCACATACTCTCATGCACATCCTCATACTCACACACAATCATGTAAACACACATGCTCACACACTGATCTCACGTAAACCCACACATTCTAAGGGGTGCACAACTCATTTATTCAACATTTTAACAAATACTTACTGATGATATACCAAGTGCCAAGCCCTAGAGATAACAACAAAAAACAGGATTCATCTCTGCCCTCATGGGGCTTACCTTCTTGTGGGAGGTACAGAGACTCAACAAGACAAAAAATGCAGATTATAATTCCAGGTTTTAATGAATACCATGGAGAAAATAAGCCAAGTGATGAGGTAACAGTTACTGGAGGTGGTCACCATGTTAGGGCAGATGGAAAAGCCTTCTCTGGAAGATGAAATTTGAACTGAGGCCTAAATAACAATAATGAACCAACCATTCAGAGAAAGGGAAAAAAGAACAGTGCAGGCTGAGAGAAGAACAAGTGCCTGGAGAAAAGGCTTTGTGTAGACAAGGAACCAAAATGTGGTCATATGGCTGAACTTTAATGAGGTAGGAAAATAAGAGCTAGGAAGGGACATAGGAGTTAAATCAAGCCAGCCCTTGTAAACCATTGGGCTGAGTTGGGATTTATTATAAAAACAAATAAGTGGACAGTATATAATATAAGTGCCCCCCACTTGATAGGATTTGTAGTTCTATAAATCTACTCTGGCTACAGTTTGAGGAATGGACTAGAAAAGGGTGGAAGCTAGGGACCCATGGGGAGGTAAATGCACTCAGCTAGGAGAGAGAGACGATTGTGGTATGGGCATTAGAACTGGGGAGAAAGGCATGGATTTAGGATGTATATTGGAAGTAAGAAAGTCAGGACTTTGTCAAACATTTGATGAGGTGATGAGATAGGGTAGAGTTAAAGATGCCTTCCAGGTCTTCTGCTTGAGCATCTGAGAACATTGTGATAGGTGGCCTTTATGTAATCACTGTCTGTACCATAGTAATGTCTTCTATTTATCCAGTGCTTACTGTGTGCCAAGTATGTGCTTTATATGTATTATCTCATTTATTCTTTACAAATCTGTATAAAGTATGCCCTATTATTATCATCTCTGTCTTCGAAATGAGTAAAGTAAGGCTCAGTGAGGTTAACTTTCTAAGTTTCAAGGACTTGTACATAAGTGTTAGAACCAGAATTTAATGTCAAAAACACTGAACCCAGAGTCACCTCAGTGAGACATTGAGTAACCATTACTCCATGAGCCTATCATTCTACATTTGAATTGCCACGATCTTTACTACTAGCTTCTCTTTTTGTTGATTCAAATTGTGATCAGTTCACCACAATTTGTATCCTTACCCTAGACATGGAAGAACAAGTGAAGTGCTGACCATTCATTTTTCTACTTATGCTGGGAAAAAAGGTAGTGCACATGGATTAGAATTATAAATGGAAATGAAGATTGAGGATTATATTTGGATTTTATTTTGTCTCCAATTAATATGAATGAGAGGTTTAATCATTACTATATCTATATCAACTGAATAATTTCAGAGATGAGTGCTTTGGGTATAATTTTTCCTCCATTATTAATTAGGGTTGGGAACACACTGTTGGCATGAATCAGAACCTATTATTAAATATGATATTACTCCTGCTTAATTGGATTGTTCCTTTTCTGATACTTCTAGGGCTGTCCCCCTCCCCATTCAGCAGTGCACAAGACTCATGATCCTCCTTTCTTCACACTTACTCCCGATATCATCTGCTTTCGTGACTTCCAAATTCTTGCCGTCTGGCCAGTCCTGACCCAGTGCACCCTTGACCTCTCTCAGAGCTCTGTGCAGCATTTCTTGTCTACTGGCTCCAGGCAGGAGGGAAGGAAAAGGAAGAGTGCACTCTAGAGAGCAAAGTGGTAAGAGATGGTGAAGGTGATGAGATGATAATGATGATTATTAGGTGTCAGGAGAGACAAGCCAGATTCAGGGTCCTATTTAAGACATTTAAAGGACATTTTAAGATATTAAAAAGGAAAAGTTTTATCTGCACTATCCCTGCAGGCCCGGTGAGTTTGAAGACAGATCTACACTCAGATTCTGAACACTGAACTGTTACTGTTTATAGATAGAGAGCACCCAACGTTCTGGACTCGTGAATGTATATAATTGAACACATATTGCATAAGGCCCACAGTCCCTATATCCAGCACTCTAAATATAGGGCCCATCTCTTGTATTTATAAAGAGGACAAACATAATCTAACCAGAGACAGTCCTAGGTAGCCAGAGAATCCACAGGGGGTTGCTTGCCTGGATGGTATATAGGACAAAATGGGGCAAAGAACTCCTAGCTCAGTATGCGCTGCTCAGAAGTTTTCTAAAGAAAATAGAATTAGGTGCTAATCTAACCTAGAGGAAAAAGTATGTTCTTTACACTATGTCTGACCCTCCCAACTCCCACACCATACCATGAGATATGTCTCTTAGTGGGAAAAACAAAACAAAACAGGCAGCAGAAACATGAGGTGAGAATACAGAGGAATATAAAAATAGGAGAGAGAGCGGAGATGAAAGAGACTGATCAATTAATCCTCCCATCTTTTAAATCAGAGAAAACCTTGGCATTCAGTAATGATGAATCAATGCTGCTGACAGATACATCATGTTAGCATCTCAACACTGTAATTCTTCTATCAACGGGAAAGGCAGGTAATTATTATCAAAAGGTTTAAAAAATACAGAAGGAAATGCTACACCAGTACTAGCGCTATATTATCTGACTAATTTTATTAAAGACTTAGCACCATGTTCTAAAGTGATCAGCACTCTTGGAGAGAGCTGGGAGGCGTGTATGGGAGTACATTAAAATCCTGCAGGGTAGTTCTTCTTAGGAGAGAAATATCTTTTGATTAGAGAAAAAAATATATGAAGGGTCATTTCAGTTGTGGAAAGACAGGCCTTAGGACATGGCCAGTTGTGAGATAAGGGTAAATAAAGAAAGCATTGACTTATTCCTCATAATGATATGGGAAGAATTTTTAATTTTCAGGGAAATGAGAGAGGGACGGCTGGTCCCTGGACATTCCAGAGATGAAAGGAGAAGGAAGAAGATAACATTCAAGGAAAAGTCACAGAATGACTAATTCTCAATAGCACAAATAGTCAAAGGACTTTCAAGAACATCAATGTCTAATATTAATCTTATCTGTTGTGCTATAACTTAGTGTACCTAAACACTAGATCAATGATAGAAGTCTATTACACATAACTATCTTTGATAATTGCTTTGTTTGGATTGTGTTTCAAGGAATTTAAAAGGGGATTCTGATCTCTGTTGAGTCAACTAAAGAAAAGAGAACTTCTATAAGAGGTCAGAAATAAATGAGATAAAAATTCAGCAGAAGCCAGAAACCAGAACAAGAAATGTTTCAGAGGATCCTCAAAGAGACACACTGTGGTACACACTAAGTTTCCCACCATAGGGAGATAGAGACTGATATTACTTGAATTTAATGGTAAAACTCATAAGGCTACAAGACAGGCTTACATCTGAGTTATACTGCTTACGTCAAAAAAGCATTTAATTTGTTCCCCATTGTTTAGACTAGCTCAAAAGGGAAATAAACTAAATCCCCAATAGTAGATGATTAAGAAAAAAAAAAATGGTAATGCATCTGCTAGAATGAAAATTATGTGATCAGTAAAATAATATTTTCAAAGAATTTAAAATAAAATGAAAAGTTTTGGTATGTTGTTTAAGATGAAAATAAATATGTAGTATATTGGAACTCTACATTACCTAAATTCATCCTAGGAGTACAGAGATTACTTGATTCTAAGAAATTTATTACTATACTTCTACCAGTTAATAGTCAAAAGGAGGAACATGCATTCATTTCCATAGATACTAAAAATACAATATCCATTCTTGATTTTTATAATTCATTAACATAATAATAGATGGATAATTCCTTAACATGATTTTCTATCTAAAGCCAAAGTCAGAATCTTGCTTAATGTTGGATTAACCCTATTCAAGTCTGGGAACAATTTAATATTGTTCAAGCTATACTAAGTAGCCAATGGAATAGGCTAGAAAACTAGCATATATATATAAAGAAAGCACTGACTTTCATATATATATATATGAAGCTCTAATGTAGGTCAAGAAAGAATTGATTAAGTAAATGATAGAACACACATACAGTAGAATACCAAGAGCCATCTACAAATAAGAGCGTATAAAATATTTAAGGCATTGTATATACTATGCTTCTATTTGTATAAGGAAAAAAAACAAGTTTGTATATACACAGACTGTTTAGAAAAGGAGAAGGTTTGAAACATAAAAAGGGAAAGAGTAGGAACCTGGAGGTCTGGGATGGGAAGGAAATTTTTCATATAACCCCCTTTTTACTATTTGGATTTTTTATTTGTAAGTATTACTTTTACAACTAAAAGAAATTAAGAATTAAAATTTTAAAAACTTCAAAGATAAAAAAAATAACAGGAAATTAAACATCGAATAATAGGAAATTGCGTAAATAAACTATGGTAAAGGTACTTTATGGGATTTAATGCAACCCTTAAAAAGTATATGTATAAAATTAAAATTAAATGAGAACATATGCTATAGTACTCAATGAATATTTGTTGAATGAATGAAATGATGAATCCCAAATGGGAGGAGAAACAGGATAAAAATTATGGATACTGAATAAATGCAATTTTATAACACTATAAATAAATACATAGATACATAAATACATACATATATAAATAAATATCTTTTTTAATTTTTTTTGAAAAAAGGAAAGAAAGAAAAATATAATAGTGATGTCTTCTGCTTGGTGGTAAAAACAATCCCTTCTAATTTTCTGATTTTTCAGAAATTTATGTAATAAATGTGCATTGTTTTAAAATGAAAAAGATTGTTTTAGGAAGCAAGATGCTCTATCTGCTTTTCTGAAGAAATGTGGAGAATAGCAAATAATTACTCCTCAATAGCGGTTCATACAGACCCTACAGTGTGGGCACAACTTCCTTAATGCTCACCCTAAACTCCATTGT
The DNA here is from genome assembly GCF_003009895.1 of Hyaena hyaena. Lineage (NCBI taxonomy): Eukaryota > Metazoa > Chordata > Mammalia > Carnivora > Hyaenidae > Hyaena > Hyaena hyaena. The sequence goes on from NW_024081016.1 coordinate 438,175, forward strand.
TGATTTTGAGTTTTACTTGCAAAATAAACAGTGGGCCAAAAGTAAAAACACTGATACAATTGAACTTGATCTGATATATTCTAAAAGCACAGACTTGCCTGAGTTAAAATTCTTTAGGAAAACATTCCAACAGCTAAAAGAAGCTTGTACTTAAACCAGGTGAAGTTTCATTCATAAAATTAGTTCCTGCTCCTATTACAGCATTGCAAAAATATTAGAAACTGCTGCTCCTAGACTTTAAATTTAGTGTGTGTGTGTGTACATATATATGTATATATATTTGAAATAAGTGGTTATGTGAAAAATGTCTAAAGCACTCAGATGATGTTTGTTAAATTGGTAAGTTTTAGTAAATTTATTTGAAGTCAGTTGGAATCATTATTAGAAATCAAGTCTTAGTAAAGTAGGGGATTTTCTTGTTTCTGTAATACATATTTAGAGATTTTTAGATTAAAGACCAAGCTATTGGTCTATGGCATATAAATGTATTCTTAGTTTCAGCATTTACCAGTAATTGATAAAAGTTACCTCACATACCAGATCTCCTAGTCTACCCAAACTATTTGCCCATTTAAACATTTTTTATAAGAGTGATGCTCATACATTTTAACACAAGACATAAACTAATTTTTCTTTTGCAGATTTATAAACAAAATATTTTCTCCCCCTGCATTTGAATTATTATGTTTTTAAAACTGTATTTCCAAAATTTTGAGAGGAGAAATAAAAGCTCAATGTTTCCTTATTCTTTTTCACATTAAGAATTTAGTAAATTTTTCAAAAACCTGAATAATCTATGTTCCCCCACTCCCCCAACACACACATATTTCCTAGGCAACATTGCTGTTTGTGTCTCTAGCCAGAATATGGCAACATACCATTTCAGATCCACTTCATTCCTTTGCTCATTATGTTCTTGCCAATCCTTGGCCTGAACTGTTCTGGTTCAAAGGTGGCTCAGGAGGTGGCAGTCAAGCTGTCAGCTGATGCTGCTTGACTTCTGTCAAAGACTTGACTAGAGTTGAAGAATCTTCTTTAAGCTCCTTCACATGGTTGCTGTCTGTTAGACAAGGCCTCCATTTCTCCCCACATGGACTTCTGCATAAGCTGTCACTACTGGCTTCCTCTAGGGTTATTAATGAGAGAGAAAGAGAACAAGATGAAGGCCACAGGATATGAATACCAGGAGGGGGGAGTATTGGAAATCATCTTGGAGGCTGGCTGCCCTCAGAACTACCACACTTAGAAGCCCAAAGTCCCAGCTTCTCCTGGAAGCTTTAGCTTTAATCACTACACCTCTATGATTTCTTTCTTCTCAGAACACCTTTAGAAGCAATTCTCGGGGCGCTTGGGTGGCTCATTCAGTTGAACGTCCAACTTCGGCTCAGGTCATGATCTCATGGTTTGTGGGTTCGGTCCCGCGTCAGGCTCTGTGCTGACAGCTAGCTGAGAGCCTGGAGCCTGTTTCAGATTCTATGTCTTCCTCTCTCTCTGACGCTCCCCTTCTCATGCTGTCCCTCTCTCTCAGAAATAAATAAAAAACGTCAAAAAGATTATTTTTAAAAAGAAGCAATTCTCGACCATAGTCGGTCTTAATAATGTCATTTTTGAAAATTTTTAAAGTTCATTTATTTTGAGAGAGCATAGGGGAGGGGCAGAGAGAGAAGGAGAGAGAATCCCAAGCATGCTCCCCACTAGCAGTGCAGAGCCAGATGCGGTCTCCAGCTCACAAACCGTGATATCATGACCTGAGCTGAAATCAAGAGTCAGGTGCTTTACCAATTAAGCTACCCAGGTGCGCCATATTTTTGAAACTTTTTAATGTGTTTCATTTTAAGTAATTATTCCCAGTGCAATGTAAATTCCTTAAGTACGGTAAGTAAGTCTTAATATATTTGATAATTCCTATCTCAATTTCAGCAATATTGGGCTTAGTCAATATTGAGATGAGTCTATTTGAGGATAGTGGTACTGAACACTGCATGCTGATTAAAATGGCCTACAGAGCTTTTAAAAAAATACCAATGCCTGAATGATATCGCCATATGGACACTGGTATTCATTTAGATGCTTCCCAGGTGATTCCAATGAGCAGCCAGTAGCTTAGAATATTTCCTGCTTTGGTCATAAAATTAAGAGGAACCTATGTTAAATTATGTTTGTTGGTGTTGTTCATTATCCTACAATTCCACCAAATAAAACATTTGCTATTTTTGGGGCGCCTGGGTGGCTTAGTTGGTTAAGCGTCCGACTTTCGCTTGGGTCGTGATCTCGCGGTTCGTGGGTTCGAGCCCCGCGTCGGGCTCTGTGCTGACTGCCAGCTCAGAGCCTGGAGCCTGTTTCAGAGTCTGTGACTCCCTCTCTCTCTGACCCTCCCCTGCTCACGCTGTCTCTCTCTCTGTCTCCTAGAAATAAATAAAACATTAAAATTTTTTTTTTAAATTTGCTATTTTTGATAGTTTTCTTAATTAAAATTTTTGAGAGACTGATCAAGTAACCATAACTCTATTAGAATCTAGTTTTTACACATATATAATTTTTGCTTCATACTCTGTCCAAAATAGAAACATACATAATTGCTTTTCCAAAATGTGCAATTATTATGTCATCTAATAGAAAAATTAAATCACTAAATATAATAAAAAATTGCCCAAAGTCATGACAATCAGCTGAAATGGTTACAACTGGAGGTCATAAATTTCCAATAGATAAAATTTATAGTCTGAAGATTGTTTCCCATCCGGCCATTTAGGACCTGTCAAGAAAGGATGTGTCTATTTCAACTTGATGTCCTTAAATCTTTTCCCTTCCTTTACATTGTCCATCAGATTTTTAAATTCTTTACCAACTCAATTCCCAAAGGTTTCCCACTATCTCCCCTTATCCTCACCCATCACCCCTGCCCCCAACCGCAATCCCCAATCCCCAATCCCAAAAAGGATGGAGAGAAAAAGGCCTTTCTGATACAAAAGAGTTTTTCAAACACATGGCTTCTGTGACTTGAGATGTCATAAGGAAAGATATTCTTTACTGCCTGGCTAGAAAAATCAACTGTTTTCAATTGCTTATTTAATGGTATTAGCCTTAGTTCTTTTGCCACTCTAATTTGAAGAAATAAGTGGTGAGCTCATTTACCTTTTAATAATAAGATGCCGCTGTGGTAGGAGAAGCTCTTTTTGAAAAGGTTAACTAATTCAAATCAGAAACTAAAGTTTAGGACAATGATTCTCAAATGTGGTGCACATCCTTTACATCTTTTTGTAAAGTACTTATTTGGGACCTACACCAGACCTAATCCGCATCGTACAATGTAAATTTGCACTGATGAACACCAAATGAAATGAAGACAGAATTAAAGCTTTGCTCAACATCTTGGCACTTGGATATTTCTGAAACCCTTCTCCCTGCCCAGCATAGATTAGACTAACAAATAAAAAAGTACAGTTGAAAGTAAAACAAGGAAAGATAAAATTACAACATTTAAAGACAAATAGAAATTAGGATTATCATTGGTGTTCCTGATTAATAGATGAAATAATGCAGAATTATAGAGGGCTTATAACAGTGTTTAACAGTAGAACAAAATAGAACAGACCCAGAACATTTTTCGTTACCATACAAAGAAAATGAAATCATATCCCCATGCTAAAACGTTTAAAAGCCAAATTTCTACCCCATGAGTGAAAATGAACAGCGCTTAACAGTACCCATTTTGTATCCTAACCTTACGCCTGGCTTCATATCAAACTGTGTTGCAATTTCCTCTTATATTAGGCCAGGTCCTTTTGGTTGCAAGTTATAGTTTAATTTTTTTTTTTTATAGTTTAATTTTTAAAACAATGACTCTGTACACTTCCTCTAAATGTATATTTCAGCATTTTCATTCTTTTTCTTCCCAATGAATTTATAAAATAGTACAATATGCAATAAATTGTCTACTTAATTGTTCAAGTATTATTGCACAAGATGGCAATGGAATCCAAATAAAACTATAGCCTGCAAAACAGGTCCAGAAAGCAAGTGGTTTAATTGTCCATTTAACTGTTAAATGAATATATGAGTTCGGCAGTAGAGTTCTAGGGGTAGTGATGCAAAATATAGCAAAGTACATACCTTCAATCTGTACCCTGCAGAGAGGATTTTCCCCAAATACTTGAAATACAGTTTGCTACAATTAAACATAACGATCATGTTACCTAAATTCATTTATTATGTATTTTAGGTCTAACCATTTGACTGGTTAAGAAAACTTAAAGGAAACAATTGTGACTTAAATAGTGAGAAATCAGAGATACAACTGAAAGTTTCTTTTTTTTTATTTTTTTAATGTTTTTTATTTATTTCTAGGAGAGAGAGAGAGACAGCGTGAGCAGGGGAGGGTCAGAGAGAGAGGGAGTCACAGACTGAAACAGGCTCCAGGCTCTGAGCTAGCAGTCAGCACAGAGCCCGACGCGGGGCTCGAACCCACCAACCGCGAGATCATGACCTAAGCGAAAGTCGGACGCTTAACCGACTAAGCCACCCAGGTGTCCCACAACTGAAAGTTTCTTAAAAGGGAAAAACAAATGAACAACTCAAATGGAGTTGTGTGAAAACTATATTTCCTGAAATAAACTTTAATAATCTCTGTAAATTGGAACAAGCCAATGGAGATAACCTCTATAGTGTTGAATATAATATCTCAAATGAGTTGGCATCAAAGATGAAGGTGATGATAGAAAGTCAGCATTTCCCTATTTTCTTCCTGGATATCACCTAAAGCAGTACAGAGAAGGAGATAAAATAACAGAAACTCCTTTTTTAAAATTATTTTTGCAAAATGAGTACTAAGCAATAAACTAAAAACTAAGTGTAGATTTCCCCATAAGAGTGCAGGGATGTATGTACCAAAAGAACAGGGGAAGAATATCATAGCTTCAAATTTAAGAATGATTCAGCAAAACACACTTCTTAACAATGAGGGATACTCTCTGAGATGCCAAATCCAATGCCTTGTTTGCAACAATGGAAATGGGCTGCATGTGCTAGAGACAGGAACTACTCTGCATCTGGCTTATATATGAGAATCAAAAGATGGCAACAAACAAGGAATCATACAGATTAGCTGTATTTGCAGGAGTATTCACAGAAAGCGAGTGCAGAGATCTGGCATTGTGAAAGACCTGTCCTTGGGATGTCCACTCTCACCACTGTTGTTTAACATAGTGCTGGAAGTCCTAGCATCAGCCATCAGACAACAAAAGGAAATCAAAGGCATCAGAATTGGCAAAGAGGAAGTCAAACTTTCACTCTTTGCAGATGACATGATACTCTACATAGAAAACCCTACAGACTCCACCAGAAGCCTACTAGAACTGATCCAAGAATTCAGCCAAGTTGCAGGGTACAAAATCAACGTACAGAAATCGGTTGCATTTTTATACACCAATAATGAAGCAACAGAAAGAGAAATCAAGAAACTGATCCCATTCACAATTGCACAAAAAACCATAAAATACCTCGGAATAAACCTAACCAAGGATACAAGAGATCTGTATGATGAAAACTATAGAAAACTTATGAAGGAAATTGAAGAAGACACAAAGAAATGGAAAAACATTCCATGCTCATGGATAGGAAGAATAAATATAGTTAAGATGTCATTACTACCTAAAGCACTCTACACATTCAATGCAATTCCAATCAAAATTGCACCAGCATACTTCTCAAAACTAGAACAAACTATCCAAAAATTTGTATGGAACCACAAAAGACCCCGAATAGCCAAAGTAATACTGAAAAATAAAACCAAAACGGGAGGTATCACCATCCCAGACTTCAGCCTCTACTACAAAGCTGTCATCCTCAAGACAGTATGGTATTGGCACAAAAACAGACACATAGACCAATGGAACAGAATTGAGAACTCAGAAGTGGACCCAAAAGTATACAGCCAACTGATCTTTGACAAAGCAGGAAAGAATATCCAATGGAAAAAAGACAGCCTTTTTAACAGATGGTGTTGGGAGAACTGGACAGCAACATGCAGAAGAATGAAACTAGATCATTTTCTCACACCATGCACAAAAATCAACTCAAAATGGATAAAGGACCTGAACGTGAGACAGGAAACTATCAACACCCTAGAGGAGAAAGCAGGAAACAACCTCCTTGACCTCCACCGCAGCAACTTCTTACTTGACACATCCCCAAAAGCAAGGGAATCAAGAGCAAAAATAAACTGTTGGGACCTCATCAAGATTAAAAGCTTCTGCACAGCCAAGGAAACAACCCAGAAAATTAATAGGCAACCAACGGAATGGGAAAAGATAGTTGCAAATGACATATCAGATAAAGGGTTAATATCCAGAATCTATAAGGAACTCACCAAACTACACGCCCGAAAAACAAACAACCCAGTGAAGAAATGGGCAGAAGACATGAACAGACACTTCTCCAAAGAGGACATCCAGATGGCCAACAGACACATGAAACGATGCTCAGCATCCCTCCTCATCAGGGAAATACAAATCAAAACCACACTGAGATACCACCTCACGCCAGTCAGAGTGGCTAAAATGAGCAAATCAGAGAACTCTAGATGCTGGCGAGGATGTGGAGAAACGGGCACCCTCCTACACTGTTGGTGGGAATGTAAACTGGTACAGCCCCTCTGGAAAACAGTGTGGAGGTTCCTCAGGAAACTAACAATAGAACTCCCTTATGACCCAGCAATAGCACTGCTAGGAATTTACCCAAGGGATACAGAAATGCTGAGGCATAGGAGCACATGTACCCCAATGTTCATAGCAGCACTCTCCACAATAGCTAAAACATGGAAAGAGCCTAAGTGTCCATCAACAGATGAATGGATCAAGAAGATGTGGTTTATCTATACCATGGAATACTACATGGCAATGAGAAAGAATGAAATCTGGCCATGTGTAGCAACATGGATGGACCTTGAGGGTGTTATGCTGAGCGAAATAAGTCAGGCAGAGAAGGACAAATATCATATGTTTGCACGTATAGGAGGATTAGGAGGATCTTGACGGAGGACCAAGGGGGAGAAGAAGGGCGGAAATGGTGGGGGAAAGGGAGAGAGGCAAACCATGAGAGACTCTTGAATGCTGACAAAAACTGAGGACTGATGGATGTGGCGGGGAGGGGGGGATGGGCATGGAGGAGGGCACTTTGGGGATGAGCACTGAGTGTTATGTAGAAACTAATTTGACAATAAACTATTTGTAAAAAAAAAAAAAAAAAAAGAAAGACCTGTCCTTAATGACTTGGGAAAGTTGAAGAGAAACAAATTAATCCACAAAATTCGGGATCTTCAAGATAATTCCAGCTAACCTGGAACATACCATCAGCTTTCTCATACATAAGACTCCTGAAAATAACTCATCTTGGAGAAATTCATTTGCTTGAAAGATGAGTAATGAAAAAAAAAAAGGAAGTATCACCAGAGTCACACAAATATACTGCAAGAAAAAGAAGGAAACAAATAAGAGTATCTTACAAAGAATATTAAGCAGAAAAATTTTTATGTTGTATTATATAAGTTGGGACCAAATTTTTCAACAGAAATTTAAAAATCTCAATCAAGCAATATTTTCTATGAAGAAAGAGCATGGAAAAGATATTTTAAAGCTCAAGGAAGAGATAAGACAGTAGGAAGAGATAAATTACAAGTTCAAGTATAAAGTAAAAGAAAAAATAAGAAAACCATCCCCTAAATAAAGGCAAAACAGAAAGAAGCATAATAGAGAAAAGATTGCAGAAAACAATAAATTAAATATAAGACAGATATAAGTAAAGTAAGGAAATGAAATAAAGAGGTAAAATGGAATAAAGGCAAATTGACTCATAGAGCCCAAAAAGAAAAAAAATTAACAAACAACAAATAATTTACATGTAATTCAAGTTTATTTCCATGAAATAAAAGATTTGGATTTACATAGTAAAAGAAAAACTCTGACAAAGAAATATATGTTCAAAATAAGGAACAATAAAACATTCCATAGGAAATTTAGCAAATCTCAGTGAAAAAGTAACAAGTATTTGGGTAATCAGGCAAAAAGCTCAAGTTACTTTTAAGGTATGGGGTGTGGGTAGGAGATCAAGCTTGTCTCAGACTTTTCTATAGAAAAATTCAAAGCTAGAGGGGCACCTGGGTGGTTCAGTCAGTTAAGCATCTGACTTCAGCTCAGGTCATGATCTCACAGTTTGTGGGTTCCAGGCCTGCATCAGGCTCTGTGCTGACAGCTCAGCGTCTGCTTGGGATTGTGTATCTCCCTCCCTCTCTACCCTCCCCCACTTATGCTCTGTGTCTGTCTCTCTCAAAAACAAACATTATAAAATATTTTTTGTACAACAAAATTGTACAACATCCTCAAGAAAACAGAGGCAGGGGGAGGTAGTGGGTAACACAGAGAATTTTAGACCTTGTCAAACTAAGATTTAAAAAATAAAGCAATATGCAAGAACTCAGGAAATACTAAAACTATAAGAACTCAAAATATTACCATGGATCTAGCCTAAGTAATCTACAAGAAGAAGAAAATCTATGGAAAAAACTTTTGATGTTGAACATTTATTCTATTAACATTGAAGAGTAAAAAAAGAAAAAAGACAGGATTAGAGTTATGAAAAAGTATAAATGTCACATGTCCTAGCAGTGTAAAAATAATTCAACTAACAAAAGATGGAAAGAGCATGGGCAAGGAAGGTGAGAAGTAGTGTAAATTTTATAATTTACTCATCTTTAATGGCTACAGATCAAAGCACATCACCAAAAGCTCACAAATTATTATTACACATATAATTACATATATAAATGTTAATAACATGAAGATAGCATAATCAAGACAAAGCAAATGATAGAGGAAAAGGAATAGAGAAGAAAAGAGAAATATAGTAACTTTATCATTGCTTATAGTAACAATTTAGTATGTTTAAAGAAGTGAAGAAATAGGGGATTAAGAAATTAATCCTGGGGCACCTGGGTGGCTAAATCGGTTAAGTGTCCGACTTCAACTCACGTCATGATCTCAAAATTAGTGAGTTAGAAACACCGCCCTCCAGGGGGAGGGGCAAGATGGAGGAGAAGTAAGGAGCTCGGTACTTGCACTCGCGCCCATACATCACATGGAAAAGATCTGAAGCCACTGGAAACCTTACGAAACCTGAGAGATGGGGAGAAAAAAGACGCAGAATCCACTGAGAAAGCCTTCTAACGTGAGTGCGAACTGGGGAAGATAAAATCGGGCCAGGTTTGGAGACTCCAGGGTCGGAGCCGATCCCCCTCTACGGGGAGGGAGAGGGGAAAAAGAGAGTCCGAAACAGAAAAACCTCCGCTTGGGGGGAAAAACTCCACTCGGGGCATAGAAACACCCTGCGCGCCAAATACCTGCATGCCAGGTCCCCTCGCACCAACTGGTCCCAGGGGGGTGAGCGCACATACTGCTTCTTTGTGCGGGCTCCTGGTGGCTGCACTTCAGAGTAGCGGCGCGCCTGCCGCCATTGTCCTCCCGGGCGGCTTGGGCCCCTGGAAGAGCCACGCGTGGACACCGGGCATCCGCGCTCCTGGCTGGCTGGGACTCCAGAGGGAAGGCAAAGAGCTAAAAACTGGGAGATCTGCCCGCGAGTTCGTGTTTCAGGTGACGAGACACAGAGGGACCTGGTTTTCCTCACTCCAGCGGGCTCAGCACACCCGGCAGGCAAGCCCCCGCCCATGCTCACCAGCCCGACCCAGAGAAGGAAGCAGCGATTCTGACTCCGCCCCCAGGGCTCGGCAGGGGGCCTGGAATTGCCCTGAGGGGGCTGCCTGGGAAGCTGTGTCTAAGGCGATTTCAGCGGGGCGCGCGGACTGGGATTTGGAGACTGGGACTGGCCTGAGTTGAAGAGTGCAACCAACTTTGAATGCGCCCCCAGTACGGGGAGTTTACACGCCCAAAAAAGCGAGGTGCAGCGCTTGGTTCAAGAAGGGACTGGGGCACCGTCACTCTCCTCCCCACAACCGCCAAGGCAGAGCTCCCGCCTGAGGCATTGGATCACGCCACGCCCATCCCTGCCTGAGAGGTGCCCTCCTCCCTTTT